>NC_137795.1:90849593-91385828 GCF_963383645.1 Muscardinus avellanarius
TACAAAGACTCTCAGCAACCTAGCAAGCCCCTGTTCCAAAGCAAAAATTTTTAAAAGGGCTGAGGGTGTAGCTCAAGGTAGCATACCTTTGGGTTCATGCCCTGGTACTACCAAAAAAAAAAAGGCCAATATGTTGGTTTTTTTAGTATATTCACAATATCGTGCAGCCATTGCTGATATTTGCTTCCAGAATACTTCTATCAACCCAACAAGAAACCCCAGGCCTGTTACCAGTCGCTCTCAATTCTTCCCTATCACCACCCCTTCATTAAAGACGCCGTCCTAACCGCTAATCTGTATTGTCTCTATGGATTTGCTCGTCTTGAACATCTGATATCAGTGGAGTCCTGAAATATGGCCGTCTGCGCTTAGCTTCTTCACCCAGCCTACTGTGTTTGAGATCTATCTGTGTTGTTCCACGTGTAGGCTCTTCATTCCTCTCTGTGGCTGAAGTGTACTCCATGGTATGGGTCTACTGCATTTTGTTTACCCAGTCATCAGCTGGTGGACACTTGTTTGTGGGTTATGAATAACGCTGCTGTGTACCTTTGTATACAAGTATCTGTGTTAACATGTGCTTCACCATCCTCTTGAGTATACCCAGTGGAACTGCTTGGTTGCATTAACAAATCAACTTTGGATCACGTATATTGCTAAGCATCTCACTACTTGGAAGAGGGAAAATACAAGCGCAGGTGGTTGCTTTAGCAAATATCTCTTCGTGTCCTTTTTTTTATGAGAAGGTGACAGGTAAGCAGTGGTGCCTCCTTCCTGGAGTTTCCCCAAGAGTCAGTACCTAAAGGTCACTGAAACCTCTAGATATACTTTCCCCCAGGTCATGTTTTCTGTTCCCCTCGCCACAACAGATAGGGGGTGGGGTGGCCACAGGGAAGTCATTCCTGAAGTACCCGGAGGTCTCAGGCGTGAGTGACCCAGCGTCTCCAAGACTTCTGTGAGCATTACAGATGGGGGCCGTCTGCAGAAGCTTTGAGATGATCAGAATCCTCCGAGAAGAGCAGGAATGATCATCTTTTGCATTCACTCTGCCTGACACGACGCTAAGTGCCCACAGCCTTTTCCTGGTCCCACACTCTCCAGGACACAGCCCCGAGTCCCAGGGGGCCGTTAAGTGCTTGAAACTTAGTCGAGACAGAGGATCACTGTGTGTATAAAGTACATGTTGGATTTCAGAGACGTAGGGAGAATGGAAAATATCTTACTGATATTTTGCTCATGTTGAAATGATAGTTTGGACGTAAGTAAAACGTAGTACAAAAACTAAGTTCACCTGTTTCCTTTTACTTCTCTCAATAGGCTGCTCAGCAAACTTTACATTTCGCATGTGGCTCCCATTGTGGCTTGCACTATATTTGTACTGGACAGCCTTTGTTCTAGATTATTCCTCACAGTAATTTGATCAGCTGGACAGTATTATCATCCCTACATTACGGGTGAGGAAATTGAGGCTTAGCGAGCTTAAGTAAATTGTCTGTGATCACACAGCTGTGGCTCAGGCGCAAGCCTGTTTGTCTCCAAGCCTCAGTTCTTACCCCTCACTCTGTCCCGTCTCCCCGGATCCCAAGCTGCAACCGGTGCGACAAAGAAATGGCTGTGGTCATCAGCGATGGCCAGACGCTGTTTTTGTGTCTCCATTGTCAGGTACAAGAAAAATTGTTTCTCCTTTTGAACCCAGAACCGCTCTCCCTCTTAGTCACACCCCCAGCATCTTTTTTACTTTTTATTTTGAAGCAGGGTCTTGCTAAGTTGCTGAGAGTCATGCTGGATTGCTGAAGCTGGCCTCAAACCTACAGTCCTCCTGTCTCAGCCTCCCAAGTACTGGGATCACAGGCGTGCACCACCATGGCCCGCTAATCCTGCTCTCTTCCGAGGTGCAGTGGGAGGAAAAGGGAACTGTGTTCCTCCCTCCCTCCACTGTGTTGAAGCCTTCTCTAAAATACGCACTTTAACTCTGCCAATTCATCCTTTTCCTAAAGGCATCAGCATTCTCTCCTCAGGAAGAGTTCTCACCTGTGCATCAGTACTGTTACCTGTGATTACTTCCAAATGCTGTGACTTAATTCTATTAACATTTTACCTGTACTTGTGTATAACAGGCATCATGAGTATAATCTACTTATTTAATTTCAAGTTCCAAAGAGGAAGCCCAGTTTAGAACCCATTCGTTCTTCCAGTTATTCTTCCAAGTTCAGAAGGCAATGAGAGACTAGGATCATTAAGAATTATACTTGGGGCCGGGCGTGGTGGCGCACGCTTGTAATCCCCGCGCTTGGGAGGCGGAGACAGGAGGATCGCGCAGGTTCGAAGCCAGCCGCGCTGGCTTAGGAGACCCTGTTTCCAAATAAAAACATAAAATAGGTATGGGAGTGTAGCCTGGAGGTAGAAGGGTTCCATCCCCAGTACCACCAAAAAAAAAAAAAAACCAAAAAAAAAAAGAAGAAAAATTATACTTGGCCATGGGAACTCATTCCCCCAAGTTTAAACCTTCTCATAGTTTTAGGGGCTAGAAATATTGCTGAGGGCTGATAAGTTAAAAAGAAAAAGACGAGAATGGAAAACAGCCAGGCCTGGTGGTACACTCCTGCAACCCCAATACTTGGGAGGCTGCGACAAAGGATTGAAGGTTCAAGGCCAGCCGCAACCATTTAGCAAGGGCCCTCAGAAAACGAAGTGAGACCTTTTCCAAAATTAAAATAGGGTTGGGGGTATAGCTCAGAGGTGGATGCCTCTGAGTTCAACCTCCAGTACAAAACAAAGTAAAGAACAGGAAAGGAAAAACGGCAGCCCACACATGCTCTTCTCTTTTTTAACTCCTAGACAGCAAATGGATAGCCACCAAGAAGTGTGACAGCCTGGCTCCCATCAGTACAATTCAGAAGCCAGTCTCTCGGGAGCTGGAAAGCTTCAAGCGCTGTATGCGCCACGTGCGTTTGTTGTTTGTTTCTGCTTTTTAATTCAGAGTCAAAGTTTTACATTTTCACTTTGGCTTAAAGAGCTCTGTGGGAAATAAATCTCAGCGTTTGTTTCTTGCTTAGTCATTCCTCCTTAAAATTCCTTAGTGCTTTCAGATGTGGTTCAGATGAGACGAGAATGAACCGTGGAAAAAGAGTCAGAGAGATAGACCGGTGCTGGGAAGGATCTGTGCAGCTGAGACCCAGATGACCTGAATTCTAGTTCTGCTTCTAGAGTGAGTGAGCAGCAAGGCCTCGGGGAATTTAAGATCCTCCAACATTTACTAGACACTGCCCGTGTTCAAGGATGCTGTAGGAGCTACGAGGATAAACAAGAGCCTGGCCGGTGGCATACGCCTGGAATCCTGTACTTGGGAGGCTGAGACAGGAGGATCACGGATTTGAGGCCAGCAAGATTCTCAGCAACCTAGCAAGACCCTGTTTCAGAACCAAAAGTTGAAAGGGCTGGGGGGTGTAGCCGAAGGCAGAATGTCCCCGAGTTCAATCCCCAGTAACCTCCCCCCAAAAAAAACTATAAACAAGACAAGGAATTAACCACCCAGAAGGATAGCACATTCACAACACTATGGTCACTATGGTATAATATCAAACCAAGTGTCTGCGTAGTGCAGTAGAATGCAGGGAGCACAGAAGTAAGAAAGAATAATTCCAAGCCGAGCGCGGTGGCGCACACTTGTAATCCCAGTACTTGAAAGGCTGAGACGGGAGGATTGCAGTTTGCACACAGCCTCAGCTACTTAAGCCTTATTTCAAAAAAATAAATAAATAAAAAATAAAAAATAGGGCTGGAGTTGTATCTCAGAGGTAGAATGCTCCTGGGTTCTATCTCCAATATTGCAAAAAAATAACAATAATAATTCCATAATTCCAGCCAGCGAGACTGGGGACGGCTCCATGAAGAAAGTGATACTTGGGGAGGTGCTAGAGTATGGGCGGGGCTTCAGGGTAGGCTGGGGAGGGAATGGTTTGATTTTGTTTTGTTTTAGCAGTACTAGGGATTGAATCCAGGGGTGCTCTACCACTAAGCTGCATCCTCAGACCTTTTTATTATTTGAGAGACTAACTTGTCTAGGCTGGCCTCAGACTTAAATCCTCCTACCTCAGCCTCCTGAATAGCTGGGCTCACAGGCCTCTGCTACGGTGCACTGGGGAGGAGGGTTTTAAACAGAAGGTACAACAATAAATAAATAAACAAACAGAAGGTACAAGGAAGGAGGAACAATGTCAGCAAAGGTGTACAGCATGAGTGCAGGGCTGGCTCGGGAAACTTGTTAGACAGGAAGGCAGAGCTAAATCTGAACGATGCCAAGAGATAAGTGTCGGCCACTCACTGAGCATGAAGCGGTGGGAGAGCCTGAATTCCTTCCTGAAGAACGTGGACCTTACCGCGAGGGTGCGGCCAGGCCTGCTAAGGGGGGCTCTGCACACACGGGCTGGTGTGTGCAGAAGAGCAGAGCTCGGAGGCCAGGGGTGCTGGGGCGGTGCAGATGGACAGAGAAGGCAGAGAGTCAGTCTGGGGAGCAGTGACAACGGTTCCGAGATGTAAAAGATGCCCGGGTGCCGAATTGTGGTGAGTCAAGAAGGCAGAGCAGCTGAGAATATAGGGGGTTTTCTGGGAAAGATGCTGAGGTTGGTTCTGAGCATGTTTAATCTACTCTGAACACGTTGGCTAAAGTAATCGGGAAAACACAAGCCAATCCCTGGGTCCCTGCTGCTCAAAACCCTTCAGCGCCTTCTCTGCTTGCTCAGAAAACAGTGTACAGGATGGCTGGGAAGCCTTCACCATCTGCCTGCCCCGCCCTCTGTCCCCAAAGCCTCGCTCCCTCTCCTCGTCTCGGTGGGCAGCTCCCCACGGCCCAGCTTGGGTCTGCCTAGGGCCTGGGGTCTCCTCTTCCTGAAGCCGTTGCCTCACACCGTTCTCACCCCGTACACCTCGAATCTGCCAGCTCTTCCCCAAGTACCACCTTTTTCAAAGTTCTTTCTGATCATCCTATACAGCAGCAACCCCGCCCCCGCCGTTCTCCTGGCACCGTCACCTCTGACTTGCTATATGTAAAAAGAAAGTTAATAATGAAGTAACCCAGTGCGTTCAAGGCTGTGGTGAGGATCGTGCCTCTCTTGTCGCCCCACTCTTGGGACTGGGCATGAAACACAGTTTGAAAGCAATTTGGCAGTAAGTAAATGAAATGTTCACTTTTATGTTTTGGAAATCCTAAAAGTCAGTTCTAAGAAGATAATCTAAAATAGGAAGCTGGGTATGGTGGCACACAACTGTAATCCCAGTACTTAGTATGTGTGTGGGGCGTTGAGACAGGAGGACCACAGGTTCAAGACCAGCCTCAGCACATAGAGAGACCCTATTACAAAAAAAAATAGGGCAGGTTGTACCTCAGAGGTAGAATGTTCCTGGGTTCAATCCCCAGAATATATATATATATATATATATATATATATATATATATATGAAAAAGGAAAATGTATATGAATGTGATATTTATCATATCGAGAGGTAGAAAAGATTCTTAACATCTAACAGTATAAAAGTAAAATATTATTTACTTAATAATATATTATTCACTTGTGAAAAACATAGTTATGAAAAGCTGGTTAGCAAAAAGGAAAATGTTCAAGAGACAATGTTATATTTTAAAAAACAGAATCCAGAATTGTATATTCTATGATTTCACTTATCTTTAAATATATTCATACACACAAAAAAAAAGGACCAGGAAGAAATTAACCTAACTGCTGATATTAAATGCCCTAGGCTAATGGGATTAAGACGGCTTATTTTCCTAAATCTTTTGGATTTTCTGTATTTAGGATATTTAGGTTATATCCTTCCTATAATGTGGTTATTTGATTTAAAAAAAAAAACGTAATCAGTTAAAAAATACTCAAAAGAAACTGCTGCTACCCCTCCATTCACCTGCTCCATTCACCTGCTGGACTGCATCGCTGGGTCTCAGCAGGGAGTGTGTTTCCGGGCTGATGGGACCTGCCTTGGGCACCTGGGACCGTTGACATAGACGGCTGGCCCTATAACTCCTTAGACCCCAAGCCTCAGTCCCTCCTCATGCCTGACTCCTTCCTCTTCTCTACTTTCCCGGGTTATGTTAGGTTGTGCCCTTCTGACTGTTTCCTGTACCACAATCAGGAAACAATGAAGGCTCAGAGAGCTCACCTGGCCCCATGCACCTGGACAACATCTATACACGTGGCCCAAGGCTACGCCACCTTTTCAGTGGCTCCTCCTTTTCTTCTTATTTTTGGTATTCATTTCCCCATTGGTGGACATCTAGGATCTCCTTTTGCTGTTCTCCATAGTGCTAATCGCCATCAGACATATGCATGTATGATCATGGAGGAGAAACTGAAGTTGTTAAATAAAAAGAAGCCAGCCGTGGGCACACGTTTGTAATCCCAGAACTTGGGAGGCTGAGATAGGAGGATTGCACAGGTTCAAAGCCAGCCTCAGCTACTTAGTGAGGCTCTCAGCAACTTAGTGAGAGCCTATTTCTAATAAAATATAAAATAGGTCTGGGAGTGTAGCCCGGAGGTAGAAAGCCCCTCGGTGCCACCCCCAGTATCACCAAAAAAAAAAAAAAAAAAAAATCCTAATGTCTACCTCCTAAAACCAGGTACACTCTGCCCATATTACCTCACTTTATCCTTACAAGCCAGAGAAATAAATGCAGCAAATTAGGAATGAGGAAACAAAGGCTTAAAGAGGGGAAATACTTGGCCCATTTCACCTATAAGTGAGCAGGCAACTGGTGCCCAGCGTTGCTGCGTCTGAGTTTACAGGCCTCTGCTTCAGATTGTCCTGGATGCGTCTACGGCGTCTCGATGACTCTGTGAGACCCGAAAGCTAAAAGCTTGAAGTGTTTTTTTTTAAACTATTTGCGTATTTGCAGCATTCTAAACATTATTAATTAAAATTAATTTTGTGTGCTGTGGTTAATGACCTCCTTTGAAGGATTCAGAAGCTTTTCTGTGGGACCCACAGCAACTTAAGTTTCATAAAGCAAAATCCCTAGTTATTAAATATTATGTTAGAACCTTAAATATGGTTATTTGGACTTAAGAATGGAGACTATTAATAGGAGACATGTAGGATGTCAAAGGAATGCGCACGCCAGTTATGACTAATACTATTTCAGAGGAAATTTCTAACAAAAAGAGATTTTCCATGCAATAATCCATTTATTTCAAGCAACAGAAATTTTAGTAAAGATGCTAAACAAATCTGTTGTGATGTGTATGAAGGAACTGAATAGCACCCCCCCAGGAAATGTCACTCATAATGTCCACCACTCTAAGAGGGTGGCAGTGTTTCGTATATGTGTGTGTTGGGGGACAGATATTGGGCATTCCACTTCCAAGCTACACCCCTTGCCTATTTTTATGTTTTGTTTTTGAAACAGGGTCTCACTAGGTTAATGAGAGTCTCACTAAGTTGCTGAGCCTGTTCTTGAACCTGCAATCCTCCTGTCTCGGCCTCCCAAGTACTGGGATTGCAGGTGTGCAGCCCTAGCTTAGCAGTGTTTTTTTTTTTTGTTTTTTGTTTTTTGTTTTTTTGGTACTTTCTTTGCCTAAAATCCTAGGGATAAACCTTTTCTGAATCTTCTGATAGAGCGTGAACAGCTGTACCATGACCATCCCCACCATAGCTACCATTTTTAGGAACTTACAGTGAACCAGACCTCGAGGCACATTACACTTGGTTTTTTTTTTTTTATTTCAATGCCCCAAAACTAATAAAACAGGAACAAATACTACACTCGTTTTGTGGCTAAAGAAACTGAGGCATGGGCAGTTTAAGCAACATGTCCAAGGGACAATATTCAATAAAGCAAGATGTGTTCTGGTGACTGTTTCACCTTCTCTGTCATGCAGAGAGAAGGACATTTTTGGAAGGCGTGTCAAATTCGACTCTATGGCGTTTGTGTGAAAAAGAAAAATGAGAGGCTTTTTGAATTGCCACAGTTGTTACGCTGGTGATTAAATCTGTTGGAATAATTGGTTCTGTTGGAGAGCGGAAACTTTTGAAGCCTCGTAGTCTGAGAGAGTGTGTCTCCTTGGCTGGTCTGTGGGCTTTCCCTCACTGTGAGAGGTTTCCATCTTGTGGTGGGCGTGACTGGTGGAGCTGTCCTTGGTCTGACACGGCAGAGGACAGAAGCCTTGCCTGGGGCCCCGACTTCCAACCAAGTGGTTGCATTTGCTGGACTGATTTGTACAAATCTTCCAGTCCACCAAGGAGAACAGAAGGGGCAAATATTAAGAGAGGCCATGAAAATGTTGGAATATTTCATCTTACTACATAGTAATTCGTCCCTCCATTAGAACAGAGTTTTCTCACCCTAGATCAGGACATGGAGACCCTGGACGTCACTTATCCATTTGTAAAATTGCCTTGAAGATCCACTGTGTGCATAATACAGTCCTGACTTCTGCAAAAGATCAAGATGACATCTTTGCCCTCAAAGATTTTACGTTCCAGTGATAAGATACTCCCAGGCACAAAATGAAACAGCCCAACATCATCAAGAGATGAATCAGAGCATGATGACTCAGGCCTGTAATCCCAGTGCTTGGGAGGCTGAGACTGGAAGATGTCAGTTTCAAGACTACCCTTAGCAACTTAGCAAGTTCCTCAGCAACTTAGCAAGATTTTGTTTCAAAATAAAAAATAAGGGCCGGGCGTGGTGGCGCACGCTTGTAATCCCCGCGCTTGGGAGGCAGAGACAGGAGGATCGCGCAGGTTCGAAGCTAGCCGTGGCGCTGGCTTAGGAGACCCTGTTTCCAAGTAAAAATGTAAAAATAGGTCTGGGAATGTAGCCCGGAGATAGAAGGGCTTCCAGGAACCCCAGTACCACCAAAAATAATAATAATAATAATAATAATAATAATAATAATAAATAAATAAAATAAAAAATAAAACGGGAAGGGGGGGCGTACTGGGAGGTAGAATGCCAATGGGTTCAATCTCCAGTCACAAATACATCCCTGAGTCAGAAGCCAATAGAGTGCCATGGATACTAAGAGTTTGAAATCCCAGGCAGGGCGATGGGGGAGGAGATGGCTGGATGTTGAATCAGTGTGACAGGCTTCAGGTGAGAAGGAATTTAGCATTAAGTCTTGAAGAGGAGGCAGCTGGGCTACTGCACAAGGTACGGTACAACCCCACCCATCAAAACAAAACCCCCGTGTGCGCACCCTCACGAGTATAATGCAGAGAAAATAGGAGGATGACTAGCAAATTAGGAGGAATGCCTTAGTGCCTTTTCTTTTGCTAGAATAGATTTGTTTATAAGATCAGTTTATACAGAGAAACTAATTTATACAAAGAAAGCTTATTTAACTCACGGTTCTGGAGGCTGGGAAACCCGAGAGCGTGGCGCAGGCATCTGCTCACCTTCTGGTAAAGGCTTAGCTGCTCTGTTACAGGCAGGGACCCGAGGACAGGAGGGGGAAGAGAGCGAGGAAGACAAATTCACTTTTGTTAACACCTCACTTGCACGCGAGGATGAACCCAGTCCCGCGAGAACTCGCTCCCTCCAGAGGGAAGGGCATGGGCCACTCGGAGGGTGGAGCTCTCCTGACCCAACCACCTGCTACTGGTTGTCCCCCCAACACTAACTCCTGAGGAATTAAGATCTCAACACATGAACTTTTGGGGGACGCAGGCAACCCAAAGCGAGGGGGGGGGGTGCAGTTGGAGCGTGGTGAGGGAGGGGAAAGAAGAAAGAATTCGGGGGTTTTCAGTGAGTTCTGTACTTGTACTTTTATATAGCTTCAGTATTCCTTTAGAGAAGGCATTTTTTTTTTTTTTTTGGTGGTACTGGGGTTCCTGGAAGCCCTTCTACCTCCGGGCTACACTCCCAGACCTATTTTTACATTTTTATTTGGAAACAGGGTCTCCTAAGCCAGCGTGCACAGCTGGCTTCGAACCTGCGCGATCCTCCTGTCTCTGCCTCCCAAGTGCGGGGATTACAAGCGTGCACCACCACGCCCAGCTAGAGAAGGCATATTTACATATTATTTTATACAGATAAGAAATGGGAAGTTTACAAAGAGCAGATAGGATTTGTGTTTGTTGATCAAAAGGAAGAGGATATTTCAGGTGAGGAGCAGCTTGTGAAGGTGTTTGGGGAAAGGTGGGTGGAAGGCAGGACCAGCAGAAGGGGCCTGGCAGCATATAGGGTGGGACCAGGTGGAGAAGACCTGGGACGCTTGGGCTTGGAGTTGATTAACCTGACCACACGAGACAGTATCAGCAGGCATACTTGAAGACCCAGCGAAGGGGGAATTCCAAACTACCTCTGTTGCACACCACTCAAGTCCACGTAAATGTCACCTTTAATTACTGCAGCAGGTAAGGCTCTGACTTCTACACACCTGTTACCAGGCTTTTCAGGAAACTGAAAAATAGACACGTGGCCACTTGGAATTGAGGGAGGAGCAGGCACTTACCCTCCATCCCCTGTGGCAATTCCACTCTGGGTCTTTAGGAAGGGGCTCATCATGGTAGCGAGGAATGACTCAAGTGTATGAAGGAGAGTGCAGCCCCCGGGAGGATGAGGAAAGGACTGAGTCAAATTGGTGCAATTTGAATAAAAATGACTTGACTAACCAGATCTATTTAGTAACATGTTATTTGATTTAGCCAATTTGTAAGCTCATGTTTATAAAAAGCGGTGGTGATCTAAACACTATATATGTGTACACATCTATTTTGTAGAGACACACAGACATGCGTTTATACAACAGACTCGTGTTACGTAAGTCTAGGGCTATCTCGGAGGTGGGAAGCAACTCGCCTATAAGCCAGGCAGTCTTAGAGGAAGCAAACCCTTGAAGAGGAAAAATACTATAGCTCCTTGAACCCTGAGTCATGCCTCGTGACTCACTGGCAACCATTAGATTCTGGAGGGGACGGGTTTCTTTATTGACCGACCATGAGTGGAGGAGGGACCCGTCAGTCCCAGAACAATGATGTGAGTTAGGTTAGTAACAACCTAGTCTTCATCTCCTGAAATTATCTTGTAACCAGAAGTGCTATTTGAGGAAGAAATTGACAATCTAAGTTAGCTGACAGTTTTCACTTTTCTCCTCCTTCAAGCTTTAAACACTCTGACTCCCCAGGGTACCCCTCAAGGGCCCCACGCTTTCCACCCCACCATGCCAGGCTGTCCGTCCTTTCTCAGAGAGGCAGATGGAATTCTTAAATAGGCAAAGCAGAATTTCCTTGCCTGGTGACGGAGAAACAAATAACAGGAGAAAAGAAAGATTCAAAGAGGCTTTCAAAGTTACACAGAAGGAGAGATTCCCGACTTCACAGGTTGCATTTTCTTGCTTTCTCTGTTAATTATTTAAAATTGCTTGGCGGCCATCTGACCTCCGTGTCGGGAGAAGGCAGGGACGCACGATGACTCTGTACCTCGGGTGGCTAGACGGAGTCCTGGACATCTGGCGATGACATCTTTCAGCATAAGCAATGACCTAATTTCATCATTTCCATGTCTTAACGCCGATCTTGATAAGAATTGATAATTCAATCTAGTCAGTATTTCCCTCTCTCTGCCAAATTGGATTTTAAGAATTTCATGCAATCCTGATAGTTGTGTGCAAATCAACAGGGCTACAGAAGAAGAGCAAGTACAGAATCTAAGCTTCCAGAACAATCCAGGCAGGGCAGCTCTGTTCTCCATCTTTCTTCTCTTTGGTCCCAGTGGTCTTTGTTTCTCTTCCCTTTGTCTCCCTTCCTAAGTAGACACGCTATACATATTCTGAAAGGGGTCTGTTCAGATCTATTGCTACAGTTATCAGTGTGTGTGTGTGTGTGTCTGTGTGTGTGTGTGTGCATGTGCGTGTGTGTGTGTGCACATATACACGCTTATGAGAAGCTAGAGAAGCTGGAAGGAACTTCTTCCTGAATTTGGTGTTCTTCTACACATCAAACGATGACATTTGTGAATGACGACAGCTTCAGCAAAGACCGGGGAAGGATATTTACGAACGCAGAAATTAGCGAGAAGGTTATTCAGAGCAGGAAGATGCGAACTGATTCCGCAATCACACAAGGATTTTTAAAAGAGAGAAAGGAGCTGAGGTTGGTGGAGAATGAATATCGTAAGACAACACAAAGAAATATTAGGAGCAGCTAGGCAGGAGATATTTGGGGCCAAAGAAAGAAGTAAGAAAAGCATCCTCAGTTTCTCTATTCCCACGCGTTTGAGATGGGACGTGCAAAGAGATGCAAAAATGCAAATATTCCTGTGACGGTGTTGTTACAGGTCCCTAGAAGCAAAGGAGCAAATAAACCCCCACTCATTCCTAGATGACGTCACTCAGTGTGTCCCTGGCTTGTGACCCCAAAGGAGCTGGGGACACACTTTACTCTGTTGATTTCTGTTTGCCCTCTAAATTCAGGGATAAACTTTAATTTAAATTTAATTACTATTTTATTGTAGCTTATTTTATTAAAACTATATATCAAGATAGTGAATATTTAAAATTTATATCATATCCTTTGTGCTTATAATTGACTTCATTTAGTAAGTATACGATTTATAGTGTTCTTAATAGGTTCGCCTACTTTCACCTACTAGAGTACTTGTGTACGGAAGTTCTAGGCTCAAGCTGGCCTTGAACTTCCGGCTCAAGCCCTCCTCCTGCCTCCGCCTCCTGAGTAGCTGGAAAAACAAGCACACACTGCTGTATAACTGGCCTTATATATATACTTCAATATTTTACTTTTGTGATAAAAGGAAAGTTTTACTTTAAGCTGGGTGTGGTGGTGCACTCCTGTAATCCCAGTACTTAGGAGGCTACGACAAAAGAATCACAGGTTCACCGCCAGCCTCGGCGACTTAGTGAAATCTGTTTCAGAATAAAAATAAAATAGGGCTAGGAGTGGAGCTCAGAGGTAGAATGCCCCTAGGTTCAATCTCCAGTACCCCTCACTTATACACACACACACACACACACACACACACACACAATTTTATTTTGTGGAATTTTATTTTTAAAGATTTATGTTAGTGTTTTTTAGTTCTAATTAATAGCTAAATTTTAGGGACTTTATTATGTCATGAATGACCCTTGGTAGCAGAAAAAGTTTATATTTGGGGGCATACAAAGGCTTCTCCTTCGCTGGGCATGGTAGTACTAGCCTGTAACCCCAGTACTTGGGAGGCTGAGACAAGAGGATCACAGTTTCGAGGCCAGCCTCAGCAATTTAGTGAGCTCCTAACACTAAAAAGTAAAATAGCTCAGAGGTAGACTGCCCCTGAGTTAAATCCCTAGCACCACACACACACACACACACACACACACACACACACGGCTTGTCTTTTAAGCCTTCTGGTAAGGGTTTTGTCAATTGTTTTCTACTTGCCAGCAATAAGCAAAAATAAAGTTGAGACTGGGACCAGAAACTGCAGTGGTCACCTTCATCATTCCCCGGCAGGGCTCACTCAGTAGTGCTCCCAGTCACTCAGTAGTGCTCCCAGTCAGCCACTGTGCCGGCCAGCGGAAACAGCCAGCTGCTGTCAGAGGGAAGAATAATTGGAAAGACGGTGCCTGTTTCTTTGCCTGCGAGTAACAATCCGTCCATTTAACATTCTTTTCTGTGCGCTTGAACTCTGTGGGAGACAGCCATGTGCTCCCTGTCCAGTTGGCGACCAATCAGAAACACCACCCTTGTAGCCTGTGGCTGGACCTCTCAGTAGGGAACAGCGGCGGCCTGCTGGTGGCCCAGTCCCTCTTGACAGGGCCGCTTACACCAGGCACGGTGGTGCACACCTGTAATCCCAGTTCTCGGGAGGCAGAGACAGGAGCATCTCAGGTCCAAAGCCAGCCTCAACAACTTAGTGAGACCCTCCTCGGATTTGGTGAGACCCTGTTTCAAAATAAAAAAACAAGCCGAGCATGGCAGTACTTGCTTATAATCCAGAGGACTTCAGGTTAAAAGCCAGCCTCAGCAACTTGTGAGGCCCTCTATAACTTGGTGAGACCCTGTTTCAAAATAAAGAAGAAGCCGAGTGTGGTAGTGCACGCTTGTAATCCTAGTACTTGAGAGGCTGAGACAGGAAGGTGGCAGGTTCAAAGCCAGCCTCAGCTACTTAGTGAGGCTCTCATCAACTTAGAGAGACCCTGTTTCCAAATAAGAAATAAAATTTGGCTGGGGGTGTAGCTTGGAGGTAGAATGTCCTTGGGTTCAATCCCCAGTACCAAAAAATTTTTAAAAAACAAAGAAGCAAAAATTGGGCTAGGGGTGGAACTCTCAAAATCCCAATATGAGAGAGAGAGAGAGAGAGAGAGAGAGAGAGAGAGAGAGAGAGAGAGAGAGAGAGAGAAAGTAAAATAGTGCTGGGGATATAGCTCCAAGGTAGAACTCAATCAAAAAAAAAAAAAAAAGCCTCAGGCTGGAAAATGCTAGACTGGTAGGGATTCTTTTTTTTTGGGGGGGGAGGTGTCTGGAGATTGAACAAAGGAGCATTCTACCTCTGAGCTATACCCCCAGCCCTATTTTTTTTATTTATTAAAACAGGGGCTTATTAAGTTGTGGAGGCCCTTACAAGTTGCTAAGGCTGGCCTTGAACCTGTGATCCTGCTGTCTCAGCCTTCCAAGTACTGGGATTACAAGGGTGCATCACCACACCCAGCTTGGGAGGAATTTTTTTTCTTTTCAGTACTGGGGATGGAACTCAGAGTCATTCTACCTCTGAGCTACGCCCCCAGCCCTATTTTTTATTCTTTATTTTGAAACAGGGTCTCCTTGAGTTGCAAAGGGCCTAAGTAGGTAAGGCTGTCCACAAACCTCCATCTCAGGTCTCAGCCTCCCAACTGCTGGGATTATAAGCAATGTGCCACCACACCGTGCTTTTGATTTTAATTACAAAGCATGTCTGACAATTATGATCTCCACTTCACAGATAAAGAACAAAGCCCAGAAAGGTCAAGTAGCTTACCCAAGGTCACTCTGTGGGCTAGCTGTAGAACAGACTCCTTTCTTCTATAACATAGTATGCTTTCATTTTTTTTAATGGCCAAGAACCTGACTGACTTTGTCAACATTCCATATGCACACACACAGACTGCATGTCCCCTGACAGTGCAGAGCAGGCTCCTCCCCAGTACTTGGGAGACCAAGACATGAGGACTGCAGGTTCAAGGCCACAGTGTAGTAACTTAGCAAAACCATGTTTCAAAATAAAAAATAAAATGAGCTGGGGATGTAGTTCAGAGGTAGAATGCCCACAAAACATGCATAGGTCCTTTTTGTAAGGTATAACTTAAAAAACGTTGTATAATATTTACTAATCATGCATATATACTCCTATGTACATATATGTACCAGTATTGGGAATGGCTTAGGAAGATTTGAGAAAGCTCTGATTATTTAGTAGATATATTTCAAAAATAATTGTGTCAAAATGGCAGACCTGGAGAGAGAAAGACTTGGTTTCAGTCAGGAAGCAGCTATTGAAACTTAGATTGACTTAGCTAAAAGTAATTAGCAAGTCCATAGGAGAGGGGAGCTAGGACTTTCTCTGTCTAAAGACAGATCTACATAATAATTAGATAATCTAGCTAGGATGGGAGGAGGGGGGTCACCTGACCTTTGATCATGACCTTCGTGAAAAGAGACCTAAGCAGAAAGGACACCTGGGCTCCACCTTGGCGGGGAAATAAGGGGAGGGACCTTACAGGGTTTTTACTACATCAGAATTACGTGAACAAGATGGAGGTCATGTGTATAAAAAAGCCGGGTCCATGTGTTGTATCTTTGGTGAATTTGTTCAAATTGCACCCCCCCATGCAATTTCTGAATGGCATGGGGCTTTAACTGTCTTCTGTATTTCTATATTTTTAATAAACTTCTTCAAATCTTCAGCAAGAGTCCGGGCTAATGTGTATTTACCCTTAGCTCAGGACAAGAACCCGCGGTTTTTCTGTTTTTCTGTTGTTGGGTTTTATTCTGTGTTTTGAGAGAAATTGTGTCTGGGACCCTAACCGGGGCTGTCAGGGACAGTTACCCCAAAACCATATCATCTCAAACCATAAAAATATATGCACACATATATACACACACACAGAATATACTAAACTCTAGATTATGTAATTATAGTCTTTATTTTTGCTTGTTTTTTTTTTTGTCATATTCAATCGAGTTCTTTAAGGGCTATGTTAAGACCTAACACTCACTATGGTTGTCATTTATCAAATGTTCCTTGCCTTTTTATTTTTTGTGCTTTGTTTTTTAGTTTATAATAGCTGACAACTGTTAAGCCTTTTTCATATTTTTATTTATGCCACAGGAATTGGGCTCCCTGATTATAAAAAGATACTCAAAGAATAGTGGCTTCAGTAGATAGACATGTATTTTTCTCAGACATAAAAGATGTTTGGAGGCAAAGAGCCCAGAGATGGAGCAGTGGTGTCGTGGTTTCCTGAAATACAAGCTCTTCTGCTTCTTACTCTGCCACCTTTAATACAGAGCACTCATTCTCCAGAGCATGGCTGCAAAATGGCTCCTGCCGGTCCAGTGATCACACATATTCCAGACAGGGAAGAGAAAAAGAAAAGTCAATAGGAGTTAGCTTCCCACCGAATTGGACTTCCGCGGGCCCCACCCACTGCCTCTGTTTACATCTTATTGTCTACCTCTAAAATGTAAAGAGAATAGAAAATTATTATTTAAAAAAATCTGGCGCTGGGCATGGTGGCACATGCTTGTAGACCCAGCATTCGGGAGGCTGAGACTGGAGGATCGTGGTTCGTGGACAGCCTCAGCTACTTAGTGAGGCCCTTTGCAACTCAGTGAGATCCTGTTTCAAAAATAAAAGACTAAAAGATAGGGCTGGGGGTGTAGCTCAGAGGTACAATGCGCCTGGGTTCCATCCCCAGTACCAGGGTGGGGGGGAATTCTGGGCATACCAAGCATGGCGGTGCACACCCATAATCCCAGTATCTGGGAAACTGAGACAAGAGGACCTCAGGTTGGAGGAATACCTCAGTAATTTAGTGAGACCCTGAACAATGTAGCAAGACACTGTTTCAAAATAAAAAGGGCTGGGGATAGAGCTCAGAGGCATAACACCACTGGGTTCAATCCCCAGTACTAAAAGTAGATAGATAAATGAATATATGTGCACCTTGGTGTCCTAAATTAAATTGCAGGGTTTTTTTTTTTTTTTTTTTTTTTTTTTTGGTGGTACTGGGGTTCCTGGAAGCCCTTCTACCTCTGGGCTACACTCCCAGACCTATTTTTACTTTTTTATTTGGAAACAGGGTCTCCTAAGCCAGTGCGGCTGGCTTCGAACCTGCGCGATCCTCCTGTCTCTGCCTCCCAAGTGCGGGGATTACAAGTGTGCGCCACCATGTTCGGCTTAAATTGCAGTTTTGTTAGTAAAGGTGAAAGAAATGGATTCTGTGTAGGATTTTGCAATCTCTCGTGTACTTTCCATTCTCTTCCCATTGGATGCTTTTGGCCTTGAATTTGATATTAATATTGCTTTCCCTGTTTTTAGATTTGCCTGACATACATCTATCTAGTCATTTATTTTCCAACTTTATTTGATGTGAGTTCCTTCATTTTAGGTGTTTAACTGAATCCAAAAGTTTGTCTTTTAAAGGGGAAATCCAACTCATTCAACTAATAGTTATTATCCTTTCCATTTTATGTTTACTATTTATTATGTTTCTCTGTTGTTTCCCTTTCCTTAGATTTACTGACTTGATTTCAGCTATCTGGCCTCCTTTGTTAAGTAGAAAGTTTTTCTATAAGTGCTTTCTTCTCATAAGGAAAGACATGCCATTACCATACCCCTGTGTCTCAGAAATTCGCTGTGAATATGCTTAGAAAGAAATGCAGCTGCCGGGCGTGGTGGCGCACGCTTGTAATCCCCACGCTTGGGAGGCGGAGACAGGAGGATCACGCAGGTTCGAAGCCAGCCGCGCGCGCTGGCTTAGGAGACCCTGTTTCCAAATAAAAAAGTACAAAATAGGTGTCTGGGAGTGTAGCCCGGAGGTAGAAGGGCTTCCAGAAACTCCAGTACCACCAAAAAAAAAAAAAAAAAGTTCAGCTTAGTTCTTCCACAGTGGCCTAATAGACAAAGTTACTGGTGCCACGTGATAATTAAGGAAGCTCATTTTCCTCGTTTACTCCAATATCATACGTAGACAACAACAAATATTTCACTAACCCTTTTATATAAAACGGGAAATGAGCTCTGTGTTGACTTAGCTATGAGGTGTGGCAGGTCTCAGATGCCTTTCAAGATCTACCTGTTGAAGGAAAAAGGAAACCTATTATCCCAGAATTCCAAAAGTCTACATGGCAATGAATTATAGAAAGTATTCATCCTTATATTTCTCTTGCTCTTTATTGAATATAAAACAAATGATCATGATGAAACAAATAACAGTAACATACAGTACATTTTGTGGCCTTCTCTCTCCTTTGCATTTGTTTTTATTTTTTTTTCTAACATCATTTATTTATTTATTTTAAACAAAATTTTTTATTGAACATAAATGGTATACATTTAAACTATATTTAGTGCCCTCTCCCCCCCGCCCCCATTTTCCCTTCCCCCTTCCAACCAATGGTTGTCCAGGGTGACTATGTCATATTCATAATTTTACACATATTCGGATGTAGACCCTCATTAATCAAGATCAGCCTTCCTCCTCTCCTATCTTTCCATTCAAACTTTGCTGGTATTTCCCCTCCATTATCTGGAGTCCCACTGGTATCCTCTGTGTTTCCTAGTTTGGGCATATTAGAGGAAACATATGTACCTTCTCCTTCTGTGCTTGGCTGATCTCACTTAACATAATGCTCTCCAGGGCTTTCCATCTTCTTGCAAATGATACAATTTTGTTCTTCTTTATGGCTGAATAGATTCCATTGTGTGTATTTCCCAAAGTTTTGCTATCCATTCATCTGTTGATGGAGATCTGGGTTGGTTTCATATTTTGGCTATTACAAATTGTGCTGCTATGAACATAGGTATGCATATGTTGCTGTAGTTCTCTGAATTCAACCCCTTTGGAAATATACCCAGGAGTGGAATAGCTGGATCATATGGTGGATCTATTCCCACCTTTCTTAGGAATCTCCACACAGATCTCCATAGTAGCTGAACTAGTTTGCATTCCCACCAACAGTGTAAAAGAGTTCCTCTTTCTCCACATCCTCACCAGCATTTGTTGTTATTTGATTTCTTTATGCTTGCCACTCTGACTGGGGTTAGATGGAATCTCAGTGTAGTTTTGATTTGCATCTCCCTGATGGCCAGTGATGTAGAACATCTTTTCATGTATCTATTGGCCCTTTGTATCTCTTCTTTTGTGAAGTATCTATTCAGTTCATTTGCCCATTTCTTGATTGGGTTGTTTGTTTTGCTAGTGTAGAGTCTTTTATATTAGCCCCCTATCAGAATGGTGGCTGGTAAAGATATTTTCCCATTCTGTAGGCTTCCTCTTTAGGTTGTTGATAGTTTCCTTTGATGAGAAGAAACTTTTTAGTTTGATGCTATCCCACTTGTTTATTCTTGATTTAATTTCCTGAGCTTTGGAGGTTTTGTTGAGAAAGTTACTGCCTATGCCAATATGTTGTAGTGTTGAACCTCTACTAACTTCACAGTCTCAGGTCTAATTTCTAAGTCTTTGATCCATCTTGAGTTGATTCCTGTGCTTGGTGAGATATAGGGGTATAGATTCATCCTTTTACAAATGGTTAGCCAGTTCTCCCAGCACCATTTGTTGAAAAGGCTGTCTTTTCTCCAGCGTATGAGTTTGGCCCCTTTGTCAAAGATTAATTGACTAAAGATGTGTGGATTTGTTTCTGTATCTTCTACTCTAATCCACTGGTCGGTATACCTGTTATTGTGCCAGTACCATGCTGTTTTTACTACTATTGCTCTATAGTATAGTTTGAAGTCTGGGATTTTAATGCCTCCTGCATGTTTCTTATTGCTGAGAATTGCTTTGGCTATTCTGGGTCTTTTCTTTCTCCATATAAAGTTCATGATTGATTTTTCTAGGTCTCTGAAGAATGTCGCTGGTATTTTAATGGGAATTGCATTGAATCTATAGATCATTTTGGCAGAATGACCACTTTTTCCCATTTTATTTTATTTTTTTAATTGGTGCATTGTAGTCATATATCAATCACATTGGAGTATAAGACTTGAGAGGATATACAAGCACACATCATCCAATTAGCCCTCATCCAGCCCCCATCCCATTCCCTCCCCCTCCCTCAATCCCATGCTTGTTTGGTGATTAACTTTGATACATTTGTTTATATACCTCCTGTGTTTTAAAGAGGCTCCATCCTTCCCTATTCCATACCCTCTTATTGGTCACCTTAGCTGCTTCACTATAGGGCCCTTTCTATAGCTTGACCTCTTCCTGTTGCCTCTTTCCTCCTAGTTATTGCTGATTAGGGGAAGCATCTGATTTTTATTTTCTGCGATATTTCTCTGTGCATGCCACGTTGCAAGTACCGATCCCACTCTTGATGGCCCCAGTAGTGGCCTGGCTACCCGGTGGACTGATCCAGACCTTGCTGGTTCAAGCAACGGCCTTGCCTCATGGGAGGCCCCGACAGAATGGCCATTTTGATGATATTTATTCTGCCTATCCATGAGCATGGGAGATCTTTCCATCTTCCAAGGTCTTCTTCAATTTCTTTCTTTAATGTTTTATAGTTTTTGTTGTAGAGGTCTTTTACATCTTGTGTTAGGTTTATTCCTAGGTATTTTATTGGTTTTAAGGTTATAGTGAATGGAATTGTTTTCTTTGTTTCTTTCATTGTGAATTCATTGTTGGCATAAAGAAAAGCCACTGATTTCTTTAGGGTGATTTTGTATCCTGTGACTTTGCTGAATTTGTCAATCAGCTCCAGAAGTTTCTTGGTTGAGTTCTTTGGGTCTTCCAGATAAAGGATCATGTCATCTGCTAATAAGGATAATTTTAATTCCTCTCTTCCTATGTGAATTCCTTTGATTTCCTTCTCTTGCCTTATTGCTGCAGCAAGAGTCTCAAGGACTATATTGAAAAGGAGTGGTGATAATGGGCATCCTTGTCTTGTTCCTGACTTGAGCGGAAATTCTTGCAGTTTTTCCCCATTCAATATAATGTTGGCTTTGGGTTTACAGTATATTGCCTTAATGATGTTGAAGTACTTTCCTTCTATCCCAATTTCCTGCAGTGTTTTTAACATAAATGGGTGTTGGATTTTGTTGAATGCTTTTTCAGCATCTATTGCTATGATGATGTGGTTTTTGTTCTTGGTTTTATTTATGTGGTGAATAACATGTATTGATTTACGTATGTTGAACCAGCCTTGTTTTTCTGGGATGAAACCGACTTGGTCATGATGTATTATTCTCTTGATATAGTTTTGAATGCGTATAGCTAGTATTTTGTTTAGAATTTTTGCATCTATGTTCATTAAGGATATAGGTCTGTAGTTTTCCTTTATTGAGGTATCTTTATTTGGTTTGGGGATTAATGTGATACTGGCTTCATAGAAGGAATTTGGGAGAGTTCCATCTCTTTCAATTTCCCAGAACAAGTTATGAAGTATTGGTATTAGTTGTTCACTGAAGGTTTTGTAAAATTCAGCTGGAAACCCATCTGGGCCTGGGCTTTTCTGTGGTGGAAGAATTTTTATTGCTGTTTCTATTTCTTTGGTTGCTATTGGTTGGTTTAGGCTTGCTATGTCCTCTTGGCTGAGTGTAGGGAGGTTAACTGTGCTTAGAAATCTATCAATTTCTTCCAGGTTTTCAAGTCTATTGGAGTATAAATTTTTAAAGTAGTTTCTGATAATCTTTTGAATTTGTTCACTATCTGTGGTGATATCTCCTTTTTCATTTCTAATGTTGATAATTTGAGTTGATTCTCTTTTTCTTTTGGTTAGGTTGGCCAGGGGTTTATCAATTCTATTAATCTTTTCAAAGAACCAACTTTTTGTTTTATTGATTCTTTGAATTGTTTTTTTTGTTCTCCATTTCATTTATTTCTGCTCTAATTTTAATGATTTCTTGCCTTCTGCTGGCTTTGGGAATAGAGTGTTGCAGAATTTCTAGGTCCTTGAGTTGTGTCATTAGGTTCTTTACTTGGTGGTTCTCTGTCCTTCTTATGTGGGCACTCAAATTGCATTTGTTTTTAAAGAGTCTTGAACCTGGCATGGTGGTGTACGCACGTAATCCCAGCTGTTTGCGTGGCTGAGGCAGGGCAATTGCAAGTTCAAGCCCAGCCTGGGCAAGTTAGCAAGACCCTCTCTCAAAATAAAAAAATAAAGAAGTGTGGGAATATAGCTCAGTAGTACAGCACCCCTGGGATCAGTCCCTTGTATTGCAAAAAAAATTAAATAAATAAGAAGATGTTTGTAAACTTTTTTCCATGGAAGGCCTGAGGTCTGCAAAGTTTGTTCTATCTCTGTAAGAAACTTGCACATGAAATACAGCTTTAGGTTACTTGGTAAAATTATTAATCTTTTTTTTCTGACGTGTCTGCATTTACCTGAATACATTCTTTCTGAAAGAAGCCTTTTTTCTTGTGTCTGGCTCCAAATTATACCTTCTACTTGGTGCCACAGCAGTGCACTTGTTCCCAGGAGCAATCAAGGATCCTGAAATTAAGCACATTAGCAGTTAGAGAAGAATGGCTTCTGTTTTACCATGGGGAACAGTTTAGAAGAAGCAGAGAAGTTTTATTAAAGCCATATAACTTCTACCCAACTTCACTAGTCTAACTTACCTCTTTCTTTAAAAAAATAGTTTAGATCTCTTATGATTTGACTACAAACATCTTGACATACATCTTGATCAACCTTTCTTTTATTTAGGGCAGCGGGGATTGAATTCAGGGATATTCTGCCTCTGAGCTACACTTCAGCCTTATTTTTGTTGTTTATTTGTTTTGAAATAGGATCTAAGTTACAAAGGCCTCCCTAAGTTTCTGAGGCCTGCCGTAAACCTGAGTTCCTCTTGTCTCAGCCTCCCAAGTACTGGGATTATAAGCGTGCACCATCACGCCTGGTTCAGTGGGCTATTTATACTCTGCAAAAGTATTTTGTCACAGATATGAAATAAATTAAATAAATAACCTATTACTTATAAGAAACTCTGCACCTGAAACCTTTGGAGTTCTATCCCTGGTTCGTTTGTGTTTGTGTTTGTTCGTTCTCGTTCTCTCTCTCTCTCTCTCTCTCTCTCTCTCTCTCTCTCTCTCTCTCTCTCTCTCTCTCTCTCTCTCACAGCGTCTGCTACTTCCCTTCCATTGTTGGGGCAAAGGGAGAAAGGAGCCATTGACTCCCTGGAAATGTTTCCCCATCTCCACTGTCTTCCTGCAACTCTTCAGGCAAAGAGGGCGGGGCATGGGGTCAGAGGAAGGGAATGATTAATTAATTAGTATATATTAAATTCACCACTTCCTCCTCTTAGCTATTTCCCTTCTGGTACTGACCACAAAAGGGGCTTATCCTCATATCAGCTCCAGAAGTGGGAGAGAGCTGAGTGCAAGGGAAAAAAAAGTTCCTGATGGAAATAAAACTATCATCACAGGAACAAGCATGTTATCATGCCTGACATTACAACCTATTGGTATTCACTGACAATCTATTAAAAACGAGGCTCCAACAGCATTCGGGAGTCTGAGACCAGAGGATCGCGGTTCGCGAACAGCCTCAGCTACTTAGTGAGGCCCTCTGCAACTCAGTGAGACCCTGTATCAAAATAAAGAATAAAAAATAGGGCTGGGGATGTAGCTTGGAGGTAGAATAAATGCCCCTGGGTTCCATCTCCAGCACCTCAATAAATAAATAAATAAAAATAAATAAGTAATTTAGGCCAGGCACAGTGGTACACATCTGTGATCACAGTACTTGGGAAGCCGAGTCAAGGGATCACAACTTCAAGGCTAGTGTGAGGTAATTTAGCAAGACCCTGCTCTGGAGAGCCAGGCATGGTGGCGCACGCTTGTAACCCCAGCGCTCGGGAGGCTGAGACAAGAGGATCGCACAGGTTCAAAGCCAGCCTCAGCTACTTAGTGAGGCTCTCAGCAACTTGGTGAGACCTTGTTTCCAAATAAAGTATAAAATAGTTCTGGAAGTATAGCCTGGAGGTAGAAAGCCCCTGGGTTCCACCCCCAGTACCACAAAAAATAAATAAAAATAAATAAATAAATAAATGGCTAGGGATATAGTTCAGAGGTAGAATGCTCTTGGGGTCAATCCTCAGCAACCCCCCCCACACACACACACTAACACAAGGAAACAAAAAACTGAGGCTTTAGAAAACTTTTCCAGATTGGTTTATTCTGAAAAAAAGAGATTGCTCTCTGATGTACAGACCCCACTCCACACACATAAGATAGCTCTATAAATATGTTTATAAATAGAATTCAAAACTGGCCTAAATTCAATACACTGACAACCTGATTCAAACCTGTATATAAGTCCTTCAGTTGAAACTGTGATTAAATTTGGGGGAAAAAATAGGCGTGTGTAGCTTTCAATGAAGAGCATGTGAAAAGACTGAACTTGAAAGGTTTTAGAAGAAAATGCTTACCAGAGTCAAGTCTTTGGTTCTCTAGATACTTTGCTTTCATGTTACTTGGACCCAGAGAACTAGATGGGTAATCAGGAGTTTATATAAAATAATCCCTAGAATATACACCTTATTTTATCAATTTTATCACTGTCTTCTCAGTTAAGAGAGAGAGGGAATCCTGAAACTAAACTTCATGGTTTCTAAAAGCATTTTGAGAAACCACGTTTGAAATATTTTTCTCAGGGGTCATATAGAATTCTGTTCCAGGCTGGGCATAGAAGCACATGCCTGTAATCCCTATACTTGGGAGGCTGAGACGGGAGGATTGCAAGTTCAAAGTCAACTATAGCAACTTAGCAAGACTCTATTTCAAAAAAAAAAATAAAAAGGGCTAGGGGTATAGCTCAGAGGTAGAATGCCCCTGGGTTCAGTACCGAGAAAGAAGAAAGAAGGAAGAAGAAGGAGAAGGGAAAAGAGAAGAAGGAAGAAGGATGAAGAAGAAGAAAGAGGAGAAGAGAAGGAGAAGAAGAAGGAACAGAGAGATTGTCTTCTTTGGTTACCACAAATAGAGAATAAAGACTACACATAAGCCAATCATTCTCAGTATCTTGGAGTGTCATCTCTGTGCAATTTCCCACATAAGGTCCATGTTTTTATTTTCTTCTCAGCTGGCCTCAGCTTAGAGCTATAATCTGCCACAGTCAGGCATCAGCTTTGTGCTGGAATACAGAACTGTACATAATCCTTGCGGTAGGACTTCCGTGAGCAGGAAGGCTCCGAAACCCTAGGCCGGGCACGAGCACGTTGATCTCCATGAGTCCTGTGTGACTGATTTGACCAGAACAATGCTTCATGATTTTATTGGCTGCTTTGCATACACTTCCATCAAACTGAAGGTAACTCGGGGTGAAATGTACTAGGAGACAGATCGTGTGATATCACAAAGATGTGGAGTGGCTTTGTGACTCACATAAAATTAAGTCCTGAGAAATAAAACCCTCTGGGCCACTGAATATAGAGGAGAAAGGGGAAGACAATACCTTATCATTAAAAATCAATCCTATATTTACTAAGAGCCTCTTCTGAGAATTCCTTACATTTTAGTAGCTAGCGAATCTTGGTTTACAAAATACTTTCACATGCATTATCTTATTTGATCCTCCCAACAACCAGTGAGAGGAAATAGTCAACCTAAAGATGAGAAATTGCATCTCAGACTTAAGTACTTCCTGAATACCTGCACCCAGCGGAGGGGGTGGAGAGCCCACGAGGCTCCCCGGCCTCCGAACCTGCCGTCCCTGCTCATCCCCCCGCCACTGCCGGGGAGTGCTGTGTTTGGTTCTATGAAGAAGTCAGTTTTCAGTGAAATAAGCAGATTATCGTTAAGTGTTAAGCTATAAGAAACCAGCCAGAGATACAATGACAACTGGATTATTTTAATTAGAAAATAAGGTGCTGGAAATCCTACCCAATTCCCCGAAAAATGTGTAGGTGCCTGAAAATACTGGTCAGCTGAATGTTTCTGAATGTTTCCAGCTAGATCAAAGTTTTCTTCCAGAGGTCCTGTGATTAGTTGTGTGTGTGTGTGTGTGTGTGTGTGTGTGTGTGTGTGTTTTGTATGATAGAGCATATCTGTAATCTTGGGAGGCTGAGATAGGAGGAGCACAGGTTCTAGGCCAGTCTTAGCAATTTAGTGAGACCCTGTTTCAATTATTATTATTATTAATGTTTTTTGGTGGTGGTACTGGGGGTTGAGCCCAGGGACATTTCTACCTCTGAGCTACATCCCCAGCTCTATTTTATTTCTTTACTTTTTTTTTTTTTGTGACACTAGGGATGGAACCCAGGGGCCCTCTACCTCTGGGCTACACCCCTAGACCTATTTTATATTTTTATTTGGAGACAGAGTCTCTTAAGCCAGCTAAGGCTGCCTCCGAACCTGAGCGATCCTCCTGTCTCAGCCTCCCAAGCGCGGGGATTACAAGCATGCACCACCACGCCCGGCTTTATTTCTTTACTTTTGAAACAAGGTCTCACTAAGTTGCAGAGGGCCTGACTAAATTGTTGAAAGTAGCCATGAACCTGTGATCCTCCTGTTTCAACCTCCCAAGTACTGGGATTACAAGAATGTGCTACCACACCGGTTCAAAATAATTTTTTTTTTAAAAGGGCTGGGGGTAAATGCCTCTGAGTGTAATCCACAGCAACCACACACACACACACACACACACACACACACACACACACACACACACTTAAAGAAAAAAAGAAGCAGGATCTCTCTCTTAAGTTACCATATGCTGGCCTCGAACCTATGATTCTCCCATCTCAGCCTACCAAGTACTGGAATTACAGAGGTAGCACCACTGTGCCCCCTCCATGATTAATGCCTGACCAGGAGGAAAGACAGCAGGACACAGGTGCACAGCTGTCCAGGGACACACGTTTGCCTGGAGAACCCCATTTGTGAGTTCCCCAATTCTTACTGGTCTCTTTTGTGCATCAGACTGAGGGAGGGCTGGAAGCCTGCAGGAGCTGGTCCTGGCCCAACATGTTTCTTAAGTCACTGAGCCATCAGGGGAAGCCACCAAGAAATGCCTCTTCATCTCCTCTTATTTATGTAATTGCAAAGGGAGTAAAGGAGAAGAGTCCAGTTTTTTTTTTTTTTTTTTTTTTTTGTTTTTGAGAAAACTGCCTGGAGGCAGGAGAATAGACACACAGGTTCTGTACTCAGACTGGGCACTTCAAGGGTCTGCAAAGACTCTCTGTTCACTTTACCATCCTAATGCTTAAATGTAACATTTTCCAAATCCATGTTTGTTTCAGAAGCAAAATTCTACTCCAAATATTTGTTGTCTTTTGGGCAGAGCGGGCCTGTGTCCAGGGACAGCTGCAGGACAGTCCCTGTCGCTGCCTTCGGCCTCCCCAGGGAGTGGCAGAGTGGCATATTGCTTGAGCGGTCCCCTGAGGACTTGCAAAGCCCCAGTGAGTGACTGGCCCCAATGCTTTTACAAAACGATGCCCACGCCCAGCCAGCTTCTCCAGCATTATAGGCATTCCCGTGTCGTCTCCAAAATGCCATTTGCTAAAATGGTTTACCATGCAACCGTGACTTGTAATAAAGCCTGTACACCCATGGAGGGCACATACTGCATGGTCTTTGCATTCACTTTTCAGTTCCTAGCAGTGTCCAGCAGTGACTTTAATATCTGGGGACAGGCCGGGCGTGGTGGTGCACACTTGTAATCCCAGCGCTTGGGAGGCTGAGACAGGAGGATCACGCAGGTTCGAAGCCAGCCTCAGCTACTTAGTGAGGCTCTCAGCAACTCAGTGAGACCCTGTTTCCAAATAAAATAGAAAATAGGTCTGGCAGTGTACCTCGGAGATACAGGCTAACATAGGCAGTCCTACTGTGTGATTCTGCTTGCCACCAGGGAAGACTCAAACAGCAGACCCTGGCCGGCAGGGCCAGTGCCAGAGTCACTCCTCAGGGTCAACTCGTGCCACTCATGAGGAGGAGAGGGTGGTGGGGAGTCAGATGGGAGTTGAGGATGCAGGCGTGAGGTCCTCTGAGTAGATGTGAGGCTGCTCCTTGAAGGTAACGTCAGTACCACGCCCCCTGCTCCCTGACATGCACCCTGGCACGAACCCTGAGTGTCGATGCTACCATGTCCTATCCAGCTCTTAAGCCCAAGCACATGGCCACTGCCACTGGACACTCATGTCCTCCAAGATGCATCCTTTGAGGCAGGAGGAATGGACTCACAGATTCTGTACTGAGACGGACCAGGCACCTCAAGGGTCTGCACAGACTCTGGATCACTTTAATGGCCTAATGCTTAGACCTAACATCCTTTGAGTTACTTTTCCAGGGGTGGAAATAAGTTTATGCTGAGTCAGACACCCCGGGCTCATTTCCTCCGGTGGTAGTGAACATGGCCTCAGGGACCAGCTCCATCACATTCCAGGCCTGTGAACTCGGAGAGTTCCCTAAGAGCCAGGCGTGGTGGCGCAGGCTTGTAATCCCAGGATTTGCGAGTCTGAGACAGGAGGATTACAGGGTCGAAGCCAGCCTCAGCTACTTAGTGAGTCTCTCCACAACTTAGTGAGACCCTATTCCAAAATAAAGGGTAAAAAATAGGGCTGAGGGTATAGCTCGGAGGTAGAGTATCTCCTGGATTCAATCCCCAGTGCCACAAAAAAAAAAGAAAAAAAAAGAAGAAAAATATTATTATTGCCTTGATTTCCCCAAATGAGAAATGACAATAATTATACCAGCTATCCATAAAGTTGTTTGGTGATTAAATGAGTTTAGTTGATGAAATGAGTTTATTAAACTGTCTAGCAAGCTGGGCCTGGTAGCACACACTAGTAATCTCAGTACTTAGGAGGCTGAGACAGAAGGATTGCAGGCTTAAAGCCAGCGTTGGCAACTTAGTGAAGCGAGCCCTCCAAAACTTAGTGAGACCCTGTTTCAAAATAAAAAAAATAAGGCTGGGCATGGTGGCACACGTTTGTAATCCCCACGCTTGGGAGTCTGAGACAGGAGGATTGCACAGGTTCGAAGCCAGCCTCAGCTACTTAATGAGGCTCTCAAACTTAGTGAGACCCTGTTTCCAAATAAAATGTAAAAAAATAGGTCCGAGAGTATAGCCTGGGAGTAGAAAGCCTCTGGGTTCTACCCCCAGTACCACCCAAAGTAAATAAATTAATTTAATTAATTTAATTAAAATTAAAAAATAAAATAGAGTTGGGGTATAGCTCAGAGGTAGAATGCCCCTGGGTTCAATCCCTAGCACCAAAAAAAAAAAAAAAAAAAAAAGCCTAGCATATATCCTGACTGCATATGTGTTAACTATTTTCATTCATTTATCTCATATTCCTTTAAAGTCACTGCTCTGGAGAGCCGGGTGTGGTGGCTCACACTTGTAATCCCAGCGCTTGGGAGGCTGAGTCAGGAGGATCGGATCACACAGGCTTGAAGCCAGCCTCAGCTACTTAGTGAGACGCTGTTTCCAAATAAAAATATAAAACAGGTCTGAAATAATAGTCTGGAGGTAGAAAAGCCCCTGGGTTCTACCCCCAGTACCAATAAATAAATAAATAAATAAATAAATAAATAAATAAATAAAGTCTCTGCTCTGGACCTTGCTAGGTATTGAGAAGCAAAGACCCAAAGAAGATGCTGTTTTTACCCCCGGTGGGCCCATAGCCTATATCCTAAGTTACTGTTTCATTTCTCTTTTTACCCTAGCCCAACAATTGGAAAAGTACTCCCGGAGTGTTTCCGACTGTCTGATGGACTTGGAGAAACAGGCAAGCGCATCGGTCATTTCAATTAAATGGCAGGATATAACGGTGCGTGGCGCACAGCAAGTGCCTGGCACCATAGAACATTAGCTCCTTTAATTTATTAGTTTAGCAGAGTGAGGCTGAGATGGAGAGCGGGCACTGGGGGTGAGGGTGAGGAGGTGGAGGTGCGCTGGGGAAGCTTCCAAGAGGCAGTATCATTGAGCTTGGTTTTGATCAGTGAGTAGGCGTCAGCCAGTAAGAGAAGAGGGCTAAGAGTGTTCCAGGCAGAAGGAACATTGTGTGCAGAGTTAAGAGAGGCGTGAAATAGCACAATACATCCAGGGAGCTCCAAGTAGGCAAAGTACAAGCGGAGCCCCGTCCTCACTGCGCCGTACAGCGAGCATTTGTTAAGTATTTGCGATTAGAGGCTGGTAAATGGAACAAAACCAGTGAGACTTTGCAGTGTCACTCTGGGCCTTTAGCATTAACTAAACAGCCCGTCCAGGTCTCGGGTGGCAGGGGAGGCTGAAGCTGTCGAGTGCAGCGCTAGAGTTGTGCAAGTGCTATGTAATCTCTGCACAGTGCTGCTGCCGAGTCAACCCCTTCTCGTCTCCTGCTAGAGGAAGTAGGTCCGCTTAATTGAGCCTTCATGTTTATTTTTCAAAGTAATGGAGGTGAATTATCAAGATGATGGGATCGTGGTACAGACCGTGTTTTCAAACGGTAACATATTGCCCTGGATCAGAGGTCGGCAAAACTATGGCGCGAGGGCCAGATCCCGTCCACCGCCGGCTTTTGCAAGGCGGCTTCGCTGGATCACAGCCAAGCTCCTTTGTTTACATGTCATCTCTGGATGCTTTAGCGCCACCACAGCAGGCAGAATCATCGTCTTGGGGACAGCACGGCCTGCAAAGCCTGAAATATTTCCTAGCTGACCTTTTACAGTCAGTGTTTGCCAATTCTTACTCTAGATTCAGCTCTTCAAATCTCATAAGTAAAAACCAGTATTTATTTATTTATTTATTTATTTATTTATTTATTGGCACTAGGGATTGAACTCGGGTGCATTCTACCTCTGAACTACACCCCCAGCCCTACTTTTTTGTTAATTTGGAAACAGGCTCTTGCTAAGTTAATGAAAGTCTCACTACTTGCTGAGGCTGTCCTTGAACCTGTGATCCTCCTATCTCAGCCTCCCAAGTACTGAGATTACAAGCGTGTACCATGCCTGGCTAAAAACCAGTATTTAAAACAAGGTCCTAGGGTGTTTGCAAACCAATGTAACAAACAGTAGGTTACTGATTTTTTTTTAATTCACTGGGAAGGCTGGGCATGGTGACACATTTCTATAATCCCAGGTAGGAGGAGGAGACTAGAGAATCGCAGGTTCTGAGGCCAGCTCCCAGAAACCTAGCAAGATTCTGTTTCAAAATAAAATGAAAAAAGAATGTCTAGAGTTATAGCTCAGAGGTAGAGTGCCCCGGGTTTGATACCCAATACCACTAAAAAATAAAAATAAAAAACTTCACTATTAAGGAAAAAGAAGGTTATAAAGATGTTAGCAATAAAGTATACAGTATACACAAATGAATAGACATAGATTCTGGGGTTGGCTTTCAAGTTTGGTTCTGAGATTCCTAGTTGCCAGAAACAAACAAAACGATGGGAATTGTTCCTCTGTGGTAGTTACCTATTTGCTCATAACAAATCATCTTAAAATTTAGTGGCTTAGCCAGACACAGTGGCGCATACCTGTAATCCCAACGACTTGGGAGGCTTGAGGCAGGAGGATCACAAGGCCGGCCTGGGCAACTTAGTGAGATTTTGTCTAACAGTAAAAAAAAACAATAATAATAATACTAAAATAAAATAAATATTTAAAAGGGGTAAAGCACCCCTGGGTTCAATCCCCAGTACAAAAAAAAAAAAAGGAAAAATAATAATGATATAAAACAGCCACCATTTAGTGCTTCTGATGAGCCCGTGAGTCGGCTGGTTCCACGGTCTGGGCAGTGTCCAGCTGTCTCGGTGGGCTTGCTCACACGTTTGTGGTCAGCGGGTGTGTTGGCCTCAGTGAGGTCAGTTCATCCCCATTGCACACGAACTCCGCCTCCAGCAGGTGGCCCGGCTTGCTCTGTGAGCAGCGGCAGTTTTCAGGAGGAAGAGTGGAAGCGTACGCTTGAGGTCTGGGTTTGGAAGCCATCTACTGTTCTTTCTGTTACATCCCAGTGGCCGAAGTCAGTCAAACAGCCAGGTCAGATTCAGGGAGCGGAGCAACGGACTCCAATTTCTGATGAGAGGAACTGCAAAGTCACATTGCCCGGGGAAGAAAAACAGGAGGGACAGAATTGGGACCTTGTTCGAAGTCACAAATCATAATCTAAAACAGCTTGTGTTCTGACCATGAATTTTAAAAAAGTCATGTCTGTGGTCTTGAGTGGAAAGAAATATTCATCGCACATGTCTCTTCAGCCCCACCCACAGATATGAATCATCAGTGTCTTCAGCTAAGAGGACCATTATCCTCTAGCTAATGACAGATACAGAGGAGGAGTGGAAAGAAGCCTGGCAGAGATGTAGCGTCATATGAGGCCCAGACCCATCTTTGAATCCTGCTTGACATATTTCACCAGGGAGCCAGACTCAGTTGTAATGGGTGAAGGGGCTCAGGAGAATCGTGATCTCAATTATGACCAATGACAAAACAGCCTTTGAGACTAAAGTCTAAATATACGTTCAGTATCCTTCCCAATCATTCCCTTCGCCTCCACTTTGGTTGTCAGGTGGTGGTAAAATTGGTCACGGATTGTTACGGTTTGGATATAGAGGGTCCCCCAGAAGAGCTCATTATCTACTGGCCATGAAAAAAATGTTCAGATGTGAAATCACTGAATCATGGGGCTTCAATCTCATCAGTGGATAAATCCGCTGATGGTTTACTCATTTGAATGGACTTATTGAGTGATAACATAGGCAGCTGGAGACTGATTAGAAGGGGCAGGTCATTGGGGGTGTGGTCTGGGGGACTAGATGTGTACATGGGCCCCCTCCTTTCTCTGTCTTGCTGCTTCCAGCCTCTGTGTGTGAGTGAGAGCAGTGCCCCCGAGGCTACTGTGTATGCCTCGGAGCCGGCCCGTAGGGCTTAAACCTCTAAAGCGGTTCTCCCCAATGGATCGCTCTTCCTCTTACGTTTTCTGTCAGCTATTTCAATTACGGAGGTAAGAACGCTGACCAACACACTGATGGCATCAATAGCTTATGTGTGTGGATGTGACTGAAAGGAGAGACATGGGGTAATTTTTTAAAATTCACTAGCTATGTGATGACTTATTTATTATTATTTTTTATTTTTATTTTTTAGTGGTACTGGGGATTGAACTTGGGGGCATTTTACCTCCAAGCTATCTCCCTAGTCGTATTTTATTTTTATTCTGAAACAGGGTCTCACTAGATTGCTGGGAGTTTCACTACTTGCTGAGGCTGTCCTTGAACCTGTGTCCTCCTGTCTTAGCTTACCAGGGACTGGGATTACAGGCATGTGCCACCATTCCCAGCTATGATTTTCTTTTTTAATTTCTTGCTAGAAAATTTTCACTAGTACCAAACTTGCCACAATAAATAATGTTAAGTATAAATAGCAACGGTGATGTCAGAATGTCTCCTTAGCTGTTCTTTTCCTGGTACCCTAAGAATGTCAGTAAGAAGAGAGCAAACATAGGAGCCCTTGCTTCTTAGACTATTTCAGAATCCTCTGAAAATCTAAAAACAAAACTCCTAAGCCACTCAGACAAAACCACACAGCTTAGCTTTGGAAATGTTCTTCCTGGCCCAGCACCAGTCAGGGTCCTTGGTCTTGTCTGCAGGAAACCAAGGCCTTCACACTCAGACTTCTGGGAGGAACAAGCCAAAATTTAGGGAACTGTTATGTGCTTGTTGACTGGCGTCAGGCCAGCTGTGAATGAAATTGTATTTCAACCTCAGTACAGGAAAAGGGAAAGAACTGTTGTTGTTGTTGTTGTTGTTGTTGTTTTGTTGTTGTTGTTGTTGTTGTTGTTGTTTGTGTGTGGGGGGGTGCTGGGGATTGAACCCAGGGGTGTTCTACCAGCAAGCTACAGCCCTAGCCCTATTTTACTTCTTATTTGGAAACAGGGTCTCATTAAGTTGCTGAGGCCAGGCCTCAAACCTTCGACCCTCTTATCTCAACCTCCCAAGTACTGGGATTACAAACAGCCAGTGGTGAGCTGTTAACATTATTGAAGAGGGGAGACAAAATATCTGGGATAATTGATTTATGGCGTGAATCTGGGGAAGAGCAACGTTGGGTGCCGAAAATTGGAAGTTAACCTTGGGCAGGTCACACCAAGGTTAAATGACCTATTTACCTGGTGGAATTCTTAGAAAATTAGACCCTGGCAAATGATGGTTTCCTTTCTCTTTCTGGATCTCCCACCCACCTTAGGGATTTCCTAAAAAACCAAACCAAACAAAAATCCGGCTAGCCAGCTGCCACAGCAAAGATGTCAAGTGGGATAAGCTGCTGAGAGAGGCTAGCAACCTCCAAACTCCACGATCCAGGTGGAGGGAGCAGGGCGTGTCGCCTCTCCCGCCCCTCCCCTCATTGCGAGGGGGCAGCACCCAGCTCTTCCTTCCTGCCGAGGAAGCCTGTGTGCGCTCAGACCCACCTTGGCATTCCTTGGTGTCTTAGAGAAGCCGATGACCCTGGCTGAGCAAGACAGTCAGCAGAACAGCAGCCCTTGATGCTGCATTTGGAAATTTCCATTCTTTGCTTGCAGCTATGAAAAAAAAAAAAAAAAAAAAAGTCTAAAGAGCCCAGTAGCTGGGAAATTTCCACGATGGAAAATTTTAACATATTCTTTAGCTCTAAACTATGCAGGTTTATAGACAGTTTTTTTTTCTTTTGGTAATTTCCTTCTTTAACAATAATTTATGAACACGGTAACACTACAGATGTGGGAATAAGGAGGGCAAGATGACCTGGAGGGGAATGGGCATGGCTTGCCCAGTGGGAGGCTGGGCTATATAAGAGTTTGACCACCCCATCCACACAAATGCAGATTGCTGCCAGACCCACTGGTTGGGAACGGGTCCAAAAGAGAGATAGTTTGCCCCGGAGCACTACAGAGATATTTGTGTAGAGACTGGAAGTGGAAAGTGGATGGATACAACTTTGGAACAGGACCTGGTGAGTTTTGTTGCTGGAAAAAGCAATCTCAGGAAGGCAGGTCCCCTAGAGCACTACTTTTAAACTAGGTGCGCATAGGAGTCACCTGAGAAACCTGTGAAGATGTGGATTCTCAGCAGGTTTGGGTGGGGCCCAAGACTGTGTTTCTGAGTAGCTTTCAGGGGCACTGCTGCCTTCCTTCATGGTGTGCAGGCACAGCAAGGCTGCAGGCAGCAGGTCCTCATCAATATGAGGCTCAGCCCTGACGGTAGCAGAGCACTGCCCAAGGGTGGCTGCAGGGGAGCTCCTGTGTCTCCTGGAGAGGTGCTCCTGCCAGTGTGGATAAAGCGGATCTTTTGGGATGTGGGGCTTTACAGAGTTGCCTGAGGCTGCCTGTTTTAGCAGATTTTGACTGGGGGCTTCTAGAAATCAATGACTTTCCAGAGAAACTCCCATGTCAAGTTGGTGAAGATTCCTGATCCTGATTCCTGAGTGATTCCCCAGCATGAATCACATAGTTGAAACACCAATGAACTAACCCCAAATACTGAAGGAAGACTGATGACTGGAATCATATGAAGGAGGAAAAGTTAGGAGAATAAGTGACTTCCATCTCAGCCACAAGAGCAGTTTCACTTACTGAAATAAAATAAAAAGGGAGCTAGGATTTTCCATTTTCTTAATAGCTGTCTCACCATTGAACTACCTATGAGAGAGAGAGAGAGAGAGAGAGAGAGAGAGAGAAGAGATCAAATATATGGTTACTTCTGCTTGATATGTAATGTAGCTGCTTTGTACATTTTTAAAGCAAAGTTTGTCCCATTTTTTATTTTCCATTCAATTGAGTTTGGGATGGGTTATTACTCCTTACTTTTCAAATAAAGTACACAGAAGAGCTTATGATAGAAGGAAAGGAGGAAGGAGATTACAATCATGAAAATATGATTGAAGTCAGAGTGTAACAAGCTTGAAAGGAATTTGATTACAAGGTAGAAAAATATTAATATATATTAAAAGCATGTAAGTATCCTAGTATGTTAACATCTGCATCATGTTTAAAGATTCTAAATGGTTTATGGGATTGCTTGGGGATTGGAATGTCTAGAGATTGGTTGATGACTTCTTTTTCAGAAGTCCTCGCCATGGGGTCAAGGTATGATTCATCGTTGAAATAGGCATCCTGATTACTAATGTGAAGAGATCAGATGGTTCTTCCTTACCATAGGTCTTGATGAGCAATTTATTCACCATCTTATAACCAACAGCCAATCAAATGGGATTTGTTTGATCTAACGTCACATTTTTTGAGTGCTTTTTTTTGGGATGGGAGGTACTGCGGATGGAACCCAGGGGCATTCTACCTCTGAACTATACCCCCATCCCTCTTTTCTTTCTTTCTTTCTTTCTTTCTTTCTTTCTTTCTTTCCTTCTTTCTTTCTCTTGGTGGTACTGGGGTTCCTGGAAACCCTTCTACCTCCGGGCTACACTCCTAGACCTATTTTATACTTTTTAAAATCTGGAAACAGGGTCTTTAAAGCCAGTGCAACTGGCTTTAAACCTGCACAATCCTCCTGTCTCGGCCTCCCAAGCGCGGGGATTACAAGCGTGTGCCACCACGCCCGGCTTTATACTTTATTTTGAAACAGCATCTCACTTAGTTAAAAGGGCCTCACTGAGTTGCTGAGGCTGGCACCTCGAACCTGTGATCAGGTTCTGTCTCAGTCTCCCAAGAACTGGGATTATAAGCGTGAGTGCTTATTTTTTATGTTTGAGGGAGGTGAAATGCACAGAAGGAAAGCCACCATTTTCTTTTCTTTTCTTTTTTCTTTTGGTGGTACTGGGATTCCTGGAAACCCTTCTACCTCCGGGCTACACTCCCAGACTTATTTTTATACTTTTTTAAAATTTGGAAACAGGGTCTCTTAAGCCAGCGCGGCTTGCTTCAAATCTGCACGATCCTCCTTCCTCCGCCTCCTGAGCGCGGAGATTACAAGCGTGTGCCACCACGCCCTGCAAAAGCTACCATTTTTAAATGAACAGTTTGTAGGAATTGTACAACTGCCACTTGTATCTAGTCCCAACATATTTTCATCATCCCCCCAAAGCAGCTCATATCCACTGAAGCAGGGCTTCTGATTCCCCTCCCTACAATCACCAACTACCTACCTTCCTTCCTACCCCTTTTCTTTTCTTTCTTTCTTTCTTTCCTGCTTTCTTTGTGCTGGGGATTGAAGCCAGGAGCACTGTACCTTTGAGCTACTATAGCCCTATTGTCCTAGTTCATTTTTATTGGGAAACTGCCCCTTGCTATGTTTCCGAAGCTGGTTTTGAATCCGCAATCCTCCTGTCTCAGTCTCCTAAGTGTTGGGATTCTAGGCGTAAGCCATCATGTCTGGCCCAATTTACTTTTTGTCTCTATGGACTTAAATCTTTCAGATAAGTGGATTACTGTAATATGTGGTCCTTTGTAAAAATTGCATCTGTTAAAGAATAAACACTGTAAAATATTTTAGCATTATTGAGTACTTATATTAGGCAAGGCATGTAATTCTTACAACAAGCTGATAAGGGGTACCATTATCATGCAGATGAGAAAACTGGGACCTAGCTTAATGGATTGCCTTAGTTTCAGAGTGGCCAAGCCAGGGATAACTTTCTTGGTCAGGCCCACTTTTTCCAATGCCTCAGTTATAGCTCAGTTTCATTTTCCTTATCACAGGCAGATGGATAGATAGATACTCCTTCTCAGGTTTAACAACTTCACAGAGCTTGATTCAAATACTGAATGTGTTGTTAGTTGCTTACAGCTGCTGTTTCTCTAGCAGTGCACCAAGTCCAGGCAAACTCTTTTGAAGAGCTCATTAAAACTGCTAAAATAAAGTCTTAGAAGCAGGTGCATTCATTAGTTGAGATGCAGGCGATTATGCTAATATCGCATTCAGGTGACAAATTTAAAAGCATGAATATGATAGAGGATAAAAGGATTTTCAGAGCTAAAGTTAACTTCTTCCTTCATAGGGCTCTTTGTTCTGTGAAGCATGTGGCTGCAGCTGTCCAATGTGGGGGCCTCCAATGTTATCTCACAAAATAAAGCTGTTTTACAATATCATATTTCCTTTACAATGTCTTGGGTCTCCCTAGGAAAAAAGGTAAGGAACTGCCTACAACCCTAGTGCTAGACCTGGTATCCCATTTACCGCTTGTTGCGCTGGGCCCATGGGTAGGGGAGACACACTGAGGAAGATGATTAAAATTTATAGACAGGGCTGAGGATGTAGCTCAGTGGCAGAGCTACCTGCAAATGACTGGGGCTCAATCCCCAGCACAAGGAAAAGAAAAAAAAAATTAAATAAAGGCAAACAATGATCCTCAGTTTGGAAAAGATGGACTGACAATTCTCTGTATGTTAACTGGGGATAGGACCTAGGGGCATTCTACATCTGAGCTCACTCCCAGACCCATTTTATTTTTTATTTTGAAACAGAGTCTCAGCTGGGGGTGGTGACACATGGCTGTAAACTCAGTACTTGGGAGGCTGAGACGGGAGGATCACAGGTTCAAGGACAGCTTCAGCTAGTGAGATTCTCATCAACCCACTGAGACCCTGTTTTAAAAATAAAAATAAGCCGGGCATGGTGGCGCACACTTGTAATCCCAGCATTTGGGAGGCGGAGACAGGAGGATCGCACAGGTTCGAAGCCAGCCTCGCTGGATTAAGAGACCCTGTTTCCAAATAAAAATATAAAAAGTATATAAAATAGGTGTCTGGGAGTGTATAAGGATTTTCAGGAACCCTAGTATCTCCAAAAATAATAATAATAATAATAATAGAGAGAGAGAGAGAGAGAGAGAGAAAGAAATAGGATAGGGCTGGGGGTGTAGCTCAGAAGTAGAATGCCCCTGGGTTCCATCCCCAGTACCACAATAAATAAATAAATAAATAAATAAATAAATAAATAAATAAATAAATGGGCTGGAGGTGTAGCTTGGAGTTTGAATGCCTCTGGGTTCAATCCCTAGTATCAAAACAAAAACAAAAACAACTTAGTGAAAAATAGGGTCTCACTAAGTTGTTGAGGCTGCAATCCTACTGTCTCAGACTCCCAAGTAGTGGGATTACAGGTGTGTACCACCAAATCCAGCTCTGATAATTCTTTTACTTTGCCTTTTTTTATTTCAAAGAAGTAAAGAGCATGAAATATGTATGTAAACACATATATGAATTTGAAAGACTATACATAAAATGTTAATAAGTTTCACCAAGATAATTTAAATTTTTAATGTGTATTTTTGTATTTCCCAAGTTTTCTATAATGAATATGAAATTGAATTTTAAGTTAAAATATTTATTTTAAAATTTGTAATTTTAAATTATTAAAAGTTATTACAGAGCACTGAGCCTTTCCACATTCAGTTGTTTTATCTATCAAATTGGGTTACTATTTAGTTCCTAGCACCTGGAGCTGGGTCAGAACTTTCTCTCTCTCCTTCTTCTCAAATCTATAATACCTGTGGAAATATTGGTTTCTCTTTTTTAGAAGGAAATATAAGAAATTGTGGCTTGTATCAAGCCCAGTTAATAAAAATATATACATGCTTAAAGATGTTTGTATTTTTCTTCAGAGCCCCAGTCAAGTGGGAATGCTTCAAAGTGAACGCACTTGCCACTTGCGGTGGGAAAAGGACTGGGAATCCTATTTAGAACAAACATACTTTATTTTTCTTTTTTTTTTTTTAGTTATATACTCTGTGAAACCCTTGGATGCTAATACTTGACACATTTTTTTTTCAAAATGGTATGCTACAAGATCCTATTACTGATTGCCAAACATAAATACTGAAGCTACTATAGACCGTGGTGTGTGTGTGTGTGTGTGTGTGTGTGTGTGTGTGTGTGTGTGTTAGAAATAGCTTGATATTAACAAGCTCAAAGACTGCTTGTACAGTGTGATAGTCTTATTTTTGCTTCCTTCCTTAAGTCCTCTCCTTTTATCTTCCTCTCCACAATATTATCTTTTCTTTCATTCTCCTCTACACAAATTTAGAAGACTGAGGACCCCATTTGAAATGAAAAGCCATATATAAAGCAGGCAAAATTTCCTTGGGATGGGATACAGAACATCTGTTCTGTACAGTAGTCTCCCTTATATGCAAAGGATATGCTTCAAGACCCCCAGTGGGTGCCTAAAACCACAGGTAGTACTGAGCCCTATAATTTGATACCTTTTCCATCTTAACTAAGCACTTACCGCACACTGTGCTATTTGAAGGATGAAAACTTGCACATATTTCCTTTTCCTTCTCTACAATTTCACGGGTAGAAGAACTATTTGAACCATGGTTCTCAGCAACTTCAGCATACAATTTTTTTCTTTCCCTTTTAAGCCAAGAACTTTCACCTCTTCACTTAGAAGAAGCACTTTACAGGTTCCCTTTGACATATTCAAGTTGTCACACCACGACTCATGCTTTGAGCCATTATTAAGTAAAAGAGGGATTACTGGAACAAAATCACTATGACATCAGGATAGTCCATCTGATAATTGAGATGACCATGAAGAGACTCACCGGCAGGTAACACAGAGAGTGGACACACTGGTCAAAGGGATGATTTGCGTCCTGAGTGGGGCGGAATGAGATGGCACCGAATTTCAGCATGCTATTCAGAAAGGCGTGCAATTGAAAACTTAGCAATTGTTTACTTGTAAAATACTTCATTTCTTATTTTCAGATGAAGGCTGACTTGGGGTAGCTGAAACCTTAGATGAGAAAAACAACTGTATGCGTATATGCATACATACCCCTCTCCCTGGCCAATAGTGCCTAGCTGAACCTGTTCCAAATTGTCATGCCAGGTCCCATTAGCTGGAACTTACATAGATGCAGCTTCTTCAAGTGCTGGACAGCTCCGAATACGGTTCCACCTATCCCTCCTCTTCTGTTTGATTCTCAGAACTGGCCCCCTCTTAGAAGTAGCAGATTCTAGACAAAATCAAGAAAGTGGCTAGAAGAGACTCCTATCCTTCCAGTCTGACAAATTACCTCCAAAAGATTGGAGGGTAAACTTCAAAGCAAAGAACTTAAAGAGGAACCTGAAAGGTCTCCCAGGTCCAGTTTCCTTATCACCAATGTGTCTCCTCTATAGCGGACCTAGTAGTCATCCAGCCTGACCTTGAAATTTTCCAGTGATGAAAAACTGTCTTACTGTTTTTCCTACATTTCTCCTGATAGATTGGCTGAAGAATAGCATATTACAGTGCCAGAAAATTGAATGAGTCCTAATCCTACCACCTTTTAAAAAAAATCAACTATTGTCAGGTTTTTGCTGCTGATCCAAGACCTGGTTTCAAGGGAAATACAACCCCTCAGGATCCACGAGGAATGCTGAATCGCTTGGTTAAAAGACACTTAGATTGTATCGGTCCAGGATGTTCATTACTCCATGATAGCAAGACCCATAAAAGGAAAATTGTGGAATTTATTTATAATTCAGAATATCAGATTATTGTCCATATCTCTTCTTAACCCATCACCCTTTGCCTCTAACATCTGGGCAACAAAAGAAATTTTTTGAGATTATTTAATCCAGGGACCTTGCCTTAACTGATACTCCAACGTTCACAAATACTCTTTTAGTTGAGCAATGTGTTCTCAAGTTACCTAAATTTTAAATTTCTTTCAGAAGAATTTGGAAAGTTTAGCGGTATTCTGAAACAACTAAATATGAAACAAAAATAGAAAAGAAAAATTCCTCAGAGATAGTGTGCCCGTTAGAAACAGCCGGATGTCCTGTCTTTTCACACTGGCTATATAGAAGACTCTTGTAAAACGAGTTGTAACGATGAAAGTAGAGTTGAGGTTTTGGGGAAGCAAATGTGGAAAATCTGTTAGCTGATCGAGAGGTTAGAAGACTGTGAGCTATAATTTTGGCTAAGTAATAGAATTTGAGACTTTAAAATTATTATTATTTTAGTGAACTGTAAAAAATATTCAAACACAAAAGAATACAAAGAAAATACCCCCCCCATTTTATCACCTAAGAAAAACCACCATAAATATTAGAGGAATATTATTTCAGATATGGAAGTAAGAGATAGATTAGAATTTTAAAAAGTGACTCACATTTGGGTGTGTGTGTGTGTGTGTGTGTGTGTGTGTGTGTGTATGAAAGAGACACACACAGGGAATTAAACACAAGGGCATTCTACCTCCAAGCTATACCCCCTCAGCTCTTTTTTTGTTTGCTTATTTTTTTAACAGGATCATAGTAGGTTGCTGAGTATCACTAAATTGCTAAGGCTGGCCTTAAACCTGTGACCCCCCTGTCTCAGTCTCACAAGTTTTGGGATTATAGGGGTGTGGCAACATAGTGGGCTATATTTGGTCAATTAAACATGGTCTTAATAATGGTCCAGTTGAAAGAAGTACAAAACCCGACTTTTATTTTTTCTTGGTACTGGGAATAGAACCCAGGGGCATTCTACCTCTGAGCTACAACTTCAGTCCTGTTGTATTTTTTATTTTGAAACAGGTTCTCACTAAGTTGCTGAGAACCTCATTAAGCTGCTGAGGCTGGCTTTGAACCTGCGGTCCTCCTGTCTCAGCCTCTCAGGTACTGGGATTACAGGCATGTGCCTCCACACCTGGCTAATACCTGGCTTTTAGAAAATATTTTATCTAAAAAGCAATGAGTAATTCATTAGAATTCTCAGTATCTAAGCAATGATAAGAACATGAGTTCAATAAAAATTAATAAGTATTTTTATTTTCTTCTGTGTATTCATGGCCTAATCCTCAAATTAGCTGTATCTAGAACATACTCTCTTTTCCTAGTGCTTTTCAGTTTATAAATCAACACTACAGCGACCCTCCTGACCATGTAAAATGATCAGGGCTATTTAGCTGGCACATACGTACTAGGTGGGCCATTCTAGTTGATTTGGTCCATTCTGGTTCATTGGATGTCTATTTTGAGTGATCAGTGACTGTGTTATACCCGTTGTTAAATATTTTGAACATCATCTCTGGGATAGGAAATACAAGAAAAGCTCAAATTTTGTCTAGCGCTTTATAGTTTGGAAAATTTCCACTTTTTTTGTACTTTGACTTATTTCTAATCTGATGCTCTCATTCCCACCATTCTTCCCTTTGTAGCAGATACTTACTTCATCAAAACCACCTACCAAGCCAGGCACGGTGGCGCACGCTTGTAATCCCAGTACTTGAGAGGCTGGGACAGGAGGATCGTGGTTCGCGGCCAGCCTCAGCTACTTAGTGAGACCCTCTGCAACTTAGTGAGACCCTGTTTCAAAATAAAAAATAAAAATAAAATAGGGCTGGGGGTAAGCGCTCTCTCTCTCTCTCTATATATATATATATAATATATATAATTTGTATATAACATATATTATATAATTTATATAAAATATATATAAATATAAAATATATAAAACTTGGTATAGGAGATACTGCCTTCTGTTCTGGATAAATTCATGCTCATCACTAAGGCAAAAAAAAAAAAAAAGCCATGCATTCGTAATCCAAACTCCCCATTTTAATATTTACCTAAGAACATTATTCTTGCTTAGCCAAACTTACTTCCCTGCAAGAAAAACGGAGATGTCTGGTTATTGTAAGTAAAGGTAGACTACAATGGAAAGGTCTCCATACATCACAGCAAGGTTCACTTTTACTAATTACAGCACTTTTCTGAGTACACTATTTTTCTGAGTCAAATTTTATTATTATTAATAATTTTTTGTGGCAGTGGGGACTGAATCCAGGGGCATTCTATCTCTGCTACATCCCCAGCCCTTTATATTTTTAATTTTTATTTATTTATTTTTATTTATTTATTTTGTGGTACTGGGGATGGAACCCAGGGGCATTCTACGTCCGAGATACACCCCCAGTCCTAATTTTTAGTCTTTTTTTTTTTGAAACAGGGTTTCACTGAGTTGCAAAGGGCCTCGCTAAGTAGCTGAGGCTGTCCCTGAACCACGATCCTCTGGTCTCCCCCTCCCGAATGCTGAGATTTCAAGCATGCACCACCATGCCCATTTTGTGTGTGTGTGTGTGTGTGTGTGTGTGTGTGTGTGTGTGTGTGTGTGTTTGTACTGGGGATTGAACCCAGAGGCATTCTACCTCTGAGCTATACCCCAAGCTCTATTTTATTTTTTATTTTGAAACAGGGTCTAAGTTGCTTAGAGCCTTGTTAAGTTGCTAAGGCTGTCTTTGAACTGCAATCCTCCTGTCTCAGCTTTAGTTATTTCTTTATGAAAAGGAACAAGTAAATTCCCTTGCACAAAACTTTATCTGGAAATTTTCAAACTCAAAGAAAATTTTGCTTGTTTATATTGCAAAGATAAGTAACATTATGGTTTTCATTATCAGTGTTAAATTCAGAGACCATTGTTACTAACTATCCAAATGGCAGATTATTCTAGTTATTTCTGTTTAAAATATGTATGGGAGTTCTCCCATCCTACTTTTAATTTATTTTTTATTTTTTGCAGAACTGGGGATTTAACCCAGGGGCGTTCTACTTCTGAGCTATACTCCTAGCCCTATTTTAAAATATTTATTTATTTATTTATTTATTTATTTATTTATTTGTGGTACTGGGGTTCCTGGAAACCATTCTACATCTGGGCTACACTCCCAGACCTATTTTATATTTTTATTTGGAAACAGGGTCTCTTTAAGCCAGCGTGAACCTGCATGATCCTCCTGTCTCCGCCTCCCAAGCGCGGGGATTCCAAGCCTGGCAAGCACCACGCCTGCCCAGCATTTATTTATTTTTTTGGTGGTACTGAGAGTAGAACCCAGAGGCTTTCTACCTCCAGGCTATACTCCCAGACCTATTTTATATTTTATTTGGAAACAGGGTCTCACTAAGTTGCTGAGAGCCTCGCTAAGTAGCTGAGGCTGGCTTTGAACCTGTGCGATCCTCCTGTCTCAGCTTCTTATTCTTTATTTGGAAACAGGGTCTCACTAAGTTGCTGAGAGCCTCACTAAGTAGCTGAGGCTGGCTGTGAACCTGTGATCCTCCTGTCTCAGCCTCCCAAGTACTGGGATTACAAGCGTGCGCCACCACGCCCGAGTCCTACTTTTATTTGAGGGATGGTAAGATAAAATCAAATGCCATGTCCTAACCAGTACTCATCAACTTACATTGTGAAAATGCAAGCCAAATAGTTGGAAGAAGGAAGCCAGCGTTTCCTGGGTAACCTTCATGTCACAATTGAAGGCGATTGCCTTATCAAAAGTACAGATGTCCCAGCTGGACGTAGTGGTGCACGCCTGTAATCCCAGTACTTGGAATGCTGAGACAGGAAGGTGACAGAATGTCCCTGGGTTCACTCCCCAGTACCAAAAAAAAAAAAAAAAAAAGGATAGATTTTCATGAAGTAATAACTCTGTTTATTTCATAAACACTAGAACACTAGACTACCTGATTCCTTTCCCTGGGGAAAAAAATGTGCCAAATAATTTGAGAAATTAAATCATATTTTTTATTGTCATGTTCTAATTTAAAGATATTATTTTCTTGTTTTTTCTTTTTTGTGGTGCTGGGGATCAAAACCAGAGCCCTGTGTGTGCCAGGCAAGTGCTCTACCACTGAGCTATATCTCTAGTCTTTATTTTGCTTTCAATTGATCCCAAACTAAGAGCAGAATTTATTTTTTTATTTTTATTTTTATTTATTTAGGTACTACGGATTGAACCCAGAGGCATTCTGCCTCCAAGCTACCCCCTAGCCAGATTTTATTTTTTATTTGGAAACAGGGTTTTACTAGGTTGCTGAACTCCTTCCCAAAGGATTTAGGACCTTTGAACCTGCAATCCTCCCGTCTCAGCCTCCCAAGTACTGGGATTACAAGCGTGCGCCACCACGCCTGGCACGAGCAGCATTTAATCATTCTCTTACTATCGATAGCATCCATTCATTCATTTTTGCGGTACTGGAGACTGAATCCAGGGATGCTCTACCACTGAGATAGATCCCAGACCTTTCATTTTACTTTTTATTGTAAGAGACAGAGCCTTACTATGTTGCTGTGGCTGAACTTAAACTTGAGTCCTCCTGCCTCCACCTCCAGAGTCACTAGGATTACAGGCATTCGGCACTTCCTGGTACTGATATCTATTGATACATATCAAGCAATAGATGTGAAATGAATGCTTCTACTCCTTTGTTATCCTGTTATTATATAAAACGGGCATGAATCAGGTGTTCACTAAAGAGTTATGTCATCACTTGAAGACACTACTTTCTCTTTCCCTACATCCATTAGGTGGCCACCTCAATTCCCTCATGCCTGAAAGTTCAAACTTCACTGGCATTCGTGAATTAGACACTTTATGTAAGGGGCTAGTTTGAATTGGTGAACATTTGGAATGGTATAATAATACACTATACTTTTATGGCGTAACATGCAATTCCAGTAGTTTGTAGCGAAGTATTTTTCAATGCTTGTAATGCCAGCATTGAATTTGTGCCTATATAACCTATTATAACCGCTAAGTGTCTCTTGACCAAATGAGCACACGTAGACAGATGCTGATGAAGCATGACATAAAACGTCAGAAGGCAAAATAAATGGTAATTTAGATTGAATTATTATCTTGAGGACAAATTTTTCTAGCATGATGGCAAGCATATAATAATGGCTTAGTGAATATGCATCGAACATATTCAAATAACTTATCAACACTCATTGACCTAACGTTTGAAGACGAGTCTTACATTAAAGCACTCCTTGTAATAGCCACCTTTTAAAATTTTAATTTAATTTAATTTCCAGTACTGGGGATGGAGCCCAGGGGCTCCATTCTACCTCTGAGCTACACCTCCAGACCTATTTTTTTATTCTTTATTTTTTGAAACAGGATCTCACTGAGTTGCAAAGGGCCTCACTAAGTAGTAGTTGAGGCTGTCTGCAAACTGTGATCCTCCTGTCTCAGCCTCAAAATGACTAGGGTCTTAGAGTGAAAGTCATTTACCATGTAGACCAACACCGATCAGTCATTCAATTAAACAATTGACCAACGAGTTCTTTGTTCTGGCTAGTGTAGCAAGTTCAGGGTTTCTCAGCCTTGGCCAGGGACTGGATTCTGCTTTGTTGTGGAGGGCTGTCCTGGGCGACAGAGGATGAGTAGCAGCATCCTGTCGCTCTTTCCATTGGATACCACCAGCATCCCCACTTCCGGGTCTGATCATCATAAAAGTCTCCAGACACTGTTGCAAGTCCCCAGGAGAGGGAGGGAAGTGTTCCTGACTGAGAACCAGCAGGCTCTTGTGGAAATCATGCTTCCTTTAGTAGACCAGAAAGACTTTGAGGGCAGAGACTCAGTCTGATTCACCATTCTACCAGCCCTTCTCTACCACCTATATTTAGCTTCTGGACAAAAATGCTTTTTGACGAACGTTCTGGAAAGAACAGAATAGCTCTGAAGTACCTCTACTGTCATCCGCCCTGCACAAGGCACTTTGGTAAAACCCAGAAGATGACCAGGGTAACTGGGATGGAGCGCCTGACACATTTTTACAATTTGCATAACCATGTGTACTGTGGTACTGTGTAATGTGTACTGTGGCGGGAAATGCCTGTTTGTGTAAGGCTTTCCTGTATCGGAAGCATATTTTGTGTAATGTCATTTGACCCAGATACGATAGTAATCACTTTGGCCACCACTGTTTATAATGTAAGCTCCCACGTCCTAGAAACGTATTCTGAGGCGGGAGTGGGGGGTGTTTTGATCTTAGTAGCATTGCCCTCATTTATTAAAGGGAGTTGTTAGAATTGGTTTAAAAACATTAGATTTAAAGTTCAGATTCTTTTTTGCCCTAGTAGAACATCTAAAAGGCTCTCCAGTGATCTAAGTAAATTCTAGTTGACTCAGATTCCTGGAAATTGCCAGGGGGCTTTAAGGGAGGAGGGGGAGAAAAAGAGTGAGGAAATTTTCCCTGTGGGTAATTGGGGAAAACAAAAATATTTTTGTGTTGCGGAGACTTCTCAGGAAAGGACGACTGGCCGGCACTGGCTGTATCTGCACAAGGGGAATTTCCACATTTGGGAAAACATGGTCATAATTAATGACTTAGAAGAAAGCCAAGAAAATGGACCATGTTGGAAAAATATGCTCTTCAGTGGCCAAGTCATTGTCAACTGATTGGGCTAAAAAAAAAAAAATGTTGGGTTGTTTTAGAGAGAGCTTATTATTTGTGGATATTTCCCTATAGGTCTTTCCTTCTGTGGGTCTAGAAAGTGCCTTGTCCCTGGGGAATTGGCTTCCCATAGGTGGACCCACTCTTTCTGTCTCCCTACTAAAAGGGAGTGTTGGTTTTAGACGTCCGGTGCAGACACTGGTCTGGAGTCTTTTGCTTTGGAAGTGATACTAGTCATCAGGGCTGCTTGTATCCCTTACAATAGGGACAAAGGCAGAAGGATGTGAGTGCCTGATCCTAAGGGAACCATCATTAATGGAGGGGTTTATGTCTCAGGCCTTGGGCTAGGGACATCGAAAAACTGTCCTGATTTAGACATGAGGAAACTGAGGCTCAGGAGAGCTGAGTCACTTCTGAGGACTAGGCTGTTTTGTTCTGTGGTTCCGAGGCTTGAACTCAGGCATTCTGCCTCAGAGCTATACACCCAGCCCTATTTTATTTTTTATTTGGAAACAGGGTCTCACTACATGACTGAGGGTCTTGCTACTTTGATGAGGCCGCCCTCAACTTGTCTCAACCTCCCAAGGACTGGGATTTCAAGTGTGTGCCCCCAGTCTATATTTTCTTCTCTCCTCAGGCTGCATGGAAAGTCTCCTTCCTAAGCTGGGACGTTCTCTGTCTGTGCACAGCCTCTTCCTTTCTTAACTCTTCCTCTCCCCCAGGTCACTCTGTTTATGCTAGATCTCTTCAGTGCCCGGCAGAGTATCCCGTGCTCGAGAGGAGGAATCCGGGTTAACAGGCTCAGTGCCATTCATGCCTCTCGGTTTATGCAGGTGGTGACTATGTGTTCAGAACCTTCTGGACCTGCTTTCTGGTTTCCTTTGATCTCACTGATCACTTTTATTTAAACGGATCCGATCCTCTTTGGCCTTTTAGGAGTTTTCTTAAGATCTGAAACAGCTCGTCAAATTTCAGCAGGTTTTTTAAAATGAAGGCCGAGTTCTTCAGAAAGGGAAATATGGCAAAGAAAGAAAGAAAGAAGAAAGGAAGGAGAAAGAAAGGAAGGAAGGAGAAAGAAAACCCCTCTACTTGACATGTGGATGCGGTGTCCAGTGAAGCATCAGGAACACACGGCACATAGTTTTGTGAACTGAAAAGGCTGCAGGTTAAGTCTTGTCTCCCTGAAGCAACAGCCCCACACTCTACCCCCTGTGCCGCGGCTTCTAAAGTTAGCTCTGGCCTCTGACTGCAACGAATCTGACAAAACAAACGTAACCAGGACCAAAGCGTCTTGCTGTCCTCGACTGACCTTCAGTGAGAATTGTAATTAATATAAAAGTCACAGCACTGGGAAAGAATTTAACAGATTCCTTTTCTGTCAGACTTACAACCTACTAATTAAATGCTATTAATATTGTTTCAGGGGTGTTTCTTAGGCATAGTCAAACATTATTACCTTTATTTAGAGATATGAAGGCTTGTCGCATGTGGTGGTACATGCCTATAATCCCAGTGCTCGGGAGGCTGAGACAGGAGAACCATAGGTTTGAGGCTAGCCTCAGCAACTTAGTGAGACCCTGTTTCAAAAAATAAAAAAGGGCTGAGGGTATAGCTTGGGGGTAGAATGCCAAATACCAAAATAAATAAATAAATAAATAAATAGTTTTCTAGCAATTTAGAGATATGAAAACTAAAGTGATACATTAGTTTTCTATTACGATGAATCAAATTATCACAAGTGTAGGGGATTAGAACTATACCCCCACTCGGTCTGCAGGTTCTGTAGTTGTGTAGGTGAGAGGTCCAGGTGGGCTTAGCTGGGTTCTTTGTTTAGGATCCCATAAGATAGAAATCAAGATATTAATTAGGCTGGACTCTCATCTGGAGGCTCTCGGGAAGAATCAGCTTCCAACTTGAGCTGCTCCAACTGTTCCAATATTTTTTCTCACATGTTTTTCTCCACTTGTACAGCCAGCGATCACCCTTAAATCTTTCTCACATCTGAGATCTCTTCAGATTCTTCTAACACCACCAGCTGAGAAAACCTGAATTAGTAGCTGACCATCAACATATAAGATTGTTTATTTATTCTTGTGGTACTGGGGATAAACCCAGGGGCATTCTACCTCCAATCTATACCTCTAGCCCTATTTTTATTCTTTTGAAACAAGTCTCACTAAGTTGAGGAGGGCCTCCCTAAGTAGCTGAGGCTGTCTGCGAACCTGCAATCCTCCTGTCTCAGCCTCCCAAGTATTGGGATTACAAGCATGTGCTGCCATACCTGGCTCAAGACCATCAATTTAAAAGACTGCCTCCCTGCCCATTGTTGGGAGATTCCCAAGGTTGGAGCTGTTAGAATAGGAAGTAACGCCAAGCTGGGGAGGGGGAGTGAGCGCAGTCTGAGGATCGTGGGTCGCTGCATTTCCAGGTGCTGTCCGTCACCGTGGTAAGACAACACCGTCCTGGACTACAGTACATATTTCTGTTAAGCTGGGAGTGGTGGCGCACACCTGTAATCCTAGTACTTGGGAGGCTGAGACAGAAGGGCCTCATGTTTAAGACCAGCCTCAGCAAGTTAGAAAGGCTCTCAGCAACTTAGCAAGACCCTGTTTCAAAAAATATATAATGATTCTGGGAGTATAGCTCAGAGGTAGAATGTCACTGGGTTCAGTCCCCATCACCCAAAATAAATAAATGAATGAATCCATGAATAAATAAATAAAATACTTTCTTACTCTATGTCACAGTGTTCATGTACTGCCGTATTTCCGCCTAGGGTATATAACAAATAGCCTGGTGAAAATTTCCCACTAACTTACTAGGGAACCTAAAGTAGGCCAAATTGAGCTTTTAGCACAGTTTCTGGTTGCTGATAAAAATCGTCATCTACAAACCCAATTGCACCTACTTCCATTAGAGCCGTCGCTCAGGGCTGGATCTAGAGTCTTGTACATTAAAAGTTTGCCAACCCGTGTATTCCTCCAACCCCCCAACACTCTGCGTGCTGGGTGGTTTGGACTCCGTCTGCAAAAAACAACAATTATTATTTTGTTTCTTGCCAGTGCCCTCTCTGAAACAGTTATTGATTTTGTGTGTCTGAGCAACTGAGTCCGCAGAACTGACTTTGCGGGATGAGCCTCTTGTCTTCTCCCCATCCTGCGAGTGTGTGTTCTCCTGAGGTTAACTGGCTCGTCTGAATCGGTTTTCTTGTTCCCTAGTTTATCACTAGGTTCTGGGCTTTTTGTCCCTACACCTTTCACTTTTTTTCTCTCATGATTCATTTACAACCAACTCATGTAATTTTTTTTTTAACGGTTTTGGATCTGCATTAATTTTTAAGTCCCGGAGGAACAGTGTGTTCCCAAACACAGGCTCATATCGCTCTGAGCAGCGCCAGACACCTCCTGGGATCCCAAGAAATGTTTCTTTTTAAAAGATGGGCGATAACTCTGGGATGCCCATAAAATATCTTTCTCAGTCGACTCACTTTCCCCATTTATTTATCCCTCGTGGCTGAGGTCAAAACATTGGTTAATAGAAAGATGCTACGTCTTTGGAGAGGTCTTGCTAATCTCCTCCTTGCCGTAAAAGCAGAGGCAACTATTGACTGGTCTTACAGGAAGATTGGAAAGAAATGAGAAAAAGCATTGGAACGAGAAAGCCTTTTGTTAAAAATATGAAGTGCTAGGGGGATGACGGTATCATTCTAAACAAGCAGGCCCCACGAGAGCAGAGCTCACTCAGCTGCTGGATGATGTTTGTCGATTTCAAAGGATGGCGGTCCAGCAGGGTCTGCTGGTGGTACCTACAGGAACCTCTTTCCAAAGGCTCCAGATCAGCTGCGTTTCCATTTCCTGTTCTCTCAGCTCTGTCTGAACACTCCCAGGCCTTCCTTCAAGGCAAAATGGACCTTCCCTCTGAATTCCTCCATGGCTGTTTAGATACACAGGGATAGGACCATGGACAGAGGTTTAGCCTGCCAGTTACAGGCGCAGCAGGAGAGCTGGTTCTCTTCCTGCTGTGAATCCCTGGGAGAGGGTCTGTAAGTGAATACATTCTTCTTTATTTTGGAGGTCACTTTTCCTTTCTCTAACTTGTTGGAGTGGCACATGTTGCCCTGAAAAAACTAGCTCCACCACCCTGTGCTTCTGAGACACATTTGAAATGATCTTTTTTTTTTTTTTTTTGCAAATGGTAGCTCTTACACTGTTTAAACATATTTTCATTACACAATATTTCAAATAGGAAAACATAGAAAATTGTTTAACAAAAACCTATGTCTAAAATACCCACTTTTAGCAGGGCATGGTGGCGCCTGTTTGTAATCCCTGTGCTTGGGAGGCTGACAGGAGGATCGCACAGGTTCGAAGCCAGCCTCAGCTACTTAGTGAGGCTCAGCAACTTAGTGAGAACTTGTTTCCAAACAAAATATAAAATAGTTCTTGGAGTGTAGCCTGGAGGTAGAAAAGCCCCTGGATTCCACACTCAGTACCACAAAAAATAATAATAAAATAAAGTAGCCACTTTGCCAGGCATAGTGGTGCACGCTTGTAATCCCAGTACTTAGGAGGCTGAGAAAGGAGAATCAAAGGTTTGCAACCAGCCTTAGCTACTCAATGAGGTCCTGTTTCAAAATAAAAAAATAATAAATAGGGTTGGGAGTGTAGCTCAGAGGTAGAACGGCTCTAGGTTAAATCCCCAGTACTGAAAAAAAAAAAAAAACCACCAAAAACCCCACCCACTTTAACCTGTCTTATATCTGGCTCATTTGCTTTGGAGTTTGTAAAGTCTCGCGGAAGCCCCTTGCTACCCTGGATTCCACCCATTCATCTATTTTTTCCTTCCCTCTTTTCCCAAAAGTAACCATTATCATGAAGTTGCTATAAATCATCCCCATGCATGCTTTTATTCTTTTATAATAAATGTATATATTTATAAACAATACATAGTAATGCTTTATTTGTAAAGTATTAGGAAATACTCTATATTATACTAACATAACCGTCTGCCTTTTGTGTGTGTGGTACTCAGCGTGTACCCAGTGCTTTATTCCTGCCAGGCGAGCCCACCACCACCAAGCTGCATCCCAGTTCTTCTTTGTTTGTTTGTTTTGTGACAGGGTCTAAGTTGCCCTGGCTGGCCTTGCACTTAGGATGCTCCCACCCCAGTCTCCTGAGGTACTGGGATTATAGGTTTGCACTGCCATGCTGCCATTTTTAAACTCATCACTTTTTAAAAAGTGTGTGTGTGTATATATATATATATTTTTTTTCCTATTGCAACCCAAAGGGTGAAATCATCACTTAAAATTGTTGCATATCATTCCCTTATTTGAATAGAGACAAGAGTTTCTCTTCTGTGACTTGCCTATTTATAGCATTTCCCAAGTATCTTTCTAGTTTTTGCTATTACTGCTTTGTAAGGCTTCTTTATGTTTTTGAATACTAGTACTTTGATAGTTTTGTGTCTGTCTCAGCCTAAGCTCATATTTTCACACTGTTGATGAATTCCTTTACTCTGAAATGGTAAAATACATCAATATATTCTTTTGTGCTTTATATTTTTATGTTTTATTTAGCAATTTCTTCCCCATCCCAAGGGTATAAAAATAATCTCTTATGTTTTATCCTACAAATGAAGTTTTTTTCTTTTTTGGGGGGGGTCTGGGAATGGAACCCAGGGGCATTCGACCTTCGAGCTACACCCCCTGCCCTATTTTTTTATTCTTTATTTTGAAACCGGGTCTCACTGAGTTGCAGAGGGCCTCGCTAAGTAGCTGAGGCTGTCTGCGAACCACAATCCTCCGGTCTCAGCCTCCCAAATGCTGGGATGACAAGTGTGCGCCACACTCAGCTCTACAAATGCAGATTTTACTGTTCACCCTTAGGTCTTTAATTTCACTTATTGCAATGTGAAATACTAAATTCACGTATTTATTAAATAGTTCATCTTTTCACTCATGGTTTGCTATGCCACCTCTGGCTTTAAATTTTGATATTTGATAGTGCAACCTTCCTGACTCATTCTTCTTCAAAACTGACTTGACTATTATGGGTCCCACAGTGTAGTCCAGCGCCATCACGGTACCAATTCCATCCTGTCAGAATTGGCTGAGCCATGGGCACGTACCACATCTCTTGCCAGTGAGAACTAAGCAGAATTGTGCTGTGGCGGAGGTGGAATGGGTAAGGTGATGGGTTCAGTTTTCCTCTCATTTGAAAGGTACAGAAGAAAAAGGCATGCTTTCCGATCTTTGTATAAATTGAAGGAAAATGAGATACCTGGTCCTGGGGCCATCATCTTGCCACCCCAAAGGAACAAGTTGGAAGTCAGCCTAATAAGAATGGCTGAACAAAAAGATTAAAAGGTCCCAGGTCAGCTGGGCATCGTGGAACTTGCTGCTAATTCCAGTATTTGAGAGGCTGAGACAGAGAAATCATAGGTTTGGGGCCAGCCTCAGCAACTTAGTGAGACCCTGTTTCCAAATACAATAATAAAACCAGGGGCTGAAGGTATAGCTCAGAGGTAGAATGTCCCTGGGTTTAATCTTCAGCACATAAAGAAAAGAAAGAAAGAAAAAGACTCAAAGAAAAAGACTCGGGTCTTTATGATGTCGTTATGTGGCTGATTTAACCAAAAATGGAACCAAACCCCTGTGATTCAAAATGACAAACTTCTAGCCCGGGGTGGTGGCGCACGCTCGTAATCCCAGCATTTGGGAGGCTGAGACCAGAGGTTCACAGTTCGAGGACAGCTCAGCTACTTAGCGAGGCCCTTTGCAACTCAGCGAGACCCTGTTTCAAAATAAAGAATAAAAAAATAGGGCTGGGGGTGGAGCTCGGAGGTAGAATGTCCCTGGGTTCCATCCCCGCTACCACAAAAACAAAACAAAACAAAAAATGACAAACTTCTGATTAGTTAAACCACTTGATGTTGTTTTTCTGTCACTTTCAATCACACACATCCTCAACTACTATAAGATTTCTGACCTTACATGAATTTTACGATTATTTTTCCATGTTCTCAGTCAGGTCAGGACTTTTAAAAATCAGTTTGCATCGTTAACTTTGGGAGAACTGACATCTCATGATAATGAATATTTAAATGCGTGAATATGGTATATGTCTCTACTTATCCAAATCTTTTTATGTTTTCCGTAAAAATATTTATATGTTGAGCTGGGCATGGTGGTTCAGGCTTGTAACCCCAGTAGCTAGGAGACTAAGAGAGGAGGTACACAGGTTCAAAGCTGGCCTCCACGACTTAGCGAGGCCCTCGGCACCTTAGTGAGACCCTGTTTCCAAATAACAAAGACAATCAGGCTGGGGGTTTAGCTCAGAAGTAGAATGCACTTGGGTTCAATCCCTAGTCCTCTTACTATATATATATATATATATAGTGTGTGTGTGTGTGTGTGTGTGTGTGTGTGTGTGTGTGTATACTATGTGTATATATACTATACATATACATACATATATATGTACATATCTATATTTTATTAAATCTATACCTCATTTTATATAGTTATTCCTAGGCACTATATTATTTATTGCTACTAAGTATGATGTCTCTTGTTTGCTATTTAAAATTTTTTTTGTACTAGAGATTGAACCCAGGTGCACTCTACCTCTGAGCTATACCCTCAGCCCTTTTTATATTTTATTTTATTTACTTTTATTACTTATTTATTATTTATTTATTCATTTTGCAGTACTAGGGATGAAACCCAGGGGCATTTTACCTCTGAGTTATGCCCCCAGCCCTATTTTGTTATTCTTTCGCTAAGTTGCAGAGGGCTTCAAAGTAGCTGAGGCTGGCCTCGAATCTACAATTCTCCTGTCTCAGCCTCCCAAGTACTGGGATTACAAGCATGCACCACTATGCCCAGTTTATATTTTATTTTAAAACAATCTCATTAAGTTGCTGAGGCTGGCCTTAAAGCTACAATCCTCCTCTCTCAGCCTCCCAAGTACTAGAACTATAGGTGTGCACCACTGTGGCCATCTTGTTTACTATTGAATATCATGCCTATCCAGGTGCAGTGGCACATGCCTGTAATCTGAAAGAGAGAGAGGGAGGGAGAGAGAGAGAGCGAGCGTGGGCATACTATAAGGCTGTAATGGGATTTTGTACGTTGATCTTGTACCCATCAACCTTGCTAAATTATCTTTTTATTTCTAATACTGCTTTTCTGGAGCCTGTTTGATTTTCTTCAGAGACAATTCTAGTATCCAAATAAAGGAGATTCATCTTTTCTTCTCCCCTACTAGGAGGACTAGGTGCAGTCATGGAGGTCTGTGGTGCTTGATCCAATTTCCGAACACGTGCCCTTTCTTTCTTTCAGCTTCTTTATGCCCCCGCGGGCTGCCCGTCCCAGGTAATGGGTAGGCTTCCTGGTCTCTTCACCAGGAGATCCCTGTGTCCTGGGTGGGGTCTCAGTCCATCTGATAATTTCAGACACTGAACCTAGTTTACAACCCACCCTCCTCAGCCCTGGCCGGTCACCCCCTAGCCTTTCTTACCCCAAAGAAGCCCCGTTCTAATATCCTCTGCCTCCTTTTAGATCTGCAGCCCAGCAGGCCCCCGTCTTCATCCCTGCTCATTGCTTATTTATTGGGCCAATTGTGTCTTTTAAGTTTTTTTTTTTTGAGCCCTGGACATTAATAAAATAAAGACATTAATCTGCAAGGCATGGTGACCCAAACCTGAAATCCCAGAATTGGGGGGCTGAGACAAGAGGATGGAAGGTTCAAGGCCAGCCTCAGTAACCTCACAAGACTCTCAGCAACCTAGTGAGACCCTGTTTCAAAGCAAAGAATCAAAAGGGCTGGAGTTTGCAGCTCAGAGGTAGAATGTCCCCGGGTTCAGTCCTCAGTACCCCCCCACACAAAAAAAAGGTATCTCTTTATATTTTAATATCTGGTATGGTTTGGATATAGCTAACAAGATCTTATGTGTTGATGCCCCATTTTGAGGTATTAAGTTTATCTGACTATAATGTTTAGAGGTGGGGCCTTTGGGAGGTGATTGGATAAGGCCATCAAGGTAGAGCCCCAAGGACTGAATACTGGCAGCTTTATAGAAAGAAGGAGAGAGGCCAGAGGACACGTGTGCACACGCATGTTCCTTGTCTCTTGCCATGTGATATCCTCTGCCACACTGGAACTGCCAGCAAGACAGTTATCACTAGATGCATGCAGGCTCTTGAACACCTATAAGTTTGGGCTTAATAAAACTCTTTTCTTTACAAAGTGACCCCACCTCCAGTCTTTTGTTATAGTAATGCACAACAGACTAATGCAATAACCATTGTTTTGTATGTAGAACAGAGCAAGTGCCTCAAAGGCTTAGCAACAACAATACTACCTTAACTGGGAGTCACAATTCCAACATCTATTTGTAAAGGAGTACAGAACTGGCTTCTGCCATTGCTAGTACTTAAAATAACAATTATCAAATACAATGTTACCCAGATTTTCCACTGGGTAGCTTTGCAAGCACTAGAGTTGTATCTGTGTTTATCATCTAGCTAATGGGAACTGAAAGCAAATACTATTTTCTACACCTGAGAAAACTGAGGCCTCTTATCTAGCTGTAGCCAAGAACAACCAGATAGAGCCACAGTACTGTGAGTTCCTCCAGAGATGGGTCTGGGCCTTGGTCATCACGTACCTCATACAAAATAAGCCCAGCGAAAGTTTTTGAGCTGAGCAAACCAAACTCAAAGATCATGCTTGCCTGTCTTCAACAGGATGAACTCAGGAGCTACACAGTACCACGACCTGAGGAAAAGAAAGACAGGAGTAACAACAAAACGAGCTGATTTTAAGGAAGGAGAGTAGGAAGGAATTGTCAATGGCATTTCATCTGGAAAGTGAATTTTGATTGAGATTTAGATTTTTATACTAATCTAATATAAACTAGATTAGGATGTAAATATAATCAAAATAGCATTCATTAAAATTGCAAAACTTATTTATTAAAATATGCAAAGCAGACAGCTGCAACAGTGGTGACTAAGAAGAGCAAAAATATTTTGTTCAACCAGTATTTACTGAATTCCTACTATGTGCCTGCCCTGTACAGAACGTGGGAATACGAGGATAAATAACAGAGGTCCTTGTGCAGCTAAAAGTCTAGTGAGGCCAACTGGTGGGTAGATAAACAGTACAAATAAGATGGGATGAGAGTGTTAATTTGAAGAGCTCTTGTACAACTGTGTTCACAGCAGCATCACTCACAATAGCCCAGAGGTGAATGTAGCTCCATCATCCATGCACAGATGAATGGACAAGCAAAATATGCGACACACAGATGCAATAGCATCCATCTCCAAGAAGGAAGGCCATTCTGACACGTCACATCAGGGATGAACCTTGCGGATATTATGCTGGTGAGGTAAGCCAGTCACAGAAAGACAAATACTGTGTGACTCCACTTATACAAAGGATCCAGAGTAGTCAATTCCAAGCTGGACTTGGTGGTGCACGCTTGTAATCCCAGTACTTGGGAAGCTGAGGCAGGAGGATCCTAGGTTCAAGGACAGCCTCAGCAAGTAGCGAGAACTTGTTTCATAATAAAAATTTTAAAATAGGGCTGGAGGCCGGGCGTGGTGGCGCACGCTTATAATCTCCACGCTTGGGAGGCGGAGACAGGAGGATCGCGCTGGTTCGGAGCCAGCCGCGCTGGCTTAAGAGGCCCTGTTTCCACATAAAAAAATATAAAATAGGTCTGGGAGTGTAGCCCGGAAGGAGAAGGGCTTCCAGGAACCCCAGTACCACCAAAAAATAAATAAATAAATAAATAAATAAATAAATAAATAAAAATAGGGCTGGAGGTATAGCTTAGAGATAGAATGTCCCTGGTTCAATCCCTAGTACAAAAAGAAAGAAAGAAGAAAAGAAGGAAAAGAAAAGTCAAATCCGTAGAAACAGAAAGTGGATTGGTGGTTGCCAGGATCTGTGGGAGAGGGGAGAGGGGAATGAGAATTGTTCAACATGTGCAGTGGGTATAGAGTTTCAGTTTTGCAAGATGGGAAATTTCTGGAGATGGATTGCACAATAATTGGAGCACTGTCAACATTAATGGACTATACACTTAAAAATTGTTAAGATGGCAAATTCGATCACTGTGTATGTGTGTGTGTGTGTGTGTGTGTGTGTGTGTTACTGAGGATTGAACCCAGGAGTATTCTACCTCTGAGCTACACCCCCAGGCCTATTTTATTTTTTATTTTGAAATAGTCTCATGGAGTGGGTTAGGGCCTCACTAGGTTGCTGAGGTTGGCCCTGCACTCCTCCTGTCTCAGCCTTCTGAGTATTGGGATTACAAATGTGTGCCACCATGCCACGGGCATGAATTTTTTAAGCAAAAAAAAAAAAAAAAGTGTTAGCTTCACGAAGGCAGGGGCTTGCTGTGATCACTCTTGAGTTTCAGCATCTAGCAGAAGGTCTGACACACAGTAGGCACTTGACTAATGCTTTGTCTTCTCCTCCCCATCCAAAGTCCTACACAGCAGGACAGACGCCAAGTCGTTCTAGAAGCTGATTCTGCCAACAAAGGCCCTTCTCTCCTGCGGGCTCAGAGGGGAAGAATTGCAAGTATTTGGGATTTGAGATTTGTCCTGATCACACCAACTATCTTTGCTTCTCTGTTATGCTTAACTGAGCTCTTTTGGCATTTAAATTTCCTAAGATAGTTCTCTTTCCCAAAACAGAATAGTATTGCCAGGGACTTGGTAAAGAAAAGAAAAAAATGTGGAAGGAAGTCTGAAATGAAATTATTATTGGGCCATGGTACAAATGGCTGGCGGGCCCTGGGTGCACCGTTCTGTATTTTCTTCCTTTCCTTCAGTGGCTCTGTCTGAGTCTCATGCGTTTTTCTTTTCTTTTTTCCCTTGGCCAAAAACAGACGAAAAATGTTTCCTTGTACTTACTTGGCTTTTCTTCTTTTTCCTGGTATGTTTGGTTTCCCTCTTCCTGCCACCTGCTGGCTTCTCTGCTCCTCTCCCTTTCTCGAGGATGACTCTTCCTGTGGCCTGGAACCCTGGTTTGGCGCAGGGTGTCCACGAGGGATAGCAAGGGGCAGCATTTAGTGACACCCAGGCAGGGAGCTGGAGGGAGCAGAGGGTTTCCGGCGGAGGGATTTCCATTTCCGGTCCAGACACTGGGCGTGGCTCCGTGTTCTGGCGGGGCCTCGGCCCTGGGTGCAGAATTCAGAGTGGAACAAAGGCACCTTACCTTGTGCTGGGGGCATTTCACCTCCGAGCTACACCCCCAGCCCTAGTTTTTATTCTTTTGTTGTTGTTTTGGCGGGTGTGGGGATAGAACCCAGGGTCATTCGACCTCAGAGCTACACCCCCTGCCCTATTTTTTATTCTTTATTTTGAAACAAGGTTTACTGAGTTGCAAAGGGCCTCACTAAGTAGCTGAGTCTGGCCACGAACTGTGATCCTTCCGTCTCAGCCTCCCAAATACTGGGATTACAAGCGTGCACTGCCACATCCAGCTTTATTGCTTATTTTTGACACAGAGTCGCATTAAGTTGTACAGGCTGGCTGCCTGTGATCCTCCTGTTTCAGCCTCCCAAGTATTGGGATTACAAGCTTGTGCCACCACGCCTGGCACATACAAGTCTAAGAACTTTTAAATAGTAATGCAATCCTTTAAAATGTGAATGCATTGAATCCTTATAATAACCCTGAGAAAAATTAGGATCTACTATTGTCTGAATTTTATGGATAAAGAAACTGAGGCCCAGAGGGGTTAAATGAATTGCTCAAGGTCTGACCACTAATATCACACAACCTAGCTCCTGTAACGTTGAAATTGAGCGGGGGTCATGAATGAGGTCAACACCAGCCTAGTTATCAAAAGCTGCTTTAATCAACCAGTGCCTGCGGGCGGGTCTGCTGACTGTGGGAGAAGGAACCCATTAGCCATGTGTTCAGCAGAGTTGCTGGGAGGGGGGGGGCGGAAGTACCCCAATATTTAAACGGGGGAGGGCCTTGGGGTGGGGCTATCAGTGCGGGAATGCCCACTTTCTGGCAACATCCGGAGTCTTGCAATGCATGGAGTCTCTCGATATTTGGAGTCTCCCATATCTCGCTTCTGGCTTCCGTTTCCGCCTCCTGTCTCCGCTGCGGGGTCCCATGGGGGCAAGGGAGAGACCTGACCCATCAGCTCCTGAGTCAATTCTTTGTTTGGGACTAGGGATCAAACCCAGGGGCATTCTCCCTTGGAGCTACACCCCCCCAGCCCTTTTTTCTTATTTTGAAACAGGGTCTTGCTAAGTTGCTGAGGCTGGCCTCAAACCTGTGCTCCCCTGGTCTCAGCTTCTCAAGCACGGGGATTACAGATGTGTGCCACCATGCCCAGCGGAATGCACTCTTTTAACTGCCACTCTGTGCTACCTCTCCCTGGCTTATGTAGGCTTCTCCAGACTTTCTCTTGGAGAATCCATGCCTGATGTGACAAAACATCTCCCTCAAGGTGCAACACCCTCTGTGGGGTAATGGGAAATGTATATATCTCTCTAAGACTTCTGAGTGGTTCTTGGGATATCCACTAGCTGTCACGTGTTCACGGGCTTCCATCTCACAGATGACATCAGAATTGGACTCTTTTTCTCTTAGGGAATCCAGGCATAAGGAAGTAATTTCTACCCATACAAACATTTTTTTTCATGGCACCCGGGATTAAACTCAGAGATATTCTATCTCCAACCTATATCTCCAGGCTGTGTGTGTGTGTGTGTGTGTGTGTGTGTGTGGTACTGGGGGTGGAACCCAGAGGCTTTCTACCTTCGGGCCATACTCCCACACCTACTTATACTTTATTTGGAAACAAGGTCTCACTAAATTGCTGAGAGACTCATTAAGTAGCTGAGGCTGGCTTTGAACCTGTGCAATCCTCCTGCCTCAGCCTCCCAAGCACTGGGATTACAAGCATGTACCACCACGCCCGGCCAGGCTTTTTTATTTTTATTTTGAAATAGGGTCTTGCTAGGTTGGTGAGCATCTCACTACACTACTTGCTGAGGCTGTCCTCGAACCTGCAATCTTCCTGTCGCAGCCTCCCAAGTACTGAGATTACAGGTGTAGGTGTGCGCCACCACGCCTGGCTTTATTTTTTATTTGGAAACAGGGTCTCTCTAAGTTGCCGAGAGTCTCGCTAAATTCCTGAGGCTGTCCTTGAACCTGCAATCCTCCTGTCTTAGCCTCTCAAGCACCGCGATTATAGGTGTGTGCCACCGCCTGCCCGGCTCATAGCAAATACTATTTCAGCACATAGCGAATAGTATGTTATTTCCCTTTTATGAAATGCCCTGCTCCCACATAAACAAGGACACTACCTTGGGCTCTGTCACCAATCAGAATAAGTTTGCAAGGAGTCATCCAGGCCCTTGGGAATAGGATCATTAATTTTTTAGATGATTGGCTGGAGTCAGGAGAGTGGCTTGGAGCTACAGGACAGAGCTTCCGGTGCATGCAGCGAAGTGCTCTGGAGAGAAGCCCATGACCTTGGCCTCCTTATCCCAAAGACCACGGCCAGGGCGCTGAACATCACAGAGGGCTTTCCTAATCCTCTGACCTTCCCCCAGCCCCTCTGGCTCTGCCCCAGATGGCTTCCCCTCCTGAGAACTGGGTGAGCAGAGAAGGATTGACAGGAAGTTGGGATGAGCTTGGCTTTCTGCCCGTATGAACTCCGACTGGTGCTGGAGCCTCGCTGTGACTAGAGCAAGCTCTGTGTCCAGCTCCTCCTGGCCTAGGTCAGCTTGCGGCTCCCAGTTCCTTGGCCTCTACCCGTTCTCCACTTCCAAAATGCTTTCCCTAGATCTTCCGAGCGGAAGGAGCCAGGCGGCTCTGGAGCCTCGTTCATGAAGACAATAATCCCGCTCATGAGGGCTCTGACTTCTTGACCTGGTCGGCTCCCCAGGCCCTACTCCTAATTTCAACACGAGTGGGGGCGGGGCATCCTGTCCTTGGCAGCTGGTGTCCTGTAGACGTCCTCACAAGTGGATATACATCGGACAGGGCTCTGATGTCCATGCCATATCCAAAATAAAAACTTTTGCTTATGTCCCTAGTGGTGGCGCATGCCTGTAATCCCGGTACTTGGAAGGATGAAAATTTAGCGAGGCCCTCAGCAACTTAATTAGACCCTGTTTGAGAAATAAATGAAGCTGGGCATGGTGGTACATGTCTGTAATCCCTGTACTTGGGAGATTGAGACAGGAGGAGGTTTAAAGACAGCCTTGCCAAGTAGTGAGACTCATCAACCTAGAGAGACCGTATTTCAAAATAAAAACAAAATCAGGGTAAGGGTGTAACTCGGAGATAGAATGCTTCTGGGTTCAATCCCCAGTACCAAGATAAATAAGTAAGTAGGACTAGGTCTGTATCTCATGGGAGAATGCCCCAGGTTTAATCCCCAAGAACAAACAGACAAACAACTGTTGCTTTAGAGCATCAGCTTTTCTCTGCACCTGTTCCTAGGATTCGCCAAACCTGAGGACCCAGATCAGGACTTGCAAAACTCGTGTGTGTGTGTGTGTGTGTGTGTGTGTGTGTGTGTGTGTGTTTTGTGGTACTGGGGAAGGAACCTAGGGGCATAACCCAGGAGCATTCTACCTCCCGGCTACACCCCCAGCCCTGTATTTTTATTCTTTCTATAGAAACAGGACCTCACTAAGTAGCTGAAGCTGTCTGAGAACTGCGATCCTCCTTTCTCAGCCTCCCAAATGCTGGGATTACAAGCATGCACCACCATGCTAGAGTTGGGTATTTCCTCTGATATCACTGAGCTGCTCAACCAGGCTCCGAAGTGGGTCTTTGCCAGGAAAACCTGAATTGAAGGGAGACTTGGCCTTCAGGGAAGAGGACCTGAGCCCAGGCAGGTGTGCCCCCCCTTCGCTGTGGTTTCCCTGGGTTAATGCACTTTTGACCCAAGAGGGGAAAAACAGGTGTAAACAGGGAAGCTGTGGCTGTCAGTGGCTGCAGGTGGAACTTTGAGCTGGTGGGAAGTGACAGCCACCGGAGGCTGAGGTTTCCTCTCCTCCCCCTGTGACCAGCTGCCTGGGTGACACCTTTCACTTCCCAGACTGTCTTTGTTGTTCTTCCTTGATCCCTTTCTCAAAATATTCCTCCCTCAATGCCAGACCGCTGGCATCTGACTCCAGGGCCTGCTCAGGCTGCCATCTCCGGCTCACCTCGATTTTATAATTGCCTCTGGTTAAAGTTTAAATAGATGGGTTTCAGCCCAAGAGAAAAATGTAAACAAGCCCTTGCTTCTTGGCTTTCAGAGCTGCTGGCTTCCAGGGCTTCTGAATTCGGAGCTAGGAAATGCATCTGCTCCTCCCTCACCCAGGGACTGAGAAGAGCCACTGCGAGGGCCTGCAGGGCTGGAGAGCGCTCCCGAGCCATTGAGAGGCTTTTAGACGCCGCCACTTTTCCTTTTAACTCAATTAAGCCATCAGGATCCAGTTCCTGTTCTAGCCCAGGGTCTGCCACCAGCTGGAGGGAAGGCCGGGCCTCTGGGTAGGAAGGAAATGAGAGGGACTGTCATTTCCCTGCTGGGATTTTTCTTAGGGTGGGGAAGGGTTGAATGTGCTGTCCTAGGAGTTGAGAGTCTCAGGAGTCTTGAGAACGGCCATTTTTGGCCCACACAGGAGAAAGACTTGTGGGGCTCAAGCTCAGGTTTTAAGGCTGAGCCCCGCCCCCTTTTCTGTTTCCTCAGAAGTAATCACTGAGCCTTTGGGGTTTTTGTTGTTGTGTTTTGCTTGGTATTGGGGATTGAACCTGGGGGCACTCTACCTGTAAACTACAACCTCAGCGCTTTTTATTTTTTATTTTTTGTGGAAACAGGGTCTCACTATCACTAAGTTGCTGAGGCTGGCCTCAAACTTGTGATCCCCCAGTCTCGGCTCCCCAAGTACTGGGGTCATAGGCGTGAGCCACCATGCCTGACCGGCCTTGCGGGGTTTTGTTGTTGTTGTTGTTGTTTGGGGCTTTTTAAATTTTTTTTAGTCTTGGTTAACAACGTTGATTTTTTGTATTTTTCTGTTCCGCAAACCCTGTGTACTCACGCTCTGGTGTCAGGGTGGATTCTGCAATCATTTGGGACAATTTAGTCGAGGATTTGATTGGATCGTTGCCTTCCCTGACTCAAATACCTTCCATACCTCCCCATGTCAAGTTCAGACTGTGATTCTGAACCTGCTGGGGCCTGGCTCCATCCTCTTCCCTCTGCACTGACAGCCAGCAGCTCCAGGGAACAATTCTGCCAGCTCCTCAGCTCTGCAGGGTCCTACCGTCTGCCCCATCTGCCCTGCCCTGCTCAGCATCTTCCTGGATGGCCTTTCTGGGTTCTAAGGAGTTTCCTGCCTCCCTGCACAACCAGAGCCAACCACACTTCCTTGGGTTCTCTGCCGGCCAGGGCAGGGCCCTCCCCCACAGCTTCCATTCAGCTGTGCCCAGGTAAGGTTCTTGCTCTTGGTACTTACTCTCTGAGTGGAGGCTGATCCCCTGACCCCAGCCTCACGTGTGACCCAGTGTCAGTGCTCACTAAATATTTAATCTTTGTTTTTCAGCCTCTGAAAAGGTGTCACTATTTTCAAAATAACTCTTGGGAAGAAGCAACAGGAAGGAAAAGAGGATTTGGGAGGGAGGCAGGCAGCAGGGGTTCAGATCTGAGCTCTGCTGAGTGTTGGTGCTAGGACTGCCTCCTGCTTCTTACCCCTGCTGCCCTCACTTTCATGGGGAAAATGAGGACAGCAACAGCTCTTCTGTGTGTTTTTGTGCGACTTAAAATGAGAATTTTGGGCCGGGCGTGGTGGCGTACGCTTGTAATCCCCGCACTTGGGAGGCAGAGACAGGAGGACCGCGCAGGTTCGAAGCCAGCCGCGCTGGCTTAGGAGACCCTGTTTCCAAAAAAATAAAAATAGGTCTGGGAGTGTAGCCCGGAGATAGACGGGCTTCCAGGAACCCCAGTACCACCAAAAATAAAAAATAAAAATAAAATAAAATAAAATGAGATTTTGTAGCTGAGTGTGCCTGTAATCCCAGTTCTTGGGAGCCTGAGACAGGAGGATCACAGGCTCAAGGTCAGCCTCAGTGACTAGTGAGACGCTGTTGCAAAATAAAAAATAGGAGCTGGGCGTGGTGGTGCACGCTTGAAATCCCAGTACTTGGGAGGCGGAGACAGGAGAATCACAGGTTCAAAGTCAGCCTCAGCAGCTTAGTGAGGCTCTCAGCAACTTAGTGAGACTCTGTTTCCAAATAAAATATAAAATAGGTCTGGAGGTGTAGCATGGAGGTAGAAGGCCCCTGGGTTCCATCTCCAGTACCATAAAAAAAAAAAAAGAAAGAAAGAAAGAAAAAAGAAAATAGGGCTGGGAACGGTGGCACACATTTGTAATCCCAGCATTTGGGAGGCTGAGACAGGAGGATCGTGGTTCACGGCCAGCCTTAGTTACTTAGTGAGGCCCTTTGCAACTCAGTGAGACACTGTTTCAAATAAAGAATAAGAATAGGAAATAGGGCTGGGGGTGTAGCTCAGAGGTAGAATGCCCCTGGGTTCCATCCCCAGACCCGCAAAAAACAAACAAACAAGAAAGAAAGAAAGAAAGAAAGAAAGAAAGAAAGAAAGCTGAGTGAGTCTGGCTTTGAAGTAGAATGCCAATGGGTTCAATCCCCAGTACCACAAAAAAAAAAAAAAGAGAGAGATAGAGAGAGATAGAGAGAAATCTTGCAAGTAAAAAAAAAAACTAACAATGTTCTGTCTTATCCTTGTCCTCTTTCTTTTCTTTTTCTCTTTTTTTTTTGTGTGTGTGTGTGTATGTGCACGTGATACTGATGATTGAACCCAGGGGCATACTACCTATGAGCTACAGCCCCGACACTTACTTTATTTACTTATTTTATTATTTCTTTATCTATCAAGACAATCTCTTCCTAAATTGCTGAGGTTAGCCTCGAACCTGTCTCTGCCTCCCAAGTACTGGGATTACAGGCCTTTGCTGACGTGCCTGGCCACCCTCTCTTGATGTTAAGACATTTTAAATTGATGTTAAGGCATTTCACTCTGGGACATGAATCTGACAATCAGAAAGATCTGGGCCACATCTTGCCGTTACTAGCACTATCTTCTTTGCTGGGATCCTTTCTTCTCATTTGCACTTGCAAGTTTCAAAATGGCTTGTGGGGAGGTTTGGATTGATTTATTGGCCATTGGAAGAGGTCTCGTGGTGGCATGAAAAGGAGCAGCTGCTCTGTGTGTTGTTGAATTACTTTCACATGTAGGCTGTGGTTTAAGGTCATCTCTTCACAGCTAATCTTAACTTCTAAAGAGGGAAAGACAAAGCCCGGCGTGGTGGCGCACGCTTGTAATCCCAGCATTTGGGAGGCTGAGGCAGGAGGATCAAGGTTCACCGACAATCTCAACTACTTAGTGAGGCCCTTTGCAACTCAGTGAGACTCTGTTTCAAAATAAAGAATAAAAAATAGAGCTGGGGCTCAGAGATAGAATATCCCTGGGTTCCAACCCCAGTACTGAAAAAAAAGGGGGTGGGAGGCAGTTGGGTGTGGTGGTGTGCACCTGTTATCCCAGTCCTTGGGAGGTTGAGACAGGAGGGTTGCAGTTCGAGATCAGTCTTAACAACTTAGGGAGACCTTGTTTTAAAGTAAATACACTAGGGAGTCTATCCCAGAGCACAGTACCCCTGGGTTCAATCCCCAGTACTAAAAAAAAAAGGGGGGGTGGGAGAACAGCTGGGCATGGTGGAGCACACCTGTAATCCCAGTACTTGGGAGGCTGAGACAGGAAGATTGTAGATTTGAAGTCAGCCTCTGCAACTTAATGGCCGTCTGTAAATTAGTGAGATCCTGTTTCAGAATAAAAATTTAAAAATTACTGGGGATGTAGCTCGGAGGTAGAACACTCCTATATTCAATCTCTAATACCACACACACACACACACACACACACACACACACACACGAAGACACACCAGTGAGGACACCTTCTCTTTTCCCCTCCACCGAAGTCTGTCCCTTTTTTCTCCACTTGGGGAGGAGAGAGTGGATCCCATTCATCCTTCAGCAAGTACTGGGTCCGGAGACAAAAAGTGCCAAGATCCTAGCCGGATGTGGTGGTACTTGCTTGTAATCCCAGCATTTGGGAGGCTGAGATAGGAGGATCAGGGTTCGTGCCAGCCTCAGCTACTTAGTGAGGCCCTTTGCAACTCAGTGAGACCCTGTTTCAAAATAAAAAATAATGATCAAAATGGTCTGGGATTGCAGCTCGGAGGTAGAAAGTCCCTGGGTTCCATCTCTAGTACCACCAAAAAAAAAAAAAAAAAAAAAAGCCAAGACCCATGGCTCTAAAGTCTTCCATCCAAGGTGGTTGCCGCGGGTGGGGATGGTGAAGCATCTAAGTAAAGCTGGATTGTCAGGGTGCAGGGGAGGAGACAGGGTCTCAGGAGAAGCTTCGGCGAGATGACCTGACCCTCACCGAATCTTGAAATATCAAAACGTGGCTGTCGGGTGTATTCATTTCAAGTCACCCCCCCCCCATGCCATTTTGGCATGGGGCTCTATTTCTATTTTCTGTATTTCTATCTTTCTAATAAACTTCTTTAAATCTTTTTTTTTTTTTTTTGCGGGTCTGGAGATGGAACCCAGGGGCATTCGACCTCTGAGCTACACCCTCTGCCCTATTTTTTATTCTTTATTTTGAAACCGGGTCTCACTGAGTTGCAGAGGGCCTCACTAAGTAGCTGAGGCTGTCCGCGAACTGCGATCCTCCGGTCTCAGCCTCCTGAATGCTGGGATTACAAGCGTGCGCCACCACGCCCGGCTGCTTCTTTAAATCTTAAAAAAAAAAAAAAAAAAATGGCTGTCAACAGTCAACCAGGACAAAGTTCTCAGGAACAGGAGCCCAACTCTTGTTCCCTCCTTCCTTTTTATTTTTAGTCACTACATGCAGGATTAGCTGTGCCGGCATGTACAAGTCAGCTTCTCCCTGGTACCAGGGCCTTAAGTCCTTCTTGAGAGCAGTCTTTTTAGTGCTGGTTCTGACTAGAGAACGGACACTAGATACTCAGCTGCTGCTTTTGTTGGCAGAGCCAGAAAACAGCTGGAGTGGTTCGAGCTCCCGGGAGGGAGGGACGAGTGCTTGGGCGTGTGTCTGTTTAGATGGGTGGCCAGATGTTTATATGTAGGTGTTGCCACAGAAAACAGAAGTGGAGATTCAGTAAACACAGTGACAGGTCAGTGCCCCTCAGGCCTGCAAGGCTGCTCAGAGGAGGGGGAGGTTGTAACAACCTGGACCAAAACAAAAACAGAGAAGGAAGTTGCGTCAGAAGAGGAAGAGTGCCGGTGTCCTGCTACAGAGCCACAAATGTCACAAAATAAAAATCCGATGTGCGGGTCTGATTCTGCCTAGGCCAATACTGTCAGCGCGCTTTAGTTTTTTACGGTGTCATAAGATTAGTGAAATTATATTTGGTGCCACCGACATCAAGAACACAAACCAGCTCACACCAAAAAAAAAAAAAAAAGGCTGTAATTCTTAAAAGTCACATACGTTATGTTTTCTTTATGTGGATCAGCGATTGATTATAACTTTATTCTCCATCTCTGTATAAAGGCCTTTTTCCCCCTCCAGCACTTAAGAATATTCAAAACAGGTTACGAAACTGACTTAGTGAAGAACACTTAAAAGGTCTCACGATTAGCAGAGACTGAGAAATTCTAATAAAGATATTCTAATAAGTGATTAGAGATGCCAGAGAAAGAAATATAGATCCCAAAGATGTTATTAACTTTATTCATTCCAGTTCAAATAGAAATGTTAGTCCCTTTACCAAAAAAGATATAAAAGGGTAGTTTGCTTTTTGATTAGATTCTTATACTACACATATGAAAAATTGATAGGACCGACTCTGGGTGAGAGGGCTTTAGAAATAGTTGATATAACACTGGAACAAACTAGGCACTTGCCATCTCAGATAAATTCTTTGACTCTATTCCTTTATCAATAAAGGAGCTATTGGCTTTATTTCACCTTCCTAGAATTGTAATGGCTTCAGATGATTAGCCAATGTCACAAATAGTTAAAAGTGTATTGAATTCTTTTGGCAGCAAAGTAGGGAAGTTCTGTGCTCTTTGGCTAAAGTGTGAAACAGTGATTCCCAGTTGGATAAAATTTTAGCACATGTGCTAGTTGACCAGCAAAAGTGACTAGGGAGGATCTAGGGATGGACCGAATGGGGAGGGATCAGAGAGACGCAGCCAGCCACGAGGAAAGAGAGCAGTGACTCTCTTTATGTGTTTACATTGGCTACTTCATAAATAATCATTGAAGGAAGAAGTGATGGAGCAAGTGAAGGAGTAAGGACAAAGAAAGGAGGAGGAATGCCTCATTCAAAACGAAATTTAGGTTTGGCTTCATGACAAGCATACAACATATTTTCCCTATGGTACTGCCTCGCTGATCTGCTTAGATGCATAATTTTCAGAAGTTGCGAGACCCTTAAAAAATAAAATATCCAAAAAATTAGTTTGGGAAAGAAATGCAAATCTATGCAAAACTAAGTTTTTAGAGTTTTTAAGGATTTTTTTTTATAGTCTAAATCTAGTGTTAGGGAACAAAAAAAATGCATGGGGGTGACTGAGAATGTAGGGCAATGATAGAAAGTGCTTGATTAACAGGTGCAAGGCCCCGTGGTCCATCCTCAGCATCTGCATCACAAAAGAAAGATGAAAGGCATTGGGAATCAATTGGTTTAGTCACAAAATTATCAAGTATTGGAAATTATAATTTATCAAGTAATCTACTAGTTGCAATTATCATTTTCTTTTTAAAACTAATTGCTACTAGCCAGGCATGGGGGTGCATGCTTGTAATCCCGTACTTGGAAGGCTGAGACAGGACGATTGCAGGTTCGAGGCCAGCCCTAGCAACTTAGGACCTCTGCAACTTAGTGAGACCCTGTTTCAAAAAGAAAACACACACACACACACACACACACACACACACACACACACACACTGGGACTGGGGATGCAGCTCAGAGGTAGAACGCCCTTGGGTTTAATCCTCAAGATCACAAAATAAAATAACTAATTGCTACTGGGACTACAAGGTGCTGTATTTTATGATATTAAATATAATCTGGCTTTTGTCAATTGAGAAGAAACCAGAAAAAAGTTAGAGAAGAAGCCATAAACATCACAATAAGAACAACAACAACAAAATTAATATGTTTTTTTCCTAGACCCCCTGCCATCCACATGTCATTTATTTTCAAAAAAGATAGAAGAAAGCATTTATTTTTAGAAAATAATCTAAGGGAGTGCATAGGGGAAGAAAAAGAAAAAATAGACCAAGCACATTGGCTGCAACCTATTTTCAAGCATTTACATTTTTGTTTGAGAGAATGTCTTCACATTTGACTATTTATCTGCTTTCTGAGCTTCCACATCTCCAGGGATCCTCCACCTGGACTTACATTGGGCTCTTTTTATCCAGGGGTCTTGCATCCTCAGATTCAACCAACCATTCAATTTCAACCATCAAAAAATTATTTATAAAGATTGCAGCTGGGCGTGGTGGCACATGCTTGTAATCCCAGTACTTGGGAGGCTGAGACAGGAGGGTCTCACAGGTTCGAAGCCAGCCTCAGCTACTTAGTGAGGCTCTCAGCAACTTAGTGAGACCCTGTTTCCAAGTAAAATATAAAATAGGTTTGGAAGTATAGTCCAGAGGTAGAAAGCCCCTGGGTTCCACCCCCGGTACCACAAAAAAAATAAACTAATTAATTTAAAAGATCACATATGTCTTTAACATATAAACTTTTTTCTTCCCAATATTCCCTAAACAAACACTGTAATACCTATTTCTATAACATTTACATTGTTTAGATATTATAAATAATCAAGACATGATTGGGGGAGTATTGGGGATTGAACTCAGGAGCATTCTACCTCTGACCTACACTACTAGCCCTATATAAGTTTTGTTTTAAAACAGGGTCTCACTAGGTTGCTGAGAGTCTGATTCTGTGTTGCTGAGGCTGTTCTCGAACATGTTATCCTCCTGTCTAAGCCTGCCAAATGCTGGGATTACAAGTGTGTGCCATAACACTCAGCTTAGACATGACTTAGAGGACGTGCATAGGATAATTATAAACACTGTGCAGTTTTGTGTGAGGGACCTGAGCATCCTCAGATGTTGGTATCTCAGGCAGGTCCTGGAGCCAGTCCTCTGTGGACATGGAGGATGACAGTATTTCCTGACTCATCATTTACCAAGGATCTAAAACCTTGCTTCAGAGGAACTGCACAAACTTCCTGGCCCAGGTTATGTTCTGTGGGGCTTGTCTTTTCTGATGTTGTTTCCAGGGAATGGGACAGAGGAACGACACTGTTTGAGCAAAGTGGGTGCTAAGTTCTGTGGCACATCGTGAGTCTGCAGCTTTTCCTTCCATGAGTGGCAGGCCATACAGATCCTGCTCTTGTGTACTGACGGACTTAGCATCTCTGCCCTAGAGACCCAAGAACCTTTGCTCTTTGCCCAAAATACCTTTCTCTCCCAGAGCAATTTCCCTCCTCTGAGACACGCCGTCGTGTCAGGCCGCACTGCCCTTGAACCAGACAACTTTGCCTGCTTGTCTTTATCTGTCTAAATAAAGCTAACCTACATTTGCTGTCTAATTCATTCGGATGCTCGCTGATGCTATTTAGAGCATCCCTCAGGGCCCCTGAGGAAAACAAGATGCATTATCTCAAGTAGGGAACCTTTAGGTTTGCTGGTCATTTAAGAAATCCAAGAGCCTTAAGATCCATTCAGCCTTCACTGGCTCAGACAGGAAGGACGGGGGAGCTCTGGGTGTTTATTCCAGGCAGCGCTCGTTGGCTCGTACATGGCTGGGACCAGTTAATAGAAAAAGAGGTAGTTAGGAAGTCCGTGTGTGTGTGTGTGTGTGTGTGTGTGTGTGTGTGTGTGTCCTTGAATCTACACTTTATGAAATCCAATTTTTTTGAAGACTAATTGCTCAGCAGAATATATTTTTCATTCTGGACTTGTGATTGGTTGGTCCACTGTGAGTTAACTTGCTTTCTCAGGAAACAAATGTGAAAATTCAAAAGCACCTGTCACCTTAATAAATAAACTTTTTTGGTGAGTTTTGACTTGGTTCCATCTTTTCCCCTTCAGCTTTCATATGTCATTTCAAGTTTCCTTTTCCTCCTTTGCTTCTTTCTTTCTTTCTTTCTTTCTTTTTTTTTTTTTTGGTACTGGCAATTGAACCTCCAGCTGAGCTGCAACCCAGGCTATTATTATCATCATCATCATCATCATCATCATCATCATCATCATCATTTGTGGTTTTGAGTATTGGATCCAGGGGCATTCTTTCTCTAAGCTGCATTTCCAGCCCTACTTTTTTATTCTTTATTATTATTATTATTATTATTATTATTATTATTATTTATTTTGTGTGTGTGGTACTGGGGTTCCTGGAAACCCTTCTACCTCCAGGCTACACTCCTAGACCTATTTTTATACTTTTTTAATTTGAAAACAGGGTCTCTTAAGCCAGCGCGGCTGGCTTTGAACCTGCGCGATCCTCCTGTCTCAGCCTCCCAAGTACTGGGATTACAAGTGTGCACCATTACGCCCAGCCAGCCCTTTTAGTATTACTATTAGCATTTTGAAACCAGGTCTCCCTAAGTTGCTGATGCTGGCCTCGAGTCTGTGATCCTTCGGTCTCAGCCTCCCAAGTACCAGGATTACTAGTGTTTGCCACTGCACCTGGCTCTGTATGTCATTTCATCAGAGAATCCTGGTACTTCCACGTCCCAGAAAAGAAAAGGAAACTCCGCAGGGAAAGGAGCGGAATGTGGGGATTGTAAATAGGACTGTGCTGTGAATTTATATATGACTGGGAGTTCAGAGAGTGTTAAAGCTGTTGTTTGTTTTTTTTCAGATCCATATTTCTGTGGATCTGTTGGCTTGCCTGGGGGTGGTACAATGGGATTGTCTTAACCATTAGCGCCCCGCTGCTCCCTTAAGTACAAGCTTATTATCAGCATCCACTCGCTTGGCCAGGATTCTGTGACGTCCATTGCAGTGGGTGAGTCAGAAGCCACAAGCTAACAGGTCTGTTCCTTCTCACTGTCACCTAGGAAACCACCGCATCATCCACAGGAAACGCAGCCCCGATGGGGAGTGTGCCCAGACCGGGTTAGAAAGCTGGCGATGAGTTTTTCAAAGAAGGTCAAATAATAATGCGTAGAGTCGCGGTCTAAGGCGGAGGGAGGTGGGTGCAGTCCCCTAGGTGTGGCTCGAGGGCTGCTGGGCAGCAGGAACAGAGAAATTGATCAGCTAGAAGCATGTAAGATGTCTGCTCTCAAGAAGTTGATCAGGGGAAGGACTTACGCAGTCATGATTTGGTTTCCCTGGCAAATGGTGTCTGTTTGCCCAATGGCTGAGAGTATTTGGGGGGGGGGTTGTACAGTTTGTTATATGAGATGAAGAAATTAACAACACATCAGGCCAGGCTTCCTGCTGAATGAAATGTAAGTCCCTGTTTCATGCTTACTATCCCTTGGGTTTAAAAATGTGCTGGGTGAAGCCTGGCCTGAGAGATAGAATGACCTTGGGTTCAATGTCCAGAAACACACACACACACACACACACACACACACACACACACACACACGCCGGGTGCCTGCTTGTAATCCCAGTACTTGGGAGGCTGAGACAGGAGGATCACAAGTTCACGGCCAGCCTCAGCTATTTAATGAGGCCTTGTGCAACTTAGTTAGACTCTGTTTCAAAATAAGAATAAAAACTAGGGCTGGGGGGATAGCTAGGAGGTAGAATGCCTCTGGGTTCATCCCCAGTACCTCAGAAACATAAAAAAAAAGCCCGACGTTCTGAGCAGTACTTCAGAGAAAACTGCAGCCGTATTTCCACCAAGCTCGGCTGTTTGCTATTTGCTTGCACTGAGTCTGACGTTCTCTTCCCTCGCCCAGAACTGTGCCACAAAGCCCATGTCCTTTGTAGACTTCCGGTTTACGGCACAGTACTCAGATATCTGTAGGTATCAGCTTAGTACAGCCGAAAAAACTCACTTGTGCAGTTTCATGCTATTTGACAAGCTTGATGTTTCCGGGCAGATTTACACTCCCATTACTGCTATGAATGAGAAATGCTACGTCAAAGGACATGAACTCTTCCAGGACTTCCTGTTGTAGACTCCAAAGAATGTTCTAGCAGGGGAAACAAACCTCAGTAATCATTTGGCCCAAACTTCTTGTTTTTCCATATGAGAAATGAGTCCCAGAGAAGTGAAGTGACTTATTTAAGGTCAAACAAAAAAGTAGCAGATAGCCAGGCATGGTGGCACACGCCTGTAATGCTAGTACTTGGGAAGCTAAGACAGAAGGATCCCAGGTTTGCAGCCAGCCTCAGTAATTTAGCAAGGCCCTCCACAATTTAGTGAGACCTGTTTCAAAATAAAATAGAGCAGGGGGGTGTAGATCAGAGGCAGAATGCCCCTGGGTTCAATCCCCTAATTGGAAAGGAGAGAGAGAGAGAGAGAGAGAGAGAGAGAGAGAGAGAGAGAGAGAGAGTAAAGTAAAGAAGAAAGAAAGAAAAGTAACATGTATGTTGGAGGCAGGAGAGAGGAGAAAGAAGAAGTAGAAAGTTTGATCACAAGCTTAATCAACAGGCGATAGGGCTCCTCAAAAGCTCCTAGAATATTAAACTGCTTTGGCTGAAGGATGGCCTCGCTACCTAAGAGGGGCAACTGGTCCCAACACAGGCTGGGCAGTGTATGCCAGTATATGATATTCTGTCCTGAGTACCCACTGAATAGGGAACAATGACAAAGCCTCGTGTGCTCAGAGGAGGGTCAAGATGTCTATATAATTCTAGTAACCATAGCATTAGAATAGTTAATATTAGACTACTTAGCCTGGGGGCCAGAGAATTTGTCATGGAAGAGACGGGAACAGGTATTGTCTCATAGATGAAGGGCTGTCTTGAGGTGGGTTCAGACTTATTTTGTGTGTCCAAGAAGGGCAGTCATAAATTGTTACAGGTTAAAAGGTGATGGAGTTGAGTCCTATGTAGTTAACTTTCTAATAATCTAAGCTGATTGAAGTGTATTGAACTAATACAATAGTTCAATACTATTAGTATTGTACTATAATAGTACAATACTAATTCTTTTATTTCTGGAGTTATTCTAGCACCCATTTATTCACCTAAAAGCATTTATTGAGTACCTGCCATATGCCAGTCATGTCAGGCACTAATGATACAAAGATGACTAATGTAATCACTTCCTTCAAGGCAGTCACGGCCGAGGGAGCCCTCTGTGATCACTTATATGTAAGGAGGGTGTCACAGTCTGTTTTGTGCTGCTGTCACAAAATTCCTGAAGCTGGGTAATTTATAAAAAAAAAAAGTTTCTTTTCTCACAGTTCTGTAGGTCCCATAGCATGGTGCCAGCCTCTGCTTGGCACTTCTTGTGAAGGCCTTCTGGCCACATCACAACATGGCTGGCAGCATCATGGTGGAAGATTATGTGAGAAGGAGAGAACACATAGCCAGACAGGAAGCAAGAGAGCTGAGAGAGCTAAACTTGCTCTGTAACAACCCATTCTCAGAAAAACAAAACCATTCCAGGAGACCAGCATTGCTAATCTGTCATCATGTCCTAATTACCTTCCACTAGGCCCTGCCTCTTAAAGGCTCTACCACCTCAAGCCTACCATGCCGGAGCCAAGCTTCCAGCAAATGCACTTCTGGGGGAAAATTTACACAATAGCAAAAGCACAGCAGCCAGGATGACCAGTCATGTAGGATGCTGTGGAAGAGATGCATGCGTTGCCCAGACGATCGGATGAGAGGCACATTGAAGTTGCTGTATTAATGAAGGCAGTACCAGCTGCTGTAACAATCAAACCTAAAAGTCTCTCATGGCTCAAACACGATAGGAAATCTATTTTTCGCTGTATAACAGCTCACACAAGTGTTTCTGATGGTGGGTGGCTGTCTTCCAAGTAGTAGACCTCTCTAGTGTATGATTCTGCCATCAGTTTTTTTGTTTTGTTTATTTGTACTGGGGATCCAGTTCAGTGGCGTTCTATCCAGCTTTATCTCCAGCCTTTATTATTTTTTATTTTGAAACAGGTTCTCTTAAATGTCTGGGGCTGGCCTCCAACCTGTGACCGGCTGTGGGGCACATGCCTGTAATCCCAGTAATTGGGAAGCAGAGACAGCAGGAGGTGATTCTGATGTCTTTTTCTTGGTGGTGGTGGGGTGGGGGACTGGGAATTGAACCCAGGCACATTCCACCTCTGAGCTACACCTCCAGCCCACTTTTATTTATTTATTTTTTGAAACAGGGTATAAGTTTCTGAGCGCTTCCCTGAGTTACTGAGTTACTACAATCCTCCTGCCTCAGTCTCCCAAGTATGATTCTGCCATTTGTAATAAAGCAGCTTACGAGGTCACTCTAGGCTTCCAGATCCTGCTGACAGATGGAAGAGAACATGGAGGAATTGGAGGGAACCCCTTATGGGCTGAACCTAGAAAGGATGCTTACACATTCTGCTCACATTCTGTCCAACTGAATTCAGTCACATGTCCACACCTGACCAAGAGGGAAGCTTAAAGGCAGTCTAGTGCTAGGGATGGAGTTCAGTGCTAGAACATTTGACGAGCATGTGCAAGGCCTGGATTCCATCCCCGTCCCCAGCACTGGAAAAAAAAAAAAATGTAGGGAACCCAGACAAAACAACTTTTTTTGGGGGGGGAATAGGAGGTACTTTATTTATTTATTTCTACAATTTCTTCTCTTTCTTTTTTTGTTGGCTAATACAAATGTTAAACATTTATGGTATGCAACATGTTTTCATAAATGCATATATCATGGAATGGCTACATCAGGCTAATTAACATATATATTATCTCATATATGTATCATTTTTTATGATGGGACAAGAATTTTAAATTTTTCTTGCTTAATGCAAATATCGTGTCCCATGTTTACATTAAATTTCTCCTCCTCCTCCTCCTCCTCCTCCTCCTCCTTCTTCTTTCTTCTTCTTCTTCTTTTTTTGGTGGTACTGGGAGTGGAACCCAGAGGCTTTCTACCTCCGGGCTATACTCCCAGACCTATTTTCTACTTTATTTGGAAACAGGGTCTCACTAAGTTGCTGAGAGCCTCACTCAGTAGCTGAGGCTGGCTTCAAACCTGTGCGATCCTCCTGTCTCAGCCTCCTAAGCGCGGGGATTGCAAGCGTGCATCACCACGCCCGGCAAATATCTTCTTATTGAAGGTCTCCTATTCAAGATATTTTTTGTTATGGTGTTTGTGCTAGAGATTAAACTCAGAACCTTGCACATACTAGGCAAGTGCTCTACCACTGAGCTACATGTCTAGCACTCAAGATAAATTGTTAGGTAAAAAAAAATAAAACAAGGTAGAAAACAAAGCACAGGGACTTACGGGAAGATGGTGACTGAGAAAGGCGGGGCTTAAGAGCCCCGCTAACAACCAATCTCCATTACCACAAAATCAGCGCCTTTCATAGCCAGAAAACACCATCACCAGAGAAACAAAAAAATCACCAGGCTCCAGAGAGAAAGCGGACTGAGAACAGAGCTCAGAGCCACAGAGGAGATACACCGGCCTCATGCCCGAGGACGCAGCAGCAGTGCCATACTGCCGGCGGCAGCGGCGAGTTCACCGGACGGCTACAGCAAGCCAGGTGAGCCGCTGTGGAACAGCCAGGCGGGATTTTTCAGCGCAGGGTACATCTAACGCTCCCAGTGGCTGAGCTCAGCACACGCTGCAGGGACTCAGAGTGGAACTCAAAACCAAGAAGAAATAAGCCAGCCTCACGGCCGAGGGCGTGACAGCGGCACCATATTGCCACCGGCGGCAGCAGCAGCGAATTCACCGAGTCCAGTACAGCTACATCTGCGAACTCAAGAACAGTGAGTCAAATTGCGGGCCACAGAGGAGAAATCCCAGTACTGTACTCCCAGGGACTTGACCCAGTGGGGGAGTGGCGGTGGCAGAGATATCACACCATAGGAGAACGTGCAACCCGGCACCCCCCACAGTCTAAAGCAGCCTCTATCAATTCCTTGGGTCGGAGACTCTGTGATACAACCCAGTAAAGGAGTAGTGGGGTCTGAGATACTATAGACTTGAGATCCAGAGCACCTTAAGTGAAGTCATAGTGACCCAAGGGAAGAACCCAGAGAAGGCACAAACTTCCAAAATCATGGGAAAGAGGAATAACACTGGAGCAATGAATGCCCACAACCCCACAACATCAGAACACGATAAAACAGAAAATCAGAGATTTCTAGAAGATCAAATCAAGAAAATAACTGTAGAAATATAGAGGTGCTTCGAAAAGAACTCAGAGAGAGCCAAAAAGAGATAAAGGATGCAATTAATTAAGTAAAGGCCTCAATTCAAAGCACAAACAACCGATTAGACCACATGGAGAACAGAATCTCGCTCTTAGAAGTTGATCATTCCAAAAATGAATGCATAGTTTCTAATCTAGAAAAAAATATCCAACAGCAGGAATTTGACATTGAAGAAATATGGGCCCATTTTAAGAGAGCTAACCTAAGAATAATTGGAATAGATGAGGGAAAAGAAAGTGAAACCAAAGGGATCAACAATCTCTTCAAGGAAGTAATAGCAGAAAATTTTCCAAACATAGAGCAAGAGGTTGATACACAGGTCCAGGAAACTTATAGAACTCCCTTTAGACAGGATCGGAGAAGAGGATCCCCACGCCACATAATTGTCAAAATGACCAATGTGGAAGCCAAGCAAAGAATCTTAAAGGCAACAAAAACAAAGGGCCATGTGACATTCAGAGGCAAACCAATTAGAATCACTCCAGACTTCCCAAACCAAGTCATGAGAGCCAGAAGGGCTTGGAGTAACATATTCCAAACTCTGAAAGAAAACAACTTCCAGCCAAAAATTTCCTACCCAGCAAAACTTTCTATCAAATTAGATGGAGAAATAAGAAGCTTCCATGACAAACAGAAACTGAAGGAATTTAAAACCAGCGCTAGAGAAAATACTCAAAGAGATTAACTACAAAGAAGAAATAGGTAACACACACCAGAACCAGAGAAACAAGATTTTCCATCCAACAGACAACTAAGATTGGTTATCTGTGGAGATTCATTATTTATGTTAGTCTTTTACCTATCTCTAAAGGGTATTGTTTGCCTTTATTGTTGTTAATTTTTAGGATTTCTAGTTGGAATATTAATATACCTTCAGATATTGCATTTGGAAATATTTTATCCCATTCTATCAGTAACTTTTAACTCTGTTTACATTGTCTTTGGATATACAATATTTTTTTATTTTTTAGGGAGTTTGTATACTCTTCTGTTGCCTGTGCCATTGAAATCATATCCAAGAAATCACTGCCAATTTCAATGTTGTGAGGTTTTATGACCCAGATTTTCTTCTAAAAGTTTATAGTCTTAAGATTTATATTTAGGTCTTTTATTTATTTTGAGTTAATACTTGTATATGGGATTAGGTAAGGGTCCAATTTTATTCTTTTCCATGTCATTATTATGTTTCAACAATATTTAGTTAAAAGATTATTATTTCCACCACCAAATGTTCGTGGAAACCTTGTCAAAAATAACTTGACAATATAGGGAAGAATTTAGCTCTAGGCTTGTATTTAACTCCAATGGTTTATATATCTGCCTTTAGAACAGTACTACACTGTTTCAATTATTGTAGCTTTATATGTTTTGAAATCAGAAAATATATATATCTTCTAGCTTTGTTCTTTTTCAAGATCGTTTTGGGTATCTAGAATCCATATTCCATATTAGGATAGATTTTTTTTCTGAAAAATAAATATATAAATATATGATAGTTTCACCTAAAAAAATAGAAAAAAAATATTCTCTGGTAAGAAAGAAAGCAAAAAGAAATATTGAAATGTTATCTTTAAGTCATCAAAAGCTTGGTATCAGACAAATGAAACTGTTATGTGAGATTATCATTTTTAATTTTGGATAAATTGCTATAATACTAGATGTCAACCACTAAGCCAAGCATGGGAAGGAGGGATGGGGAGAGAATGGGGTGGGGATCGAGTGGGGGCTGACTGGGCGATGTGTGCATGTATGTCTACAAAAGTTTGTATCCCACTATGATGTATGAATACAGTGCACCAATTAAATAAATAAATAAATAAATAAATAAATAAATAAAACAAAGCACAGTATGCTGCTTTGTGTATGAAAATGAAAATCATAATACTATTTGTGTTTATTTGCATATATGATGAAACACTGGAAGGACATGCAGGAAACCATAGAGTCCAGCATGAGGACGGAGGGAGGATGGAGACATGAATGGAAATGACACTTCATGTATTCCTTTAAATACTCTTTTATTACTTATTTCTAAAGCTATATTATTTTAAAATCTATAACTATATAATCTAAAGACCGTTTCATTCTGTTGCAGAAGAGTGTTTCACTGATTAGCCTCTTTGTTTTCAAATGAAGAAAAGTCAGCAGTAAGACTTAGGAGGGTGAGCAGTATATGACTTTGAGCCTGGGGTAAAAATAATGATGAATATGGTACCTTTCTTATTATGATGAGCCTGTACTAGATTAAGTAGGGTTTTCAAAATAAAGCAAAAGGATATTAATGCAGCAGCTTGGTTTTATGGGGACTCATCAAAAGTCTCAAAGTGCTTTTAGATTCAACTTTTATTTTATTTTATTTTATTTTATTTTATTTGGTGGTACTTGGGTTCCTGGAAACCCTTCTACCTCTGGGCTACACTCCCAGACCTATTTTTTTTTTTTTTGAAACAGGGTCTCCTAAGCCAGCAAGGCTGGCTTCAAACTGTGCGATCCTCCTGTCTCCGCCTCCCAATCCCTGGTATTACAAGCCTGTGCCACCACGCCCGGCTAAACATCTTTATTTTCATAACATTCATGTGTTAACTTTCTGTTGCTATAACAAAATACTTGAGATAATTGATTTATGAAGATAAAAGGTTAATTTTGGCTTACAGTTTGGGAGGTGCCATTCTATGATTGGTTGGCTCCATGTCTTTGGGCCTCTGGCAGTGCAGCATATCATGGCAGAAGTGTATTTAGAACAAAACCACTTACCTTGTGACCAGGAAACAAAGAGGAAAAGGGAGCTGGATCCTACAGTCCCCTTTGAGGGGACACTCCCAGTAATCCCTCACCTCTTAAAGATTACATCACCTTCTACTAGTACTACCCTGGGGACCCAACCCTGGGGACCAAACACATAGACCTTTAGGAGACATCCAGTACTCAACTATAGCAATTCCTAATAACTCTTTTTTCTTTTTTGTATTGGGAATTGAACCCAGGGGCATTCTACCTTCAAGCTATACCCCCAGATCTTCTTCTTCTTCTTTTCTTTTTTTTTTTTTTTTTTGAAACAGGGTCTTGCAAAGTTGCATAGGCTGGCCTTGAACCTGAGATCCTCCTGTCTCAGCCTCCTAAGTACTGGGATTATAAGACTGCACCACCATACCTGGCTCCTGATAACTTTTAATGTTCAGATTGATATTTTGATTTGTAAGATTCATTTAGAGGCAAGAATGTGAGGCTAATTGTTTACAAATTTATGTTAGACTTATAGGCCAACTCTTTTTAATTCTGGGTAGTACCATCATTGGAAGTATATGGTAAAGATCCTTTATATTTCTTAGCATTTTCGCAAGTATTTTCTCATTTAGTCTACCCATTAGCCATGTGAATTAATTGGGACTGATATTACCTCAGATTTAGAGATGAAAAATATAGAAATTGTGACCACTATAAATAAAGTAAAATGCCGGGCGTGGTGGCGCACGCTTATAATCCCCGCGCTTGGGAGGCAGAGACAGGAGGATCGCGCAGGTTCGAAGCCAGCCGCGCGTGCTGGCTTAGGAGACCCTGTTTCCAAATAAAAATGTAAAAATAGGTCTGGGAGTGTAGCCCGGAGGTAGAAGGGCTTCCAGGAACCCCAGTACCACCAAAAAAAAAAAAAAAAAAAGGGTGAAACCACAAAGAAAGAAGATCAGTGGTGGCCTGAGGCCAGGAATTAAGAGAGGGCAGAGACCAAGCCGGGCATGGGTGTACATACCTGTAATCCCAGTACTTAGAAGTCGGAGACCAGAAGATCAGAGGTTCATGGCCAGCCTCAGCTATTTAGCAACGCCTTCCACAACTTAACAAAATCCTATTTCAAAATAAAAACAAGCCGGGCGTGGTGGCGCACGCTTGTAATCCCCGCGCTTGGGAGGCAGAGACAGGAGGATCGCGCAGGTTCGAAGCCAGCCACGCGCGCTGGCTTAGGAGACCCTGTTTCCAAATAAAAATGTAAAAATAGGTCTGGGAGTGTAGCCCGGAGGTGGAAGGGCCTCCAGGAACCCCAGTACCACCAAAAAAAAAATAAAATAAAATAAAAAAATAATAAAGTAAAATGGCTAGTGAAAAATGGAGGAAGTAGGACTCTTAGTATATAAAGCACTATTATAAGTCATAGATTGAAAGGCAAATATACAAGGCAGCCATGGTGGTGCACACCTGTGATCACAGTATTTTCGAGGCTGAGGCAAGAATCCTAGTGAGACCCTTTCTCAAAATAAAATAAATCTTTAAAAGAGCTGGGGAAATACTTTGGTGATAGAGCACGTACCTAGCAGGTGCAAAGCCCTGGGTTCAGTTCCCAGCACCTCCAAATAGATAAACAACACAAATAACGCCATAGTGATTTCCACGAGGGAAGTTAATGTTATACAGATCTAACAGGTCTGATCTCTGCAACCATCCCTGGTGTCCAGCAAAGGTTTCAGAATGAAAACCTCACCACACCTGGCTCATAAATGCTTGTAGGAAATTTTATTTATTTAGTTATCTATTTACTTATTTATGTCACTGAGGATTGAGCCTAGGGGCATTCTACCTCTGACCTACACCCCCATCCCTATTTTTTTTTTTTTTGCGGATCTGGGGATGAAACCCAGGAGTATTCTACCTCCAAGCTACACTCCCTGCCCTATTTTTTACTCTTTATTTTGAAACAGGGTCTCACTGAGTTGCAGAGGGCCTCACTAAGTATCTGAGGCCGTCCATGAACCGTGATCCTCCAGTCTCCGCCTCCCAAATGCTGGGATTACAAGCGTGTGCCACCACGCCCAGCTTTGTAGGTAATTTTAGCCCTCACCCTGAACACACATTCAGATCTTAGGCATTCAGTGTTGTTACCAGTTCTCTACTCACACATTCATGCTTGTTTTCATATCTTGGATGATTTTCTTCATCTCTTAAAGATTACTGTTTATCGCATTGACCCAGCCAGCCTTTGTCACACATTTTCAGTGCCTTTATATCTTTCAGAATCGCCCTTGTAGATCTGGGGTGTAGCTCAGTGGAAGAGTGCTTGCCTAGCATGCAAGAGGCCCTGGATTTGATCTCCAGCACTGCAAAGAAAAAAAAAATCACCCCTGTCAACTGATGCTCTGTCTCTTACCCACATACAGGATCTGGCTTTCCTTACCACATTCAGTGTGTGTGTGTGTGTGTGTGTGTGTGTGTGTGTGTGTGTGTGTGTGTGTTGCTGTCTCTTACCCACATGCAGGATCTGGCTTTCCTTACCACATTCAGTGTGTTGATGTGTGTGTGTGTGTGTGTGTGTGTGTGTGTGTGTGTGTGTTGCTGGCGATTGAACTCAGGACATTCTACCTCTGAGCTACACTCCCAGCCTTTTTTTTTATGTTATGTTTTGAAACAGGGTCTTGCTAGAGTCTCTCTTAGTTGCTGAGGCTGGCCACGAACCCGTGATCCTCCTGTCTCAGCCTTCTAAGTACTGGGATTACAGGCGTGTGCCACCAAGCCCGGCTTGTTGATCTTTTTTGTGTGCTCATCACAATCATCAGCCTCTTCTCAATAGCACATTCAACATTTTCATTGTTTTTGCAATTATTAGACATATTGGGTGAATGATGTTGCAGAACACCCCACACTGAATACAGCAAACCTGCTGGTAACAGAAAACTAGTCAGCCAAGACTAAGCTCGTTACAGCTCACTGCCGTAACCGTCTGTGGGGAGCAGGTGAGGCTGACGTGTTTTTTGCTTTTGGAGCAAGGTATTTTTCATCTCTATGAAAGCTCACAGGTTGCCAAGCTGCCAAAGAACCCATGCCTCCCCACAGCTGTTATACAACTCTAGTGAAGAACCTAAGAGACAATAACCATCAAATTACATCGAAATATATAATTCAGCCAAGCATGCTAGCCCACATCTGTAATCCCAGTATTTTAGAGACTGAAACAGTAGGATGACTGGTTTCAAAGCCAGCTTCAGCAACTTATCTAGGCCCTGTTTTGAAATAAAAAATAAAACAGAAGCCAAGGTGTAGCGGTGCATACCTGTAATCCCAGTATCTTAGGAGGCTGAGACAGAAGGATCCCAGGTTTGAGGGCAGCCTTAGCAAGTAGTGAAACTTTCATCAACCTACCAAGACCCAGTTTCAAAATAAAAATAAAAGCCGGGCATGGTGGCACATGCTTGTAATCACAGCATTCGGGAGGCTGAGACCCAGAGGATCGCAGTTTGCGAACAGCCTCAGCTACTTAGTGAGGCCCTCCGCAACTCAGTGAGACCTGGTTTTAAAATGAAGAATAAAAAATAGGGCAGGGGCTGTAGCTCGGAGGTCAAATTCCACTGGGTTCCAACTCCAGACCCGCCAAAAAAAAAAAAAAAAAAATTAAAAATAAAAATAAAGTAGGAATGGACTGGGGGTAGAGTTCAGAGGTAAAATGCCCCTTGGCTCAATCCCTAGTACTAAACAAACAAACAAACAGACAGACAGACAAAGGGCTGGAAGAGCTAGGTGTGGTGGCACACACCTATAATCTTAGTTCTTGGGAGGCTGAGATAGAAAGATCGCAGGTTTGAAGCCAGCCTCAGCAACTTAGGTTTGAAGCCAGCCTCAGCAACTTAGTGAGGCCCTGTTTTCTTTAAAAAAAAAAAAAAATAGGGCTGGGGGTATAGCTCAAAGACAGTATGCCCCTGGGTTCACAAGGAAAAAAAATCAGGGCTGGGGGTATAGCTCAGGGGTAGACTTCTGGGTTCAATCCCCAGCATCACTGCTACAAAAAGAAAAAGAAAAAGGGCAATCAACCAAAATTACTTTTAGATAACTTGGTTGGTTTCTCTCCACCAAATAGGTTGAGACTGTGGGCTGGATGTTTGTGGGGTTATTTAGTATATAGAGAAAAATTGCCACCCAGATAGTCCCTACCTATATCCAGCATCTCGCAGATGCATCGGCTTCAGAGGGCCTAGCGAGCTATGGTATAGAGGGGACAGAGGGGACAGTCCCATTATTTCAGTGCAGTCCCTATAGGACCATGCAGTCACCAGCCTTCATCATGGTGTGTTACCTTGGAATTTCATATGCAGAACCCCTGTTGGCCATTAACAAGAGAGAAGAGGCCTTAGTCATGTGCTTAAAAAATTTAAATCATATTTATAAGCCCAGGTTGGATCACAGTGTTCTCCCAATGTAAAATACGAAGGAAAATCAAAAGAGGCTCATGTTTCTGATTGAGAGTATTAAAAACCTGAAGGGTGGTACCTGATGCATCTCTACCTCCTGGGGACCTGTGACAATGAATTCCTACTGGGTTTGTATTCTGAGATTTGCCATGGAGTGGGTCAGAGTCTCTGGCGAGGGCTACACATTTTTTAAAGCACAGAAGACTGCAGGTTACAACTGGGCTTTGGCCTCAAATGCAATTTTCTGCCACTGTTTTCAGGACCCGCTCCTCCCTCCAGTGCTGGAGTGAGCAGCAGGCAGCTCTCTAAATAACACTGTGTCCCCTGCTGCCCCGCTCCCATTGGAAGGATTAGCGGGGCTTCTTTGAGATCTGCCACCCGCCCCGTTGCCCTTGCGTCTTGTTCTTCTGAGTCAGCCTGTGACTCACCTCACTCATTAGCTGGGACCCAGAATGCCTCTGCATCCTCTGGATCCCTTTTGTCTCCCTTCTTCTAATTGGTTTCCTGGCAGTCTCAGGTCTGGGGACAATATTGCAGCCAGAGGTTGGGCTGCTGCTAAGACAGTCTGCTCAGTAAAGAGGTTGGCAGACAGCAGGTAGGATTAAGATGATGATGATGATGATGATGATGATGATAGCTGGGTGTGGTGGTCCACGCTTGGAATCCCAGCATTTGGGAAGCTGAGACAGGAGGATTGCGGTTCGCAGATAGCCTCAGCTACTACTTTTGCAACTCAGTAAGGCACAGTTTCAAAATAAAGAATAAGAAAATAGGGTTGGGGTATAGCTCAGAGCTAGAATGGCCCTGGGTTCCATCCCCACTACTGGAGAAAAAAAAGATGATGATGATGATGTTGATGATGGTGATAATGATGATGATGATGGTGATGATAATGATGATGGTGATGGTGATGATAATGATGATGATGGTGGTGATAATGATGATGGTGATGGTGATGATAATGGTGATGATGATGGTGATAATGATGATGGTGATGATAATGATGATGATGGTGATAATGATAATGGTGGTGATGGTGATGATGATGATGGTGATGGTGATGATAATGGTGATAGTGGTGCTGCTGATGATGGTGATGGTGATGGTGATGATAATGGTGATAGTGGTGCTGCTGATGATGGTGATGGTGATGGTGATGATAATGGTGATGGTGATGATAATGGTGATAGTGGTGCTGATGATGATGGTGATGATGATGGTGGTGATGGTGATGGTGGTGATGGTGATGATGGTGATGATAATGATGGTGATGATAATGGTGATAGTGGTGATGATGATGATGAAGCAGCCCTCAGTAGCCTCAGAAGGACTTTGGAGGCCAGATTTGGCATCTCTGCCTGTGTCAGATTATAGGACCCTGCTGAGGTCCTGAATCTTTGCCCCCTCTTTTCTCTTCCTAGTGTTTTCTTTCCCTTCCCTACTCTCTAGTGTAAGCATGCATGCACGCACACGCACACACACAAATGTTGCAGGGTGCAAGCTAATGGAGTCTGCATCCTGGGGCAAGACAGTGAGGAGCGAGGCCCTCTGCGGTGGGCACTCTTCTCTCCATCTTTTCAGGCCTCCTGCTCTCCGTTCTGCTCTCTTGGTTTTCCGCCCCCGGCGCTTTCCCTGTTGTGAGAGACGGAATGAAGAGGATGAGAGAGAGAAGGAGTTATGCCTTGTTGGTGCCTCCTGGGCATATAAAGAAGCCCAGTGAAATGATACTAATAAGAAACTCGAAATTCACTGTGGCAACAGCAACACCAAAGCAGTTATTAATTCAGGAAGCTTAAAGTCCTTTGGAAAATGGGCAACACTTTACCCATTGGAGTATGACTGTTTTCATTAAGTCCGAAGATTTCGTTTTGAAAGAGACTCCAGAGACCATCCCGTCATCCTTTCATTCCATCAGCAGACATTCCCTGCCCACCTTAGGCGCAGACCTGGAGCAGATGCCCCAGGCCCCAGGGTGGTGCGATCCTCCTGCCTCAGCCTCCCAAGTCCTGGGATGACAAGCATGCGCCACCATTCTCTGCTCGAAGTGTTTCTGAACTCACGTCACCTGGGAACTCACTAAAATGCAAATTCTGGTTCTGGAGGCCTGGGGGAGGGGGCTATGGTTCTGTTCTGCATGTTTGTGATCTCCCTGGAGGAGGTGTCCCTGCTGTTGGCCCACAGGCAAAAAAAAAATTTTTGTTTGTTTATTTGTTTGTTTGGGGTCCTAGGGATTGAACCCAGGGGCTTTCTACCTCCAGGCTATACTCCCAGTCCTTTTTATTTTTTATTTTGCTAAGTTGCAGAGGCTGGATGCACACCTGGAATCCTCTTGTCTCAGCCTTCCAAGTACTGGGATGCCAGGGTGCATCACCATGCCCGGCTACAGACCACACTTGGAGTAGCAAAACTCTAGGAGCTCTGCATCAGGCCAGGCAAGGCTTGACTGTCCTGGAGGAACGTCTGGGGCCTGCAGTCTCCAGGACGTGGCCCTCCTCATTCTTCCTCCTGAGCTGCTGGTATTTATCCTGCACAGACAGTGCTGACCTGCTCTTCCAAATGGTTTTAGCTTTCTATCTTTGCTCCCAGCATGGGTGTTAAAGTTGGAAGATTTAGATTTGGGTTTAGGGAAAGAAAAAGGGCCCATATATCTTCATCCTTGTCTGTGAGGTCTAGTCTTGCTCAAATTACCAGAAAGCTCTGAATGCACATTTGAGGCAAACCTGGCTACCATTCAAGTATTTCTTCGATTGTTACAGAGAGGCTGTTTTATAATCTGATAGCTCATGTCCTTTGCTCAGTTTTCTTTGGGGGGTTTTGTCTTTTAATTACTAAATTATGGTAGCTTTTTATTAAGATATTAAAGAAAATAAAGTTTCTTCCACTAGATTTTTAGTGTCTTAATTTGATTCATTTTGGAGTTTGAAATCTTAGTCTTTAGGCCAACATTTATTTTATCTTGCTAATCTGAGCAAGCCCCTTTACCTTTTGTGACCTGGTTTCTTCCTTTCCTTTAAATGGAGTAATGACTGCAAATTTTGGGGAATTACTGAGAGAAAATACACGTGGAATCAAGCATACATCTAGGACAAGGCTAATTTCTTTACAGTTATATTAATCCCATAGTTTTATTAAAACTAGTATGAGAGCTGGATGACTCGTGTTGTCAAGTTCCAGCTTTGTTTGGCGGTTTTTAGTTTGCTTTTGGTTAAACATTTATTGGGTACTTATAAGTACTCAGAGTTGTGTTCTAGATTCTGGTTGTGTTACGAGATCCATGGAGCCAGGTGCGGTGGCACACGCCTGTAATCCCAGGATTTTGGAGGCTGAGACAGGAAGATCACAGGTTTGAGGCAGCCTCAGCAACTTAGCAAAGCCCTCTGCAACTTAGTCAAATCCTGTTTCAAAATATAAAAGAATAAAATAGGGCTGGGCGTGGTGGCGCACGCTTGTAATCCCAGTACTTGAGAGACTGAGACAGGAGGATCACAGAGGTTCGAAGCCAGCCTCAGCTTCTTAATAAGGCTCTCAGTAACTTAGTGAGACCCTATCTCCGAATAAAGTATAAAATAGGCCTGGGAGTGTAGCCTGGAAGTAGAAGCCCCTGGGTTCCATCCCCAGTATCACAAAAAATAAAATAAAAATTTAAAAATTAAATAGGGCTGGGGGTATAGCTCAGAGATAGAATGATCTTAGGCTCAATCTCCAGAACCACACACACTCAAAAGCCAGATGTGGGGGCGCACGCTTGTAATCCCAGTACTTGGGAGGCTGAGACAGGAGGATTTCAGGTTCATGGCCAGCATCAGCTACTTAGTGAAGCCCTCTGCAACTACGTGAGACCCTGTTTCAAAATAAAAATAAAAATAGAGCTCAGGTATACCTCAGATGTAGAATGCCCCTGGGTTCCATCTCCGGGGTGGGGGGGGGAAGAGAGGCGGGGGACTTTAAGAGGGGAGAGGAGATGATGTGACCACAGAGACAGCTGCCCGTGGAGAGTCTTGCTTGTGTAGGTGTGCTGCTTACGGTTTCTGTTGACCTTTTGCCTGCTCTCCTCAGGGGTCAGCAGACAGGCTCCCTCCATTGGAGACATTTACCTATGAACCCGTCCCAGAGCTGAAGCTGTTGACCAGGTTGTCCCTCGGCCTGCACATTTGCTGTCTCATCTCTCTTAGACACTTGTACTTGTCAAAAGGATTTATTTCCAAGTAGACATTAGACATTACAAGAGTAATAGGATTTTCATTTAGGCTGACAGGTTTGGGTTTTAATTTTACTGGAAACTTTGTGCCCTCCCTCTCTTCATGGCATTGAATGGCTTTCAGTTTGTTCCATAATAATAAAAAAAGAACACAACTGATCATTAATCTGAAGACCATGTATTTTGCTTCTGAGGGTTTTTTGTGTTTTACAGAGTCAAAGGAAAAAAAAAAAAAAAACCTCTAATGGCAAAATTTTCACAATTATCAAGTTCGAGGATACTCCGCCACCCTTGCTGGTAGCCCATTATTCTCTCTCCACACAAATCTACCTTCTAGGTCCCTCCACTGAGCATAGATAAAACAAAAAAAAGTCAATATTATCGAATGCCGTCCATTTGCCAAGCACTGTGCTAAGTGCCTCTTCCACCGACGTTTTCTCGTTTAATGGATCCTCTGCTCACTGCGGAGGAGAGAGGGAGACCGAGCCTTCGGCTGCTCCCATCTCCTCCCGCAGCCTTCCTCCTGGCTGCCCGCCGGCTGGGTCGGCCTGACACTGCCAGCCAGGGAACGCGATTTGAGACAAAATCCATTCTTTTTGTCTTGTCCAGGTCCGTGGCAAAACAATGTTTTCTCATTCCTAGGAGAGGGGAGATGTGTGCTTTTAGGAAGTAGTGAGTGGGGCAGGCAGAGGGCTACAGGCTGTCTAATGCCACCCTGGGTGCCCATGCTGGCTACTTTCCCAGACAAGCTGCTGTGCTGTCTGGGAACAATGCTCCGTGTGCTTTCTACTGGGCCTTTGATGGACTGATTTATCTATGAATACAGTTTCCTTATACCGCCACCAAAAAAAAACAAAAAAACAAAAAACAAAAAAACAAGACACCCTGTCCTGGAGGCATTTGACAGGTTTCATCCACTCCTGGGATAACCTGCCATTTTCTCCCTCTCTCCATGATTCACATCTTGGTCTGTACTAAGGAAGATGCTTCTCCCGTGAGTTGCGGCACCCGGGCAGGGGGAGAAGGCGGCCCTGTGTCAGCTCTTAGGAAGGTTCTGCAGCTGCCCACAGAGCCACATGGGCTCGGCACACGCTGGCGAGGACCTCCCTGGTGACCAAGGAAAAGGAGGCAACCAGATGTAACCCGAGCTGAGCTGAGGCCACGAATCCACGTATAGAAGTGTCCCGTAGACGGTGGCCCTCCATCCAAGTCATGATGCTGGGTGGTGTGGCAGATTCACAGCTGGCCCAGCCTGGCGAGTGATTGGTACCCGGCGATGTCCTCAGCATCGGCACGTGGTGACGTTTTGATTCCAGAGGCTTCTTCTCTGTCCTGCGGCAGACATCTGAGGGTCTGTGCTGGGCACTGAGCTGGAGGCTGGCCCTCCAGCGTCGACAGTTTAGTAGAAAGGGGATACGTGCAGGAAGCATTAGGAGAAAATGTAGGGGCACTTAAGCGGAGACTGGAGAGAGGGAGCACATCCTCCAAAAATATAAGAAGGCTTCATGAGGAATGGGGGACATTGGGGAGGAGGCTGCAGTGCCAAGTCAGAGAGGCGAGGGAGAGCTGGGCTCGCTGGAGAAGCAGAGGGTCAGGGACTGCGGTCAGAATATGCAGAGGATGGGCAGGAGATGGTGCTGAGGATGGGAGCAGGCCAGGCGATACAGGTTGATTGTGTGTGTCAGCTAGAAGTCTGACATCAATATTGAGGGCTTGGACACCACTTTCTATGGGGGCTGGACGCTGGCTGCTTTTTTTAAAATTTTAAATCTTGGGGTTTTGCTACTTGCTTGCTTGCTTGCTTGTTTGTTTGCAGTACTGGGGAATAAACCCAGGGACATTGTACCTCTGAGCTATACCCCCAGACCTATTTTTTAGTCTATTTATTTACTTATTTATTTGTTTGTTTATTTATTTGTACTAGGGATGGAACCCGGGGCATTCTTCCTCTGAGCTACACCCCCCAGCCATATATATATATATATGGTACTGGGGATGGAACCTAGGGGCAGTGTACCTCTGAGCTACACCCCCAGGCTTTTTTTTTTATTCTTTATTTTGAAACAGGGTGTCACTAAATTGCAAAGGGCCTCACTAAATAGCTGAGGCTGGCCTTGAACCCATTATCCTCTTGTCTCAGCTTTTATTTTTTATTTCAAGACAGGGTCTCATTGAGTTTCAAAGGGCCTCACTAAGTAGCTGAGGCTGTCCACGAACCACAATCTCCCTGTCTCAGCCTCCCAAATGCTGGGATTACAAGTGTGTACCGCCACGCCTGGCTTCTTTTTATTTTTGAAACTGGGTCTCACTGAGTTGCAAAGGGCTTCGCTAAGTAACTGAGGCTGTCTGTGAACTACGATCCTTCAGTCTGCCTCCCAAATGCTGGGATTACAAGCATGTGCTACCATGCCTGTCTTTCTTTCTTTCTTTCTTTCTTTCTTTCTTTCTTTCTTTCTTTCTTGTGGTACTGAACTGGGGTTGAAACCCAGGGGCCTTTTGCCTCTGGGCTATACCCCCAGACCTACTTTATATTTTATTTGGAAATAGGGTTTCACTAAGTTGCTGAGAGCCTCACTAAGTAGCTGAGGCTGGCTTTGAACCTGTGATCCTCTTATCTCAGCTTGTTGTTGCTTTAGTATTAGAGATGGAACCCAGCACCTAGTACTTACTGAGCATGTGCTCTACCACTGAACAATAGCCTCAGCCCTATTTCTTGTTCTGTGTGTATGTGTGTGTGGGTGAGGAGTACTGGGGATTGAACCCAGGAGCGGTCTACCTCTGAGCTACACTCCCAGTCCTATTTTATTTTTTATTTTGAAACAGGGTCTTACTCTTTGCTAAGGGCCTTGCTAAATTGCTGAGGCTGGAAAGTGAACCTGGGACTTTCCTGTCTTAGCCTGTCAAGTATTGGGATTAAAGGTGAGTGCCAGCATGCCTGGCTTTACACTTTATTATTAATCAAATAATGTTGCTGGGCGTGGTGGCACATGCTTGTAATCCCAGTAGTTGGGAGGCTGAAACAGGAGGATCACAGGTTCACGGACAGCCTCAGGTACTTAGTGAGGCCCTCTGCAACTCAGTGAGACCCTGTTTCAAAATAAAGAATAAAATAAAATCAAACTGGGTATGTAGCATCACACACACACACACAAAAAAAAAAAACCCCAATGTTAACATATATGAAAATGTTGATTGGAAAAATGATGAAATAATTGCCCTTTTAACTTCTCAGTAATGATACTTTATTTTAAGAAAAATGAGATGAATACTTCAGAATAATTCACTTCGTCCTGACTCTCCCACCAGATATATAAAAATTCCAAGAAGAGTTACAGTTAGATTAAAATTAGGACCCTGCTGGTACATTGGCCTATTCTTATAATCCCAGGAATAGGCCCAGCTACCCTGGTAGCTAAGACAGGAGGATCAAAAGTTTAAGGCCAGCCTGGGCGACTTAGCAAGACTCTGTTTCAAAATAAAAAATAAGTACATAAAAAGGGTTGGGTATGTGGTTCAGTGACAGAGAGTCCCTGAGTTCAATCCCAGTGTCACAATACATATTTATAAAGAAAAATAAAAAATAAAAATGGCTGGGGGTGTAGCTCCATGGCAGAGCATCCTGGGGCTTAAGGACTGAAAAGAATTAAGACCCTGTTCATAGTCTAATTTATCTCTACATTGCCTAGTATCCAACCTGAAGTATAAGTATTTTATAGTTCATAGAGTATTTCTTGTCTTTTGCATAGAATTAGATGAAAATTCTATTGAACAGAAAGATCTGTGACATGTATAATCAAATTCTGACAGTTTTGTTTTAATATGTTTTTAAATGTATTTTAATTGACACATAATAATGTTCATATTTATGGGGTACAGTGTGATCATTTGATACTTATATAATGTGCAAGGATCAAATCAGGGTGATTAGCATTTCCATCTGATTAAACAGTGATCAAAGCTTTGTGTTTGGAGCCTATACACTCTTTTCTTCTAGTTCATTATATATGATAAGTTATTATGACTTACACATGATACGTATAGTCAGGCTGTGACTGCACCATGCTGGAGAACACGAGATCTTATGTACCTGTATTTTGGCACTAATTATCCAATCTCTGTATCTCAGTCCTCTGCCCTTCTCAGCCTTTTTACTTCTTTCTTTCTTTCTTTCTTTCTTTCTTTCTTTCTTTCTTTCTTTCTTTCCTTCCTTCCTTCCTTCCTTCCTCTTTCTTTCTTTCTTTCTTTCTTTCTTTCTTTCCTTCCTTCTTTCTTTCTTTCTTTCTTTCTGTACTAGGGATTGGACTCTGGGGCATTCTACCTCCAAGCTACACCTGCAGCTCTTTTTTTTGAAACAGCGTCTCACTAAGTTGCAAAGGGTCTTGCTAAGTTGCTGAGGCAGGCCTCGAACCTGAAATTCTGTCTCAACCTCCCAAACACTAGGACTACAGGCATGTGTCACCCGCCTGGCTTTTTAAGGACATTTCATCAGTGATTATAGCATAGAAATTGGATAGAAGGAAAGTACGAAGAGTCCTAGGAACAGTTTGGAAGGTTTTGTAATCATCTCAGAAGGAAATAGTGTGGGCGTCAGTTCTAACGGAGGCAAAAGGGACGCAGAGAAGGGAGGGTCTGAGGGACACAGAGGAGCCGCACACCTGACTGTGGTGCTCACCTCAGGTGGAGCTGGAAGAGCCCAGAATGTTCTGGGCTCTAGTGGGTGAGGGGTGATGGTGAGAAGAGAAGGCTTATTGGAAGGAGAGGATGGGTTCAGGCTGATGCAGTCACCGAGGGCAGAAACCCTTCCATTGCTCTGATGACTCTGAGTATCAGTGAGTTGGGGGTTTTCCAGGTGGACTCCCAAGGAGGCTGGTTGACAAGCGCAGACCCCAGCGACTAGAGAGGATGGGCTTCCTAACCCACCTCCTGGCTTGTTAAGTCTGAATCCTCGCAGGAAGGAGGCTGCAGATGAGAGGTCTTCGGCACCTGCTGCGGAGCCAGCCCTGACAAGCTGTTTCCATGGAGACGCGGCTGTGTGCGCAAGAAGGAGTAGGAGGGCTGATCCATTCCAGAGCCTTGGGTCACAAGGCTGTGGCGGGCTAACAGATAAACAGGAAAAAGACGCAATCGATCAGAAAAGGATGCTCAGAGCTATTGGCAGTTAATTGGAGTTATAGCATCATAATTCTAGATTAAGTCTAGCAATTCAGAAGGACAAGGATAAGCCACTCCAGGATCCTGCTGGCTATTTCAGGTACCACTTAATGAGAACACAAGGAAGTGGATGCCACCTCGGGCTGACTCCAAACGTGTAGACACCCATCCCCAGCCCTTCTCCATCCCTAGACTCTAAATGGCTGCATATCACTTCCAAGTCTTTGGAGAAACAGCCGGAGATAGGGGAGGTTAATTCCTTTTACATTTGCCATGCTAATGGCAGTGATACGCAGGAAACCTTTGGAGCACTTCAGAAAACTCAGAGGCTGGCAGCGCCCCAGACAGATCCTGTGGTTAAGCAATTTGAGGAACAGTCTGAGCAGAGAGACAGCAGCAGTGGAGCCCAGAATGTCCGTTGTATGTGTGCTTTAAAATAGACATATTGTGAAGTTTACCATTTTTAGACATTTTAAGTGTACACTGTTGTGGTATTAAGTATATTCATCATCTTGGGCCTGGGATATAGCTCAGTGGTTGAGCCCCTGCTTATCATGTGTGAGGTCCTGAGTTCTGATCCTCAGAACCACATTCAAAAAGTCGATTCATGATCTTGTGTATCTATCACCATTATCTACTTCTAAAAATTGATCTCCACCCAAAATAAAAACTCTATAACCTTTGAGCAACAACTCCCCATTGGGCCCTGCCTTAGTTCATTTCATGTTGTTATAACTAAATACCTGAGGCTGAGTACTTTATAAAGGAAAGAGGTTTATGTGGCTCGCAGTTCCAGAGACTCAAGAGCGTGGTGCTGGCAGCCACTTGGTGTGCTGAGGCTTTCCTGGAAGGTGGCGTCACAATGGCAGAAGTGTTTATATAAGAGAACAACACACGGTGAGGCAGGAAGCCAGGGACGGGAGCGGCCAGGCTCAGTCTTTTTCTAACAGCCTGCTCTTGCAGGAACTAAACCAACCGACTTCACAATGCCAGCAATTAGTCCATTCATGAAGGCAGAGCCCCCATAGCCCGATAATTTTCTACTAGGTCTAGGTCCTACCACTTCACCGGAGTCCAAGCCTTCAGTCCCCCTTAAATGGGGGGAAAAACATATCCAAACTATTACAGGCTCCAAAGATTAAACAACCTTATTGTGCTCAAAAACCTCTGCAAGAAAGATGACAGTTTGGCTTCTGCGAGTGAGGAAACTGATGAGTTTTTGATCAGTTGACCTCAGTTTAGGTACCAGGTAATTTTGTCCAAAAGGTTGTTATCCTGTTGGTGAGCTTGTTAAACCTAATCTCTAGGAGTCTGATTTTAACTTTTTAAATTTTTTTTTTTTTTGATACTGGGGATTGAGCCCAGGGACTTTCTACCTCTGAGCTATATCCCCAACTCTTTTTATTTTATTTTTATTTTTTTGAAGCAGGGTCTCACTAAGTTGCTGAGGGCATCACTAAGTTACTGAGGCCGTCCTTGAACCTGCCTCCTAAGTACTGGGATTATTGGCATGCGCTACCATGGCTAGCTTGATTGTAATTGATGGGACTTACTAATTTTGATCTCTGAGATATTCAGACGGCCGAAGGCAGTGCTTATGAAGAAGTTAGTAAAAACTGAATCGGTCACTGGCCCTTATAAAGATTCTGCTGGAGGCAAATTTTGTTCCAAAGATAGTGGGGCATAATTATGAGAGGAATTGTCTAGAAATCACTTTATTTATTTTATTTATTTTTTATTGGTATTGGGGATTGAACCTGGAACATTCTACCTCTGAGCTACACCACCAGCCCTTTTTATTTTGAAATAGAGTCTTGCTCAGTTTCTGAGCATCTCACTAAATTGCCGAGGCTGGCCTTGAATCTGTGGTCCTCCTGCCTCAGCCTTCCAAGTACCAGGATGACAGGTGTGTGCCACCGCGGCCTGCTGGACTTCACTTTAAGTAGCCTGAAATGGTGATGCTGGTGGAGGCTGAGACATCATTCTGGTGTAGAACAGTCGCCTGTGACCAGAAGAGCAGAACAAGACCGAATACCAAATGTCCTACTCCTCCTCCTTTCACAAAGCAAACATGTTTTGCGGCTGGGGATGAGGCTTTGTGACTCATCCGACAAGTTCAAGGTGTTTCCAACATGGTTCTCATGGGCCCAGGCTTAGTCTGGAGTTCACAGCTGCAAAGCAGCAGTAACCCCCAAAGTTCAAGCAGGTGTCTTCCAGATCCCTGGGGCCAGTCACAGATGACGGCAGGAAGGGGAGGGATGAAACTGATTTAGTGAAAATCGCTGCATGCTAATCATAATCAAAATCTAGATTACACACCATGTTTTAGGGACCATACTGAGCAATACTTTAATACGATGTTTTCTTTCTGAGAACTGGAGCTCAGAGGAGGTAGACTGACTTACTTACTAGCACCCAGAAATCCAGGAGAGAACTAGGAATCTGAGCCTCCTTGGACCTTCTCTACTAGTATTGATTGATTGATTGATTGATTGATTGATTTGTGGTACTACTGATTGAACCCAGGGAAATTCTACTTTGTTTTTTATGGTACTGAGGGTGGAACCAGGGGCTTTTCTACCTCTGGGCTATACTCCCAGACCTATTTAATACTTTATTTGGAAACAGGGTCTCACTAAGTTGCTGAGAGCCTCACTAAGTAGCTGAGGCTGGCTTCGAACCTGTGTGATCCTCCTGTCTCAGCCTCTCAAGCGCTAGGATTACAAGCGTGTGCCACCATGCCCAGCTGAGACATTCTACTTCTGAGCCATACCCCCAGCCCTATTTTATTTTGAAACAGTCCCACTAGTTGCTGAGGCTGGCCTCATACCAAAGATCCTCCTGTCTCCACCTCCCAAGTACTGGTATTACAGGAGTGAACCACCATGCCTGGCTAGTGGTTTATTTTAATCAGTATCTGTGGCCTTCGGTGCTTGGGATGCATAGGGGAGATGGTTCTCAGAGCCTAGCTGTACAGTTTTCCTTTGGTCAGGGTTGATTGATCGGACCTCATTTCCAAATTTTCCTATAACTTAGTTCTAACATTGCACTGCTTTCCCATCATAACTCAAACCCGGGGTAGAAATTGGGAAAGCCAGGTTAGCTGTCCAGAAAATGTCTAGTGTCGTTAAGATTGTATTAGATGATTTTCAGAACAGCGGGAGGAGGAGCTCGACAGAGCCACTCTCAACAAAACAATCGCAACTGGTAAAAATTATTTAAAAAACAACCATTTAAATATCTGGAAACTGTCCTAAGGGCATACAACAAAAGAAGAAATACTTATTTAAGAAAATCTGAAAAATCTCAGAAAAAAAGAGTGGGTGTCCCTGGCATCTGAGCCACAGATTGCTCTCCCTGTCCAGACCCACCCACCAGCCCACCTAAGTCAGTGGGCAGGAAACTCCAACCCAAGTAGATATGGCCAGGAAGACAGGCTCCCCTGCCCCTAGCTACAGTCAAGGATCACGCATCTAATCCCCCAGCTCTGTGTTGCAGCCAAAGGGGGTGACTGTATGCCTCCACCAACCCCCACGTGTGGGGTGGAGACGACCCACAAATGCAGTACACAGGTAACCTGGGAGCCAGGTTGTACACCAGTTTGTATGTAGGGCCAGCTTGAAAGAGAACTGCAAGCCAAAGGACTAAAGACTGCTGGCCCCACCCAGCACCTTTTTTAGTAAAATAGGGGTGTTACTCCAAGTTCTAGGGTAGAGGCTCAAAGATGTGTGTCAGGGGCGGGGACTGAACTCAGGAGTGTTCTACCACTGGGCTACACCCCCAGCCCCGTTTTATTTTATTTTTGGTATTGAAGGTTGAACCCAGAAGCATTCTACCTCCAAGCTACATCCCAGCCCAATAATAATAATAATAATAATAATAATAATAATAATAGTAGTAGTAGTAATAAATATTTTGTGGGTCTGGAGATGGAACCCAGGGCATTCGACCTCCGAGCTATACCCCCTGCCATACTTTTTTTTTATTCTTTATTTTGAAACAGGGTCTTACTAAGTTGTGAAGGGCCTTACTAAGTAGCTGAGGCTGGCTGTGAACTGTGATCCTCTGGTCTCAGCCTTCCGAATGTTAGGATTACAAGCATGCCCAACCACTCCCGTCTCAATATTATTATTTTTAATTTTTTTATTTTTGGCACTGGGGATGGAACCAGGGGCATTCTATCTCTGAGCTACATCCCTAGCCCTATTTAATTTCTTATTTGGAAATAGGGTCTCACTAAGTTGTGGAGGGCCTCATTAAATTTCTGAGGCTGATTTCAAACCTAATATCCTCCTGTCTCAGCCTCCCAAGCTCTGGGATTACAAGTATGCGCTCCCGTGCCTGCTTTAAAATGTCCTGTTTTCAACAAAAAGCTATGAGACATGTAAAGAGACAAGAAGTGGGGTGTGTCCCATAAACAGGAGAGAAAATAAGTCATAGAAACTGCCTATGAGAGGGCCCAGATATCAGACTAATTGTATAAAGGCTTCAAAGCAGTTATGATAAATGTGCTTAAAAAAACTCAAGGAAGCCAGGCGTGGTGGCGCACCCTTGTAATCCAGCATTTGGGAGGTTGAGACAGAGGATCACGGTGTGACAGCCTCAGCTACTTAGCAAGGCCCTTTGCAACTCAGTGAGACCCTGTTTAAAAAATAAAGACTAAAAAATAAAACCAGGGGTGTAGCTCAGAGGTAGAATGCTTCTGGGTTCCATGCCCAGTATTGCAAAAACAAAAGAAAACAAAACAAATTCAAGGAAATCATGCTGAAAGAAGTAAAGGAAGATATGACAATGTCTCATTAGACTGAGATGATCAGTACCAATAAAGAGGCAGAAATGATTAATACCACTTTAAAAGGCCTTATGAAAATTCTAGTTTAAAAGTATAGCTGGGCGTGATGGCTCATGCCTGTAATCACAGTACTTGGGAGGCTGAGATGATGGATCACAAGTTTGAAGCCAGCCTCAGCAACGTAGTGAGATACTGTTTCCAAATAAATAAAAATAAGGTTGGGATGTAGCTCTGAGGTAGAATGCCCCTGGGTTCTATCCCCAGTACCACACGCACACTAAGAAGGTACGAGCTGGAGCACACACCTTCCCAGTTACTTGGGAGGCTGAGGCAGGAGGATTGCAAGTACAAGGCCAGCCTGGGCAACCCAGTAAGGCCCTAGAAGTCTCAAAATAAAAAAGCTGGCTTGGTGGCACACACTTGTAATCCCAGTGCTTGGATGACTGAAACAGGAGGATCACAGGTTTGAGTCCAGCTTCAACATTTTAGCAAGACGCTCAGCAACTTAGCAAGACCCTGTTTCAAAATAAAAAATAGAAAAGGCTGAGGGTTTATCTCACAGGTAGATGCTTCTAGGTTTTCTTCCCAGGACCAGGAGAAAAAATATATAAAAAGACCCTTAGAGAGACATACATACCGGGAGTACCAGCATTGAGGAGAAGGGTGGGATAAATGTAACAAAGTAATGAATGCCAGCTTCTGAAATGTTATAAGATGCATTCATCTATACATCTAAGAATAAGTAACTACAGGTACAATAAAAGAAGCCCACATACAGATACATTAAAGTATAAGCATTGAGAGAGAGAGAGAATATATATATATACATACATACATACACATTTGGTACTGGGGATGAAACCCAGGGGCATTCTACCTCTGAGCTACACCCCAGCCCTATTTTTTATTCTTTATTTTGAAACAGAGCCTCACTGAGTTGCAAAGGGCCTCACTAAGTAGCTGAGGCTGGCCTCGAACCACGATCCCCTTGTCTCAGCCTCCCAAATGCTGGGATTACAAGCATGCGCTACAACGCCTAGCTTGAAAGAGAAAATCTTGAAAGCAGCAAGATAAAACAATAAAACAAAACAAATAAGGACTCAGCCAAACTTATCAGCACAAAGGAACTCAAATTAAGATTAAACATCTATAGTAAACTGGACTTGGAACATCTCCCTATCCCTCGCAATGTTAGAAGCTGGGTTTGGATGCTGAGGAGGGTTCTGGGGGTGCGGCCTTGGGGATTATATGGTTCCTTTTTCCCTTGCTCTGTCTCTGCTCCAGCCTCCATGTGAGAGCAGAGCCGTACGCTCTCCCCCTCTCTGCTTCCCACCGCCACGCTCTGAGCTCTGCAGACCTAGCCTGATAGGGACTGAACTGCGAGCAGATAAGTCTCGCTTGCTTTAAGGTTCATGGTCAGTTGTTTCGGATTGTGGCAGTGAGACCATTGACCAAGACAGCATTTAACTTAATGAAAGAAACAATGGGTGTCAGGATGCAATGGGATAGTACGTTCAAAATGCTAAAAGAAAAACATAGAAAAAATAAGCCATTTATATCCAGTAAAACTATCACTCAAAACTGAAGGTGAGCTGGGCGTGGTGGCGCACGCTTGTAATCCCAGTAATTGGGAGGCTGAGACAGGAGGATCGCAGGCTCGCGGCCAGCCTCTGCAACTTAGTGAGACTCTGTTTGAAAATAAAAAATAAAAATAGGGCTGGGAGTGTAGCTTGGTGGTAGAATGCCCCTGGATTCGATCCTCAGTAACACACACACACACACACACACACACACACACACACTGAAGATGAAATAAAGGCAATCTAATAAGATACGGTCTGAGATGCCTCTATGCCCCTCAAAATTTCTTGCAGAAATATGGACATTCAGGTGGCAGAGAAGATAAGATCAAAACAGATCTGAGCGGAATGTCTTGGTGAATAAGAATGCTTTGCAGGTCCTTGGGAATCTAAGATCCACTGGCGAAGCTGCACATGTCAAGATTTTCAAGTAAGATTTTAATCCAGAGAGAAGTTGCACAGTTATTAAAGTGATCTGTGTTTTATAGGACGGTGACCACTGTTTGCATTAATGAAGTGCTTTGCAGATGGTATCAGATATTTTGGGCGGGGGAAAAACATCTCTTTACATTCCCAGAGATTTACCTTATTAGTGAGACATGTGGTTACTTTTGCCTCTTCTCCCCTCCCCTCTTGGGCTCACTGCTAGTCCTGGTGCACTAAACTTCTATTCATGGAAAGGAATGTGGGTGAAGATGGACTTTGTGACTTGGATGTGACGTGACCTGAAGACTTGCTTTTTATTTCATTGATGTGTAAAAGGGAAATGATCTACAGGGTGTCTTTGATTAAAAAAAAAAAAAAGTTCCTTTCCCCTCTGTTTAGCTTCCAGAAATGTAACTGTCTGGTCTTTCAGTGTGATTAAATAGACCAGCCCTCCAGGGAACTAGTTACAGCTGAGAGTAGTGACTCTGCACAGCCTTTCTGCATTCTGGTTTCATTCTGGTTTGGGGATGAAAGTTTTTCTTCACTCTTCTTTCTTTTCTTTTCTTTCTTTCTTTTTTTTTTTGTGCTGTGGTTAAATCTTGGGACATTCTACCTTTAAGCTACACGCCCAACCCTTTTTATTTTGAAACGGGGTTTTACTAAGTTTCTGAGGGCCACGCTAAGTTGTGGAGGTGGTCTTAGAACCTGCAGTCCTCCTGTCTCAGCCTCCCAAAATATTGGGGTTACATTTGTGTACCACCACTGAACTTTTTCTCTTGCTTTCTTCCTTTCTTTCTTTCTTTTCTTTCCTTCTTTCTTTCTGTCTTTCTTTAATTTTTAATGTGTAACACCTCTGTTAGACTTTTTTGTTTTTTCTTATTGGTGCATTGGAATCGTACATCTTAATGGGGTACAAGATGGTAGAGACATACATGCCCTTCCTCACTTCCCACTCTGTTAGACTTACACCATCATGATACCAGCGCGCCAGTGCTCCTTCTGGGCCACCCACCTTCTTACCCCTAGAAAGTTTGAGTTTCCAGAAAGCACTGCCATGGGGAACTCATGTTTCCAATTTAGAACTCCAATCACCCGTTGAATTGTACACAGAGTGTTTTGTTCATGGTTCCAGAGTATCAAAGAAAAATTAAGGCAGAGTATTTATTTGGTTGCAGAATAAATAGAACTTTAGATGTTTCTTGAGTACCACTTACATTTTAGAGCAAGGAGGAAGCGTGCATGGGTTCTCTTTGATGCTTACCTCTTGTCTGAACAGCTTATCCAGTGAAAATATGAGGAACTGAGTTAAAGGGCTTCATTGTTAGAACTAAAAATTTGCACTTCTAAGGAAAAAATGAGTTCTTTTTAATCTCCATGTAAATACTTGGTTGTAGAGCAATTAAATTCCCATGTCAGCTAAACTCTGCTCAACATCGCCCTGGATTCCTGGATTCCCAGAAGGGTTTTGTTATTGCTGGTATTGTTATTGCTGCCTATTTGGGTTTTATGCTCTCTCTTTTTTTTTTCTAGCTAGGGCGGTTGTTGTGAATTTTCTGCATAGTAGAACAGGATTTGACCTTAGGATACAAGACTAAAAATATTTATTTTGCAGCTGGAATTAGTCATATACCTTTTCTCTATGCAAAGTATGAATGGGAGAAATGATTTGTAGTGATTTTTAAAGATTCTGGTTTAAGAGTTATCAGTTGGGTAGGAGAGGTGATAAAAAAAAAAGTCCCTTTGAGGGACTAATTCTTCAACGATAGAACTCACAGGGCACCTAGACACCCTGCCAGTCACCTCTACTTGGTGTTACTAGTTGGTGACAAAGACCCCAATTTAGGGAACAAGGACCAAGGTGTAAAGCACTAGCCCTCTTTTCCCATCTCTTCCTTTCTTCCTCCTCCTTATACACATTCTCCTTTCCTCTTTTCTCTGCCTTCTCCTTGTCCCTCTTCATCATCACCCATTCTTTTCCCTTTCTCTCTTTCTTTCCTTCTTCCTTTCCTTTCCCTTCCTTCCTTCCTTCTTTCTTCCTTTCTTTCTCTTTTTCCTTATTTTGGTGTTGGGAATCGAGCCCGGAGGCACTCTACCTCTGGCCTCCGCCACCCCACCCTTTTTATTTTGACACTGGGTCTTGTTTGGTTGCAGAAGGTCTTGCTACATTTCTGAGGCTGGCTTCCAACTTACGACCCTCCTGTCTCAGCCTCTGAAGTACTGAGATCGCAGGCGTGCGCCGCTGCGCCCTGCTTCCCACCCACTCCAGTCAGTAGCCCAGGCTGGCGTGCTCCAATGACTCCCAATTTCTGCTTTGCTTTCTAGAAGGATCTTTCAGCTTCACACCAGCCCGCGACACACCACTGAAGAGTTAACAGAGCGGAAGCAGGGAAGGCATCCCAGGGAGGAGGGGCGGGATTCCTGTCTCCGCTCCCTGGGCCCACGTTCTCAGCTTCCTTCGGCCAGCTTGCATTTGTGCTGGGTCACCAGCTGTGGTTTCTGGGGGTTCTCGAGATTCTCAGTGTTCAACGAGGACAGTGCGGGAATTACTTGAACTATGGTCAGTACTTCCGAATTGCCCAGAAGACGTTGTCTGTTTACCCACAAGAAAGCCTGAATGGATTAACTAGGCTAATGGGAAGTTTATTTCCTTTTCAGGGGTATGAGCCGGAAGGTGGGAGAGATCACACCATACCAACTCATCCTGGAGGCTACATTCCCTGGGAGAAGCTCTGAGCGGCTGTGAGTGTTGTCTATGGGGTAGAGAAGAGTGTACAGGAAGGAACATGGTCGTGAAGGTGAGGCCAACCAGAGTTCTATTTCTAGCAACAAGACTCGGGCAATTTACCTAACACCTCTGAACCTCAGTTTACCCATCTGTAAAATAGGGCTACTAATTTCTATTGTACATGCTACTGTGAAGATCCAAGATGGTGTGTGCTAATCATTCATTAATATAATACCTTCAATGATAAATAGTTAATATTTTTATAACTGTGATCTATTTCTGAACAAAAATCTTGCAAAGCATATAAATCTTGGGGAAAATGAATTTCGTCATTACGAGAAGAGGTTGGGAGCACCGCTGTGACATAGCTCTACGTAGTCGCATCAAATGTCCCTTAAGATTTTATGCCAAGCCAGGCAGGGTGGCACATGCCTATAATCTTACAATCTGAATGCCTGTAATTCTAGTACTTTGAGGGCTGATACAGGAGGATCTCCGGTTTGAGGCCAGCCTCAGCAACTTAGTGAGACTCTGTTTCTTTTCATTTTAATTTTTGTTCAATACTGGGGATGGAACCCAGGGGCATTCTACCTCTGAGCTACACTCCCAGCCCTATTTTATTTTATTTTTTTATTTGGAAACAGGATCTCACAAAGTTTTCGAGGGCCTCACTAAGTAGCTCGGGCTGTTCTCCTGCTTGATTCCTCTGTGATTTTGACACAGCCCTGGCAAGGAGCTTCAAGACGCATCAGGCAGCTCCTGGTTACCTTAGTGTCTAGGCAGTCTTGGGATTTGGGGCAAAAAGAAAGAGAAATAGAGCATCTTCAAATACACAAAGAAGATGAAATATGTGGAAAAGATGAGACAAAGTAGAGAATTATCCGAACTTGGTTTATGTCCCTTGAAAATGAGGTGGTAGGGTTTTTTTTTTTTCAATTAAGGGAAAACTACTGTTTTCTCCCATCTCAGACCCACTAGGACATTTTTTAGGGGGAGGAAGTGCTGAGGATTGATCCCAGGACCATTCTACCTCTGGACTACACCCTAATTCCTTTTTATTTTTTATTTTGAAACAGGGTCTAAGTTGCTGAGGCTGTCCCGGCACCTGTGCTCCTCCTGTCTCAGCCTCCCGTGGGATTACAGACATGAGCCAACAGCCCTGGCTGAATCCAGCTTCCTATTGGTCAGGCCAGATGATCTTGGATCATGTATCCTGCTTTAAGCTGAACTTATCCTTTATTATTTTAAAGGCTGTAACAAGTTATTTTTAAAATGTTTTCCATCACCACATTTTTATTTATTGTCCTTAATACCCTGAGGCTACTTGAATAAGGATTTAAATTTCAAAGTCTGGTAAGTAAACAAGTTTCCCAACAGGCATCTTCAGGCAAGCATCCAGAGACCTCGTTTTTAAAAACTTTTTTTTTTTTTTTTTTTTTTTTTACAGTACTGGGGATTGAATCCAGAGGCATTCTACCTCTGAGCCACACCCCAGCCCTATTTTTAATTCTTTATTTCTGAAACCGGATTGCACTAAGTTGCAGAGAGCCTCACTAACTAGCTGAGGCTGACCATGAGCCCGAGATCCTCCTGTCATAGCCTCCCAAGTCCTGGGATTACAAGTGTGTGCCACCATGCCTGGCAAGACCTCATTTTTGACACAGTACCATGTAATTGTCCAGTAGTGCTGTGCCTAACCACAATGCCTTATAATCATTTAAAAAATATACTCTCGCCAAGCGTGGTGGCGCACGCTTGTAATCCCGGCATTTGGGAGGATGAGACCTGAGGATCGTGGTTTGCGGACAGCCTCAGCTACTTAGTGAGGCCCTCTGCAACTCAGTGAGACCCGGTTTTAAAAAAAAATAGGGCAGGGGGTGTAGCTCGGAGGTTGAATGCCCCTGGGTTCTATCCCCAGACCCGCAAAAACTAAAAATAAAAAATAAAATAAAAAATATATACTCTCAAAGACAAAATTGCCTACCAATATTCTTCTTCTTCTCCTTCTCCTTCTTCTCCTCCTCTTCCTCCTCCTTCTTCTTCTTCTTTTTTTGGTGGTACTGGGATTTCTGGAAGCCCTTCTACCTTTGGGCTACACTCCCAGACCTATTTTTTATATTTTTATTTGGAAACAGGGTCTCTTAAGCCAGCATGGCTGGCTCCGAACCTGCGAGATCCTCCTGTCTCCGCCTCCCAAGCGCGGGGATTACAAGCGTGTGTGTGTGTGTCACCACGCCCGGCTTGTTCTTCTTAATTGCCTTCCTTTTTTTTTTTTTTTTTTTTTTTTTTCAGTACTGGGGATGGAACCCTGGGGCATTCTACCTCTGAATTACACCTCCAGCCCTATTTTTTTTATTCTTTATTTTATTTTATTTTTTTGAAGATTTAAAGAAGTTTATTAGAAAGATAGAAATACAGAGGATAGGTACAGCTCCATACCAGACTGGCATGGAGGGGTGACTCGAATGAGTACACCCTTATTCTTTATTTTATTTATTTATTTATTTATTTATTTATTTATTTATTTATTTGGTGGTACTGGGGTTCCTGGAAGCCCTTCTACCTCCGGGCTGCACTCCCAGACCTATTTTTTAACATTTTTATGTGGAAAAAGAGTCTCTTAAGCCAGCGAGGCTGGCTTTGGGCCAGCGCGATCCTCCTGTCTCCACCTCCCAAGCACGGGGATTACAAGCGCGCGCCACCACGCCCGGCTTTTCTTTATTTTAAAACAGGGTCACACTGCCGGGCGTGGTGGCGCACGCTTGTAATCCCCGCGCTTGGGAGGCAGAGACAGGAGGATCGCGCAGGTTCGAAGCCAGCCGCGCGCTGGCTTAGGAGACCCTGTTTCCAAAATGAAAATATAAAAATAGGTCTGGGAGTGTAGCCCGGAGGTAGAAGGGCTTCCAGGAACCCTAGTACCACCAAAAAAAAAAAAAAAAAAAAAAAAAAACAGGGTCACACTAAGTTGCAGAGGGCCTAAGTAACTGAGGGTGGCTGCGAACTCAGATCCTCCTATCTCAGCTTCCCAAATGCTGGGATTACAAGCATATGCCAGTTGCCATTTTTAACCAAAACAAAAGCAGAAACAAACAGGTTTAAGTGTGGTGTTGTTATACTAGACTCTAAGCATAAAAAACCCCGTAGACTATGCTGGGTGTTGATGTGATAGCTAATTTAAAGACAGTTATTCACTGTTCTCCATAGAGTACAGAAATGTCGAGAGGGATTGCTGGAGAAGCAGAGGCTAACATGCGTGGCCTCAGCTCTGTGGGAATTTCTAAGCCTTTAAAATTCACTCCAGAGTCTACTAACTGCAGTGCTCTCTGATGTTGAGTCTGGTCTCTGATGCCCTCTTTTATCTCCTCCATCTGAGGATCCACACTGAGACTGGGGAGATGTACTCATCTCTTTTCCTACTTGTGACCAAGAGGAGAGTTGGCACACCAGGTTAATTGGTCAGGATAGGTTAATCGGGATGACAGGTGACCTCAAGATCTCAATGGTTTGCTCCAACAGAAATGTACTGTTCCTGTCACAGTCTGGTATACATCGGCAGGAGGGGAAGAGCATAGAACACAGTGATTAATCCTGTCCAGTAACTCAGGACATAGGCTTCCTCCAACTTGTGGCTCTGTCTTTTCTGAGGTTCCCAGAGTCCTATTTTTCAGCCAGTGGGATAGAGCATCCACAGAAAACTACATGGGAGGCGTCTTAAGGGTCAGTCTTGGGATGACATCGATTGTGTCCACATCCCATTGGCCAAAACTCAGTGAATGCTGCCTTCCAGAGGGGCCAGGACACGAATCTAACCGTATGCCCAGCTCACCGCGGTTTCCTCCGTCCGGGGAGACTCAGGGTTCCTGAGGACTGGCAGGTCATTCTGTTTTTGCGTGTCATCAAAGGTGTGCAAAATCAACACGCTATCCTGTTTCAGTTCACTTAATGCCTGGACCTACCACTAATCTCTTGGTCAGTTTCTGGGAAAAGTCCATCTGTCAACTGTAGCATCTATCTCATTATCGCCACAAACCGGTTCAAACTGGAACGTATGTGTTCCTAGGTTGCACTTTCCAGAGTTTCAGGGTACCTGGACTGAGCCCACGCCGAGATGCTGATCGTGGACTGACCTGGCAGTTATTTGCACATTGCTCCCCGCCCCCACTTTCTCCCTCTCGTGTTGGGGGTCAAACCCAGGGTCTTGCACATCAGAGGCAAGCCTTCTACCACTGAGCTACATCCCCATCCCCGGTCCTTTTTAGTTTTATTTTGAGTCAGTCTTGCTGTTTCCCGAGTGGCCTCAAACTTGCCGTCCCCCAGCCTAGGCTCCCGAGCGGCTGGGATTGCAGGTGTGCACCACCACAACTGGCTCACCTGACTTCGCCTCATCACATGGCACCCAGGATGAAGCTGTAGGGAGCCATGTGTGCGATCTAAACCAGACTTCATCACAGAAGACCCACGTGGGGAATAAATGTGCCACAAACAAAGGACGGTCTTCACACCCATCTCACTCCTTTAGGGCTGCGATGTGCAAATACCATCAACTGGATGGTTTACAAACAACTGAAACTTGTTTCTTACAAGTTCTGGAGGCTGTAACGTCCCAGATCTGGGTATCAGGAGATTCAGGGCCTGGTGAGGGCTGCGTCCTGGCTCCCGGGTGGCATCTTCTTGCTGTGTCTTCTGTGGGGAAAGGAGAGAGCACGACCTCATCACCTTCCCAAGGCCCTGTCTCCAAACATCACCACTTTAGGGGTTAGGTTTCAACATATGAATCGTGGAGGAGACATACATTCGGTCCGTTGTAATACCTCTCCGAAAAATACTTTAAAACATTTTTCTTGTCTTTCCCCACTCTGTGCACTTTTCATGGTTGTCATGGCTCTGTTACCATCTGTACTCTTTCTCCCTGTTCCTCTCATTAACCAATTTGCAAGGGCTGTTTCACAGTCCCACCATTTCAGAGACACATGTTTACTCAGAGCCTAGCATCCCCGTTGAGATTTTAGCATCCTCCAATAATGTTTGTTCATTTTCTTACATAAAGTGGATAATAACATGGGCTGTACAAGGTAATGGTGGCGAGGTCCTGATGTGCACTCGGAGCTGTTTTTCCTGTGTTAGTGGTGGCTTCTTTTTTTTTTTTTTTTTTTTTTTTTTCAGTACCAAAAAATAGAACCTAGGGGCATTTTACCACCAAGCTATACCACCAGCCCAATTTTTTATTCTTCATTTTGAAACAGAGGCTCACTGAGTTGCAAAAGGCCTTGCTAAGTAGCTGAGGCTGTCCACAAACTGAGATCCTCTGGTCTCAGCCTCCTGAATGCTGGGATTACAAGCGTGCACCACCACGCCTGGCTTGGTGGTGACTTTTTACTGGTTATTGTGTTTGTTTGTTTGTTTGTTTATTTATTGCAGTATTAGCGATGGAACCCAGGGACATTCTACCTCCGAGCTACACCCCCAGCCCTACTTTTTATTCTTTATTTTGAAACAGGGTCTCACTGAGTTGCAAAGGCCCTCAGTGAGTAGTAGCTAAGACTGTCTGCAAACCGTGATCCTCCTGTCTCAGCCTCCCGAATGCCGGGATTACAAGGGTGCATTACCACGCCCGGCTGTGTTTTCCTTTTAGAAGCCAAGTTATACACTTATGTGACTAATAGAGTTGAGTGTAATCTTTATGTAATGCTTTTTTATGCATTCTTTCACTCTAAAATATTTGTTGAGAAGGCCAGGCATGGTGGCGCATGCTTGTAATCCCAGCGCTTGGGAGGCTGAGACAGGAAGATCGCACAGGTTCGAAGCCAGCCTTAGCTACTTAGTGAGGCTCTCAGCAACTTAGTGAGTCCCTGTTTCCAAATAAAATACAAAAAGAGGTCTGGGAGTATAGCCTGGAGGTACAAAAGCCCCTGGGTTCCACCTCCAGTACCACAAAAAAAAAAATAGTAAATAAAATATTTGTTGAGGGTCTACCATGTGCTAGACAGTGTGCTAGGGGCTGGAGGAGGGGCAGAGAGAGATGAATATTAGGTCCCTACTCTCATGAAGTTTATTGAAAAAACAGATTCTAAATCAATAATAATGTAACATTAATTATAATTGTAACATCTGTATGGGAAGCCGATTTTCTTTCTGACATATCAATCAGATAGTACTGAATCACTGTTTTCTTTTCTTTTGAGTCTCAAGAGCCATTCGACGCAAGAACTACTCTTTTTCCTTAGTATAATCATTCATCGATTGTTTCATTCATTTAAAATATTCATTTACTCAGTGTCATTATAAACTATTACTTACCAGGTACCACACTAAGCTTTCAAAATACAAAAATGAAATGATGTCGGGCGTGGCAGTGCACACTTGTAAACTTGGGAGACTAAGACAGAAAGACCACAGGTTTGCAGACAGCTTCAGCAACTTAGTGAGACACTGTTTCCAAATAAATAAATAAATAAATAAATAAATAAATAAATAAATAAATAAATAAAATTTTAAATGGTCTGGGGGTGTAAACCAGAGGTAGAAGGCCTCTGGGTTCCATCCCCATTACTACAAGAATTTAAAAAACAAATTAGAATTTTTTTTTTTTTTTGCAGTTCTGGGGATGGAACCCAGGGACATTCGACCTCCAAGCTACACCCCCTGCCCTATTTTTATTTTTTTATTTTGAAACAAGGTCTCACTAAGTTGAGGAGGGCCTCACTAAGTAGCCGAGGCTGTCCGAGAACCGCGATCCTCTGGTCTCAGCCTCCAGAATGCTGGGATTACAAGCATGCGCCACCATACCTGGCAGAATTTTTTTTTTTTAAGTGAAAAGATAAGATTCCTGCCCTCAAGAATCGCGGTACGCCCAGTGGAATCGGGTGGCACACAAGTGGCAGGGCACCATGTGACAAATTCAGTCATGCAGAAACTGTGAAGACCCGCGGACACGGAAAAGGGGGACCTAGATCCACCCAGGTCCACCCAGACCCAAATAGGTCAGGGGGATTTTACAAAGGAGGGAACACTGGGACTGAGGCTCGAGGGTGCGTTCGCCTTTGCTCAGAGGACAGGTGGGGAAAGGAAGAGCCTGACGTCCTGGATCGTCATCAAGATTTCAACTCTTTCCACAGTATATTTTTATGGAAAGATGGGAAATAGCCCAACCAACTTCTAATCCCCATGTAGAGACAGGGTCAGGAGACAAGTTCTCATTAAAGGAACGGGAGCAGAAGTAATGTACAGATATCATTCTGGGCCAAGAAGATGTGGCTATGCCTTCGATTCCTTTTCTTTCCCATCTGCTGGCTCTGCAAGTGAAGAGTTTTGAAGCTTAGGGGATTGCAGGGCTATGGAACAGAGGGACCCTGAGAGGAAGGCTGCTTGCTTATTATATGGCAAAGAATCATCCTTCTAAGCCGGGCATGGTGATGCTTGTCTGTAATCCCAGTACTTGGGAGGCTGAGATAGGAGGATTGCAGGTTTGAGGACAACCTCAGCAACATATCGAGACTCTCAGCAACCTAGTAAGACCTTGTTTCAAAACAAATATGTAAAAAGAATGGGGGTATAGCTCAAAGATAGAATGCCCTTGAGTGTGTGTCCCACACACACTCAAGAAAAAAAAATAGAAAAAGAAATTAACTTCTATTGTATTAATCTACTGAAATTTGTTTGTTATAGCAGCAAGCTCTATCCTAATTAACACAAGACATTCAAGTGTGACATGCAAGTGCAAGTGTGAGCGTCTAACACAGAGTGTATGCTCAATAAATATTTGCTAAATGTGAGAGCATTGAAGGGCGTTCTGGGAAAGTGTAAGCCACCTACTATTGCCAGAATCTAAAATATACAACTGGGGAGAGTGAGAGGAGCCTGAATGGATAGACAGGTATGGGCCATGCTAGGAAGTTTGGACTTAACTCTTGTCAGGAAGGGAAGCCAAAGAACAGCAAGAAAGGGTGAGAGGAAGTCGGGCCATCATGGCACCTGCCTGTCACTCCAGTACTTGGGAGTCTGAGCCAGGAGGATGGCAGGTTTGAGCACAGCCTCCACAAGTGAGCCAAAGTCTCAGCAACCTAGTGAGACACTGTTTCTTTCTTGTTTTCTTTCCTTTTCTTTTCTAGTGGTGCTGGGGATCGACACCAGGGGCATTCTACCACTGAGCTACACCCCCAGCCCGATTTTTATTCTTTATTATTAAACAGGATCTCACTAAGTTGCGGAGGCCCTCCCCAAGTAGCTAAGGCTGGCTGTGAACCTATGATCCTCCTGTCTCAGCCTCCCAAGTACTAGGATTACAAGCATAAGCCACGACAGAACTGTGAGACACTGTTTCAGAACAAAAGATAAAAAGGGCTGGATGTGTAGCATGGAAGCAGAATGCCTCTGGGATCAATCTCTACTTAAAAAAAAATAAGAAAAGAAGACAAGTGCAATCACTGGAATGATAGGGTCTCTGCAAAACATAACACTCAAGAATCGGCTTTGATCTGGGTGTGGTAATGCATGCCTGTAATTCTAGTTCTTGGGAGGTTGAGACAGGAGGATCGCAGGTTCACTGCCAGCCTCAGCTACTTAGTGAGGCCCTCCACAACTTAGTGAGATCCTGTTTCTTTCCTTTTTTTTTTTTTTTTTTCGGGTCTGGGGCTGGAACCCTGGGGGCATTCGACCTCCGAGCTACACCCCTACCCTATTTTTTATTCTTTATTTTGAAACCGGGTCTCACTGAGTTGCGGAGGGCCTCACTAAGTAGCTGAGGCTGTCCGCGAACCGCGATCCTCCGGTCTCAGCCTCCCGAATGCTGGGATGACAAGCGTGCGCCACCATGCCGGGCTAGACCCTGTTTCAAAATAAAAAATAAAATAGGGGCTGGGGGTGTAGCTCAGAGGTAGAGCACATCTGGATTCAAGCCCTAGTAACACACACACACACACACACACACACACACACCCCACCGTATTTTAATTTTCTTCAAATGTAAGATGCGAATCCAAAGATGAAAGTCAGAGGATTTTAGAAGCAGAAGGCACAATAGTCTGGTCAAATCTCATTTTAAAATGAGGACAGTGCGCCCCGGAGAAGTGGAGTGCCTCTGCCAGGATCACCCAGCTGAAGCCGGGCAGAGCCAGTGGCTGGAAGGCTAGCCTCCTGCGCCAGCGCCACGGCTTTGCTCCTTCCACCATCCAGAAGTGCTTCCGAGCAGCCGAGCCCAGCTGCTGTGCCTGTTTTCAGTTCCCTAATGAAGACGTCAGGGATTTGGAGGGAGGGTATTTTCTGTGGAAGGCCATCTTTTCTGTAATTCCTCATCTGGCTGGAACCACTCTTTTGGAAAATGTCCATTTTTTTTCCGCCCCCCAGCATCAAATTTCCCTGGAGGACAATCGGGGATGTGCTTATTGGCCTGTGGGGTGCCCTTGGACTTTCTGAGTTTTTGTTGGGAAGATGAGAAGAAAAGTAGCAGTGGCATGAGCTCCTGTAAACACTGTCTGCTTCCTTGGCATCTGGGGAGTCTGCTGGCTCACCTGGAGTGCCCGCGGCACAGCCGGCCAGCTGCCTGCCCTTCAGGGGTCAGAGCCCAGCATTTCCTCCAGTTTGTCTGCTTAAAGGGGTCAGCCACCCCAGGCTAACATTTCAGTATCGCTTTCTGTTCATCAATTTGTTATTTCTGGTTTTCGTATATTGTTATTATTGACCCGTTATTCCTCCAAATGATCTCTCTCCGTATGCTACCCAAGGCAACAGGACCTATGTTTGTTTGTTTTTAATGGGAAGTAATAAAAGGGATAACGGTGCTGAGGCCAGCCTCAGAGAAGCATGGCATGTGTGGTCTGCCTTAGTGGGACTGGGTATTATTGAATTATCTTACTACTGGAGAAGCCAGTGCCATTTGTAAAAAAAGTATTCAAGAAAGCCAGAAAATAATAGATTTTTTTTTTCTTTTTGTGGTACTGGGAATTGAACCCAGAGGCATTCTTTTTCTGAGCTACACCCCTGGCCCCATTTTATTTTTATTTTTGAAACAGGGTCTTGCTAGATTGATGAGAGTCTCACTACTTACTAAGGCTGTCCTCAAACCTGTCATCCTCCTGTCTCAGCCTCCCAAGCACTGGGATTACAAGCGTGTGCCACCACATCTGGCTTTTATTTTTTTTAATTTTGAAACAGGGTCTCACTAGGCTGAGGGCCTCATTAAGTGGCTGAAGCTGGCTGAGAATGTATATGCCTCCTGTCTCAGCCTCCCAAGTACTGGGCTTCCCGGCATGCACCGCCATGCCAAGCCTGGCTGTGGACTTCTTGATATTCTTGAGTCTGGAATTTTATACTCACCTTCCTCCTGTCCTTTGGTTGTGTCATCTGTGTTGCCATTAGAGTTTGGGTTTGGAATGTACCCTCAAAACTCAAGTGTTAATAGCTTGGTCCCTACTGCAGAAAGATTCAGAAGTTGGGTCATAGCTAGAGGAGGTGAGTAACTGGTGGCAATATACGTTTCTGGCTACTTCCCTTCTCCTCCTCCTCCTCCTCCTCCTCCTCCTCCTCCTCCTCCTCCTCCTCCTCCTCTCCTTCTTCTCCTCCTTCTCCTTCTCCTCCTCCTCCTCCTCCTCCTCCTCCTCTTCCTCCTCCTCCTCTCCTTCTCCTCTTCTTCTTCTTCTTCTTCTTCTTCTTCTTCTTCTTCTTCTTCTTCTTCTTCCTCTCTCTCTCTCTCTCTCTCTCTCTCTCTCTCTCTCTCTCCCTCTCTCCCTCTCTCCCTCTCTCCCTCTCTCCCTCTCTCTCCTCTCTCCTCTCTCCTCTCTCCTCTCTCTCTCCCTTCAGGCATCCATGAATTGAATTCAGCTTTCCTCCGCCACACCCTGCCTCCATGATGTCTGCCTTGGAGTCAACCTACTATGGACTGAACATCTGAAAACGTGAACCCAAACAGACATGGTTTTTCCTTCTCTTAAAGTTGTTGCTATTTTGGTCACCATGACAGAAAAGTTAACTAATACATCTCGCTTGTGTGTTGCTCAATTGATAGCTTTGTTGGTTACTAACAGTGTGATCACTCATGAGGGATGCTAACAGGGATAGGGTTGCCATCTCGGTGCCCCGAGAAGTGTTTTGGTGGTGCCCAAAGACAAGCTGTTGAGCCGTGAGAGTGCTCAGGCTTTGAAATTAGAGAGACGTTTGCCACTCGCTAACTGAAACCTCGGGCAAATTTCTTGACTTCTTTGGGCCTTGGTTTCCTTCTAGGTGGGTGATACATGAAGATAACATACCCTATGGGGAGTGGTTGTGAGGATTAAATAAACTAGTGTGTAAGGCTTCTTTCTCGTAAGTCCGCTGTTAAATGACTGTCACTTTGAGTCCCGAGAAGATCTCATTAATAGCACTCTTTCATCTGCTCCCACCTCTGGCTCTGGTTAAGATGAGAGTCTAAAGACGGAGCATATGGAGCCAAAACATGACCTTGCCTTCTGTGACATCCTCAGGCTGCTGTGATAAGGTACCAAAGCCTGGCTGGCTTATTTCTCAGGGTCTGGAGGCTGGCATCTAAGAGCAGGGAGCCAGTCCTGTCAGGTTCCAGGACAGCAACTGCTGACTTTTCACTGTATCTTTACATAGCAGGAGAATGAGAGAGCGCTGGACATTAATAAAATAAAGAGATTAAGCTGCTGGGCATGGTGACCCATGCTTGTAATCTCAGTACGTGGGAGGCTGAGATAGGAGGATAATAGGTATGAGGCCAGCCTCAATAATTTAGTGAGAATCTGAGCAATATAGTGAGGCCCAGTTTCAAAATAAAAAGAGCTTCCTTTTGTGCCTGTCACTTGCCACTTGGGTGCAGGGTGGACATGGGCGCGCGTGGATCCCAGGCGCCTTCAGAGTGTAACAGGTTGGGAGCAAGCTATGGGGGAGGGGCACAAGTCAGGTCTTTGAGAAAGGAGCAGGCATTTGAATCCAGAAAGAACAGTCCAAGTTCAGAGTCAGGAGTGAGATGTCTGGAGGAAGGATCAGTGTTTTATTTTTATTTTATTTTGTGGTACTGGGGGTGGAACCCAGGGGCCTTCTACTTCCAGGCTATGCTCCCAGACCTATTTTATATTTTATTTGGAGACAGGGTCTCACTAAGTTGCTGAGAGCCTCACTCAGTCGCTGAGGCTGGCTTCGAACCCGTGCGATCCTCCTGTCTCGGCCTCCCAAGCACGGGGATTGCAAGCGTGCGCCACCGCGCCCGGCTAGGATCAGTGTTTTAGACAGGAGCTGGCAAGGGGGAACACCCTAGGGCCAAATCCCAAGAGGACAGGCGAATGAAAGTCTTCCAAGGGTATTCAGAGCAAACCCAGGCGCCACAGAACTGCCTCTCCTGGAGGTGACCCTCACCCCTGGCATTGGGCTATATAGCCTCTGCTCTGCTCATGGTTTTTAGTTTTTCTTTTGAAACAGGGTCTGACTAGGTTGCTGAGCATCTTTTTACATTGCCGAGGCTGTCCTTGAACCTGTGATCCTCCTGTTTCAACCTCCCCAGTACTGGGACTACAGGCATGCACCACCACACCTGACTCCCATTTTTTAGTTTTAAAAATATAAACATATTTTGTGATTATTAAAATAAACATACGCTCAATCTGAAAAAATTCAGAAATATGAAGTATAAAGAAGAAAATAAAACTAACCCAAATCTCATCACAAGGAAAAAACTACTGTTAACCTGACTCTATTTCTAGACAGTCTTTCTCCTATGCAAATTATTACACAAATAAGGTGATTCTGTCTATACATTTTAATTTTGCATGCTGAATTTTTCACTTAAATTATAATATAATCATTTCTCCGTGTTACTAAGAGTTCTTAGTAATTAAGTGTCATTTAAAATGACATTTTCCCTGGTTTCAGGCACATCTGGATCAATCTCTATCAATTTATGAGCATCCCAAGGGGCTAAAGAGACTTCTTCCAAGTATTCGCCTCCTTTTGGACTGGTGAGCAGGGCATTCCCAATGGCTGTGGCTCTCCAAGGGCCTGTCATGGTAACTACTGCAGAGAATTTCATCTAGAGACTTCTCACATTTCTTTTTTTGTTCTTTTCTTTTCTTTCTTTCTTTTTCTTTTTTTTTTTTTTCCAGTACTGGGGATGGAACCCAGGGTCATCTTACTTTGAGCTGAGGCTGTCCGTGAACCCCGATCCTCCTGTCTCAGCCTCCTGAATGCTGGGATTACAAGCATGCGCCACACGCCCGGCTCAGTCTTTATATTTTTTGAAACAGGGTCTCACTGAGTTGTGAAGGGCCTCGCTAAGTAGTGAGGCTGTCCCTGAACCACGATCCTCCCTCCTCCTGATCCTCAGGTCTCCCTTCCAAATGCTGGGATTACAAGCATGTGCCGCCACGCCCGGCGACTTCTTACATTTCTAACCACTGATGACAGGAGGGATTAGAAGATACCACCCATCACCACCCCTGCAAAATGCAATAATTCAAAGCCTGGGCTTTTTTTTTTTTTTTTTTTGGTGGTACTGGGGTTCCTGGAAGCCCTTCCACCTCCGGGCTACACTCCCAGACCTATTTTTACATTTTTATTTGGAAACAGGGTCTCCTAAGCCAGCACACGCGGCTGGCTTCGAACCTGCGCGATCCTCCTGTCTCTGCCTCCCAAGCGCGGGGATTACAGGCGTGCGCCACCACGCCCGGCTTTTTTTTTTTTTTTTTTTTTTTATCTATCACGGCATTGTTATATACTCAAAAGTCTCTTAGGGCGACCATAAGAAAACACCGTAGCCTGAGTGGCTTCAATAACAGAAGTTTGTTTCTCAGAGGTCTGGAGGCTGGAAGTCCAAGACCAGAGCGTCAGTGCGTTTGGTTTCCTCTGAGGACTCTGCATGGTGCCCGGCTGCCCTCCTGCCCTCTTGCCCTGTGATGGTCCCAACTCTGGTGTTTCTCCATGTGTCCGAGTTTCCTCTTCTTATGACAGAAGCTGTATTGGGAAGGACCCAGCTCAAAGGCCTCGTTTTCACTTAAATTTCTCTTTAAGAACTTATTTCTGGATATGATTACATTCTAAGAAATGGGGGGTCTGGACTCAGCATAATTCTACCCATAACAACTATACTTCTTAAAAAAAAAAAATGAAAAGCTGTGCTGGGTGGCGTAAATTTGTGATCCCAGCCTTTGGGAGGCCGAGACAGGAGGATCTGTGTTTGAGGACAGCCTCAGCTACTTAGTGAGGCCGTTTGCAACTCAGTGAGACCCTCTTTCAAGATAATGAATAAAAAATAGGGCTAGAGGTATATCTCAGAGGTAGAATGCCCCTGGGTTCTATCCCTAGCCAAAACAAACAAACAAACAAACAAACATAAAAGCTGGATTCATGATGCAGGCCTATAGGGGGCAGTACTTGGGAAGATCACAAGTTCAAGGTCTGACTTGGCAACTTAGTGAGACCTTGTTTCAAAATAACAAAATAAAGCCCAGCTAGTGGCCCAGGCTTATAACCCAGGGGCTGAGACCGGGAGGATCGGAGGAGCGCAGAGGATTGCAGTTTGCCGACAGCCTCAGCTACTCAGTGAGGCCCTCTGCAACTTAGTGAGACCCTGTTTCAAAGTAAAGAATAAAAAATAGGGTTAGGGGTGTAGTGTGGAGGTCAAATGCCCCTGGGTTCCATCCCCAGACCCACAAACAAAACAAAATAACAAATAAATAGGACTGAGGGTACAGCTCAGAGGTAGAATGTCCCTGGGTTCAATCCCTAGTACCATAAGCCAAAACAAAGTAAAACAAAACAAAAAAGAACACAAGAAAAGCTGGGCTTGGTGATTCACGCCTGGAATCTCAGTACTTGGGAGACTGAGACAGGAGAATCATTGGTATGAGGCCAGCCTCAGCAACTTAGCGAAACCATCCCCCCGGGTTCAATTCTTAGTACCAAAGAGAGAGACAGACAGACAGAGAGGGAGGGAGGTGGAGAGATAGAGATAGAGAAAAAAAAAAAAGTAGTCGGTGGCAACTCTAGATTTGGGGAAAAGTGTAGCCATATGCTATGCTAGTAAGTAAATACTGCAATACAATGAAATAAATAATAAATCCTAGAAATACAGTGATGTTACTTTTATCAGTCACGGCTCTTGGGTGTCAGAAATCTGCCCTTTCCCAGCATACAGCAAGTCAGTGACTGCACAGCGCACCAGGATCCTGAAAGCCAGGATTCCTCGGTCCCCAGAGAAATTAGTGGGATTGCCCTCTGACCAGTGAGCCCAAGAGGGCTTAGGAGGAGTCTGCAGAGATCTGAGAAACACGCTGTTCAAACCTCCTTCTCTTGAAAGCCGAGCTTCTCAGAGGGTTTCTGTTCCTTTTATTTGTATTCTTGTATTTGTATTTTTCTTAGGTCTGGGCTCTATATTGTGTGTTTTCTTACATATGGTAATTTATTTTGTTTCAGAAAGGTGTGCTTCCTTTCATCTTCTTACCCAAAAGAGCATTACTGAAATCTAAACGAGAAGCCCCTGCAGGCATGCATTTCAAGTGCCCAGACTTGGGACGCCGACTTGGTGAGCTGTGTTACTCTTTTCAGACATGCCAGGTTTCTGCTGTCTGTTCTTCTTTGCCTTTTGGGAGATTTTACTAGCTCACCTTGTGGCTTTAGCTAGTGATATATGGGTGGAAGTGATGTGCGTCAATTTGGGGCAGAGTTTGGTTCACCATCTCCCTTTGCTGTCTCCATGGCAACCCAGTGATGTTTCAGATATTAGCTGCGCCACTAGTCTGGACCTCGGAGTGAGGACAAACTGGAGCGGAACCACAGCTGACTTACGCTGGACAAGCAGTGGCTGAGACACGCACTGCTGTTGTTCTTGCAAGCCCCTGAGATCTGGGGGTCATGTGTTCTTGCGGAAGAACCGTGGTCTTCTTTTACAAAAGGCAGTAGAGGATCACTTTCTATGATTCTGACTCTGTGTGTGTGTGTGTGTGTGTGTGTGTGTGTGTGTGTGTGTATTTGTATGTGGTGCTGGAGATTAAATCCAGGAGTGTTCTCCCTCTGAGCCACACCCCCCAGCCTTATTTACTTACTTACTTACTTACTTACTTACTTATTTATGTATCTATTTATTTATTGCAGTACTGGGTATTGAACCCAGTGGCATTCTACCTCCAAGCTATACCCCAGGCCCTATTTTTTTTCCTTTTTTTTTTTTTGTGGTACTGAGAATGGAACCCAGGGGGACTCTTCCTCTGAGCTGCATCCCCGGTCCTATTTTTTATTTTTATATTTTTTGAAACAGGGTCTCACTGAGTTGTGAGGGGACTCAGTAAGTAGCTGAGGCTGGCCATGAACTGCGATCCTTCATTCTCCACTTCCCAAATGCTGGGATTACAAGTGTGTGCCACCACGCCCGGTTTATATTCCTTATTTTTCGAAAGAGGGTCTCACCCAGGCATGGTGGCGCACGCTTGTAATCCCAGCATTTAGGAGGCTGAGACAGGAAGATTGTGGTTCACGGACAGCCTCAGCTACTTAGTGAGGCCTTCTGCAACTTAGTAAGACCTTGTTTCAAAATAAAAAATAAAAAAATAGGGCTGGGGGTGTAGATTGGAGGTAGAATGCCCTGGGTTCCATCCCCAATATCGAGAAGAAGAAGAAGAAGGAGAAGGAGAAGGAGAAGGAGGAAGAGGAGGAGGAGGAGGAGGAGGAAGAGGAGGAGGAGGAGGAGGAGGAGGAGGAGGAGGAGGAGAAAGGGGAAGAGGAAGACGAAGAGGAAGAAGAAAGAATTGGCAGGCGTAGTAGGGCACATTTGTAATCCCAGCATTCAGGAGGCGGAGACCAGACGAGAGGTTAGGTACTTAGATAGCATTAGCTACTTAGTGAGACCCTTTGCAACTCAGTGAGACCTTGTTTCAAAAATTAAAAAAAAAAGACTAAAAAAATTGGACTAGAGGGAAAGCTCGGAGGTGCGGTGCCCCTGAGTTTCATCCCCAGTACCAAAAAAAAAAAAAAAAAAAAGTAAAAAGAAAGAAAGAGGGTCTCAAGTAGCTGAGGCTGGCTGTAAATCTATGATCCTCCTGTCTCAGCCTCCCAAGTCCTGGGATTACAAGCGTGTGCCCCCATGCCCAGCTCTGGCTCTTCTTTTTTTATTTTGAAATAGGGTTTCGCAATTGCTCAGGCTGACCTGGCACCGGTGATCCTCTGTCTCAGCTTCTCAAGTACTGGGATGACAGGTGCGGCACCACGCCCTGCTGTGACTCTGACTTTTAATGGGTATCACTACAACTGTGACCAGTCTAGATGTAGATGCTGACTGGCAGGTAAAAGTGACTCCCTAGCTGCCTGACCTACTTCCACACACCTCACTCCTAAGCCTCGCTCCTCAGGTGGTTCAAATTTACGCTTTAGGCACTTAGGACAAATTATCAAGTTCCTCAGCAAATTAGTAAGACCTTATTTCAAAAAAAAAAAAAAAAAAAAAGAGGCCGAGTGGTTGCTCAGAGGTAGAATGCTCTTGGGTGTAATCCCTAGTAATTGCTCCCCCCCAAGAAAAACTCCCCCAACAAAAAGCTTAGCTCAAGTGCGCATGTGGACCATTTTAATTATAGTCTAGTAGTGGTAGTGGGAATAGGAACAATAATTACTATTAACATTTATTGAATGTCTACAGTGAGCTATGTTTTTGCATGCATTGTTATTTAACACTCACAATAATGCTATGGGGTAAGTGTAATTATTATTATAATGCAATTTCCTAGCTGGGAAATGAAGATTTCGATTAAGTGAAGCTTGGAAGTTGGCCACCTTCCATTCACTCAATATCCAATAAATATTATTGAATGTTTACTGTGTGACAGATGCTGTTTTAGACATAAGGATATAGAGTTGTGACTAAGACAAGTTCCTTATTCTCATGAAGCTTAAACTCCAGTGGAAGAGACAGATCAGAAGGTGGCAGTCCAGCATGGTGAAGCATACCTGGGGACTCCAGGGGTGGAGGCGGGAGGGTGGGAAGTTCAAAGCCAGCCTTGGCAACTTAGAGAGACGTGTCTCAAAATAAAAAATTAAAAAGTCTAGGTGTGGTGGCGCATGCCTGTAATCTCATTACGTGGGAGGCTGAGACAGGAGGTTCAAGACAGCCTCAGAAACTTAGCAAGACACTCAGAAACCTAGTGAGACCCTGTTTGAAAAACAAAAATTAAAATAGGGCTAGGTATGGTGGTGCATGCTTGTAATCCCAGCATTCGGGAGGCTGAGACTGGAGGATCCCGGTTCGCCGACAGCCTCAGCTACTTAGTGAGGCCCTCTGCAACTCAATAAAACCCGGTTTAAAAATAAAGAATAAAAAATAGGGCAAGGGGTGTAGCTCAGAGGTCAAATGCCCCTGGGTCCTATCCCCAGACCTGCAAAATAAATAAATAAATAAATAAATAGGTAAATAAAATTAAAAAAAATAGAGCTGGGGTTGTAGCTCAGAGATAGAATGTTCCAGGGTTCAGTCTCCAGCACCACACACACAATAAAATAAAATAAAATAAAATAAAAGTTTAAAAATGAAAATAAATAGGACTGGGTTATAGCTCAGTGGTCAAGCACTTCTAGGCTCTTTCCCCAGCACTGCAAAATAAATAAATAAACAAACAAACAAACAATGCTGCCATGAACAGTCATGTATGAGTTTTTGTTTCTTTGGATATGTATGCCTAGGCAGGAACTGCTGAGTAATTTGGCAATTATTTAGGTCAGCATTTTGAGGAACTGCCAAGCTGTTTTCCAAAATGGCCACACCATTTTACATGCACAGTGGCAATTTCTTTATATCCTTACCGCCTTACTGACACTTGTTATTGTCTGTTTTTATGATAGTTCTTTTTGTGTGTGTGGGTAAAAAAAAAAAAAAAAAAAAAAAAAAAAAAAAAAAAAAGTGTCTCACTGTGGTTTTGACTTGTATTTTCCTTTTTTTGGGGGGAAGGGGGGTTTTGGGGATTGAAACCAGGGGCATTCTGCTTCTGAGCTATACTCCCAGCCCTTTATATTTTTATATTTTGAAATAGGGTCTCACTAAATTGCTAAAGCTGGCCTTCAACCTGTGATTCTTCTGTCTTAACCTCCTAAGTACTGGGATTACAGGTCTGTGCCACCATGCCTGGCTAACTTGTATTTTCCTAATGAGTAATAATGTTGAATATCTCTGCATGTGTTTGGTGGCAATTTGTAAGTATTCTTTGAAGAACGTTTATTCAAATTCCTTATCCATGTTTTAATTGGGCTGTCTTTTTATTACTGAGTTGTAATAAGTTTGAACTCTGGATAAAAGGCCCTTGTCAGACATCTGATCCATAGAGATGCTCTCCCTTCTGCAGGGGCCTCCTCACTTTCTTAATGGCACCAAAGTTGTCACTTTTGAAATTCAATTTATCTGTTTTTTAAATTTTTATTACTTCTGCTTTTGGCAACATATCTAAGAACCTCTTGGGAAATCTCAGGTGATGATTACTCCTCCGTTTTCTTCTGGGAGATTCATGTATGTATATGTAGGTGTATGTCTGTGCTGGGGACCGAACCCAGAGCCCCACACATTTTAAGCATACTCTATCTCTGAGCTATAACCCAAGCTCCAGCTTTCTAGTTTTAATTTTTACATTTAGGCCTGTGATCCGTCTTGAGTTAGCTTTGTTGGGTGGGTGAGTGGTCTAGTGTTCGGGAGGGTGCCGCTTAACCCTTTTGCATATGGATATTCTGTTGTCCCAGCACCCTTTGTTGGAAAACCTATTCTTGCCCTATTGAATGGTCTTGGAACATATTCAATTGAGCATAAACGTAAGGGCTTCTTTCTGGACTTTCAGCTTTATTACACTGATCTATATGTGCGTCCTGATGCCTTATATCTGATGACTGTACTTTTTTGTGGTTCTGTCCTTGCCTGCTAGGCTGAAGGGATAGGGTCTTTCAGAAGCTGTCTTGACTCTTATTAGGAGTCTGGTAAGATTTTTTTGTATTTTTTAAAATTGGGAAATATGCATCTTCCAACTTTGTTCTTCCTCTTCAAGGTGGTTTTACTTTCTCTGGTCTGTATTTCCATATAAATTGTCTGATCAGCTTGTCAATATCTGCAAAAAAGGGTTGGGATTTTGATAGGAATTGCGCTGGATTTCATTTTCAGATTCTTCATTGCTTGTTTACAGAAATATAGTTGATTCCTATATATGGATCCTATGTTCTTCCATGTTCCCGAGCTTGTTTTATCTTACATGGCACTTTCCTGCTTTCTTTGTGTTAGCTAGTATAGGAAATACAAAGTGATTATGGTATGGGCTTTGTTCAGAAGAAGCTTCTACCCTATTTCAGAACATAAGCCATTGGGCACAGAGTAGCCCGTCTTACAGGGAATTGTGTACAGGGAAGTATGTAATTGCAAAATGAATGTTATAGATCATTAGATAAGTGCTAGCAAAGTCCAGGGGACACAGAGACAGTTCCAGGCTAGAGAAGTCCAGGAGGAAGGACCGAGTTGAATTTGAAGGCTCATTCTGGATCCCCTTCCCTTCCTTCTTTTTTTCCTAACTTCTTTTCCTCCAAGAGTCTTGCTTCTTTCTCTCCCATTAGCTCCCTGCCCAACTTCTTAGAAAACAGGGAAACAGGGTCTCACTGGGTTGCAAAGGGCCTTGCTAAGTAGCTGAGGCTGTCCGCGAACCGTGATCCTCTGGTCTCAGCCTCCCCAATGCTGGGATTACAAGCATGCGCCACCACGCCCGGCAACTCAGTGAGACCCTGTTTCAAAATAAAGAATAAAAAAAAAAAAATAGGGCAGGGGTGTAGCTCAGAGGTTGAATGCCCCTGGGTTCCATCCCCAGACCCACACACACACACACAAAAAAAAGATGTTGAGGCTGGCTGCAAACCTGCCATCCTCCTGTCTCAACCTTCCAAGTATAAGTGTGTGCCACCATACCCAGTCACCACTCAGATTTAATGAATAATAAGCTTACCATATTCCTTATATAGATATGTAATAATAATAATAATAATTATTATTATTATTATTATTATTATGACTGAACCTAGGGACATTTTACCTCCAGGCTATAAGTCCAGCCTCTTTTATTTTTTATTTTGAAACAGGGTCTTGCTAAGTCACTGAGGCTGTCCTTAAACCCACAATCTTCTTTTCTCAGCTTCTCATGTACTGGGATTACAGCAATGTGCCACCACACCCAGATCCTTAACTTTTTTTTTTTTTTAATAAAGAAAACATTTTCATTGTGAGAGAAGACCCTTCCATCTATCTCTCCCCAGAGGTAACCTTTTTTTTTTTTTACTATACAACATGCAAATTTTGAGTGTTTAAACATGTATAAAGTCATGTGCATATTTTTCTGCTGCTTGCTTTTTTTCAACACCACGATTTTGAGATTTATCCATGTGATATTTGTAGAGCTAGTTCATTCTTTATAATACAGTAATACTATACTCCAAAGTACTGTAATGTACAATCCCATTGTATAAATATCTTAGACTTCATTCTCCGGTACGTGGATAATTGTTATGTCTAGTTTTTTGCTATTTCAAATCATGATGTCATTCATGTCTTTGTGTAATGTCTCACTTAGGTGAGAGTTCTCCTAGGGATTACATCAAGAATGGAGATGGCTAGGGAATAGGATATGCATATTCTCAACTTTAGTAGACTGCTTTCCAGGTAACTCTACAGTAGCTGAACTAATTTTTACTCTTAGATATAGAGGAGAATTTCTCTTGCCCCGTATCTAACGAACACTTTCTTTTTTCCCCATTATTTAATTCCTATTCTTAAATGTTCTCAATGTTCTTAAATGCTTTAGTGTATTCTATTTTAATTTTTTTATTGGTGCATTGTAGTCATACATCTTAATGGAGTACAAGATGGTAGAGGCATACATGCGGACATTACCCAACTAGTCCTTGCCCAATCCCCACCCCATTCCCTCCCCCTCCCTCCTTCTCATGTTCGGCTTAGTGATAGACTTTGATATGTTTGTGAACGTACATCATGAACATTAGGGAATTTCCACACTTTCAAGTTTTAGAAATAACACACACGTCTGGGCCCTATTCTCAGAGATCCTGCTAGGCTAGCTGTGGTGTGTGGTTTGAAGCAGGCCACAGGTAATTCTGAAACACGTGTGTGCATGGATATGATCTAGCACGCCTGCTCTGTTGGTAACAACTGCATCGACTGCATTTAGATCTTTTAGAAAGAAGGATGATGTACCACGGCCCATCGTAGCTGGCCGATGTATGTCATTTGTTTATTTTGGTACTGGGGATGGAACCCAAGGTCATTCTACCTCTGAGCCCCACCCCCAGCCCTATATTTTATTATTTTGAAATAGGGTCTCACTAAGTTGCAGAGGCCTCACTAAGTAGCTGAGGCTGGCCATGAACCTGCGATCCTCCTGTCTCAGCCTCCCAAGTAATGGGATGGCAGGCGTGTGCCACCATGCCTGGCTCTGATGTATTTTAATAAAACAGCAGGACGTGATATATCAGTCCACTGGGTGGTACTTAATCTAAAGTCCCACCCTTGCCAGCTTGGCTGGGGGTGCTTTTAGACGCTGCCTTGCAGCTTCTTAGGTGTGTGGTGGATGTCAGCGCTCGAGTCTTGCAAAGGTGCGATGGCTCAGGGCAGGCTGCGGGTCCTCGAGGTGGCTGTCCGGCTGGGTGGTGTCACTGTGCAGCGTTTGTGGCTTTTTCAAAGCCCTGAGGAATCTGAGAAGCAAGTGAGGGGAATGATGCATGAAAACAAAAGGCAGTGGAAAGAGTGAGCAGCCAGCAGGCTCCAGCAGGCTAGAACGCTCTGTCCTTGTTATTACTGCTTCATGAAAATGCCGCCGGCTTCCTGGCAGGGTCTGGAAGGTAGAGGCTTCCTGGGAAAACAAGAAGCAGGAATGAGGCTCTGAGGCCGGGGCGCTGGCTCCCCAGCTCGCCCCTGTCCCGTGGAAGCTGCAGGGTGAGGATGGGGGCCCCCCGTGCCCTTCGCGGGTTCTGGCCGGTCTTTTCTCCTCTCCTGGCTGCTTTCCCAAGAGTTTTCATTCCCACTCACAAACAGCGCGCCTCTGGTCTCAGAGGCCGGGCAGGGCTGGCCTGGGAGAGAAGCTGGGTGTGCCGGGACAGCGCTGCTCCCCACCGAGTGATCTGAAGGTCAGCCCAGGGGAGGAAAAGGGCCCCAGCCCAGATTCCCATCCAAGGGCTGTTTGTCCCAAAGAAGTGCCTACTGGTGGGGGGCGTGAGGCAGGGGTGCTCTCAGTCCTTTGCCCGCTGCCCCCTGAGCTCTAAGTGCCCCAGTATCACAGAGTCTCCCATGACAGCCCAATGCAGTTTTCAGAAATGAGGTAGAAACCCTGGAAAGGTAAGCGTTTCCATGGACACTCAGTCTCGGGTGGCCATTTGGACTTGTCAGAGGTCAACCTCTACTTTCCCTCTTGATGATGTCTTTTCTTTGCCATCGAAAATACCTGGATGCAAAACAGGGAAGTGGTCAGCGTTCTCTTCTGAAAAAGTAGCTAGGAGGATAATGAATAAAAATAGGCCTTTGTGGACACAATAGGGCCGAGCAGGGTGTGGTTGACTTGGCAACTGAGAAGGCAAAGTTATTTCTCTTGGTCCTGGAATGCTCTCAACTTCGCCTCTGCCTGTTGAAGTTCTAAAAAACCAGCTTGAGTGCGCCTCTTTCTGGAGTAAACTCCCGTCTCGAGGGTTAAGCATTCCCTTCTTTTGTTCCCAGAACATTTTGCTCGTATGAAAAGCTTTTATCGACCAGGTCTGGTGGTGGTGCATGCCTGTAAACCCAGTACTCGGGAGGCTGAGACCAGAGCATTGCAGGTTCGAGGCCAGCATCAGCAACTTCGTGAGATCCTGTTTCAAAATAAAAAGTAAAACAGAGCAGGGAATGTGGCTCAGGTGTAGAACCTCCCCTGGGTTTAATCCCTGGTACCTCCCCCACACTCACAAAAGCATTTATTATATTGTGTGACAATTACTTGGGATCATGCCTTATGTTGTGTGCATGTGTGTGTGTGTGTGTGTGTGCGCGCGCACACGTGGCTTCTATGGACCGCATTTTACATGCAGTCTTCTGATAAATATCTATTGAATGAATCAAAGTTCTGAGTAAACATCAATTTTTGGCTCTTAGGTTTTCTTAATTACCCTCTTCTTTTTTCTTCTTGGGGTAAGCTGCGTGAAATGGAGGGCTGTCTAAAAATAAGTGCCATTTTTGTTCCTACGGTATTGCTCTAGCAGGAAATGGGTGTTTCAGAGATAGCATTCTGTTACAGGTACAAAAACTGTTTCCAGGAAACATGGCCATCATTATCTCTGAAAGGCAAGTCAGGGGGAATTGTTATTTTCCATTTACAGATGGACAAATGGAAGCTTGCTTTCTCATTTACCAATTACAGCCCGGGCACTCTGTTCAAAGGGCCATGCGAGGAGTTTTATGGAGCTGCAAAGAGAACCTGGAGAGACAGGGTTCTTGCTGGAAAGAAGTTACTATCTTATGGGGATGAAAAGACCTGTGTATGCTGCAGAAGTTGCTGCAATTTGGGAGCATGTAATCTGAAGCATATTTTAGTGGTCCCAAAAGGGGTGCCAAAGGGAATATGATAGGTAGTCATAAGAATGGCCAGCTAACATGACCGGTAATATATATCATCACATCACTGCAGATAAAGAAATTTCGGTTGGTTATTGTCCATTTGGCCCTGTGTTGGTATCCTGTAACCGCTGCAACAAATTATTACACACTGGGTGGCTTGAAACAACAGGATTTTATTTTCTCACTGTTCGAAAGGTCTGAAGTCGAGGTTTTGGCAGGGCCAGAGGCTCCCAGAAGCTCCAGGGGAGGATTTATTCTTTGCTTCTTGCAGTCACTGGTGGCTCTGGGCTTCCCTTGGCTTGTGGCCACTTCACTCTAATCTCTGTCTCTGTGGTCACATCATCCCCTCCTCTCCCCTCTTAAAGTTCTCTCTGCTTCTCTCTCTCTCTCTCCCTCTCTCTCTCTCTCTCTCTGGGGATTGAACCCAGAGGCATTTTGCCTCTGGGCTATATCGCCACCCTATTTTATCCTTTATTTTGAAACAAGGTCTCCTAGGTTGCTGAGAATCTCACTTCTTGCTGAGACTGTCCTTGAACCTGCAGTCCTGTCTCAGCCTCCCAAGTACTGGGATTACAAGCGTGTGCCACCACGCCCGGCTATTCTGCTTCTCTCTCATAAGGATTCATGTGACTGCATTTAAGCTCTACCCCAATAATCTAGGATAAGCTTCTTCTCTTCAGGTTCTGAATTTAATCACATCTTTTGTTCCATAATGTAATCGTCTGGGGATTAGGCTGTGGACATCTGAGGGGAGAGGGGAGCAAGGGGCCCACCATACAGCTGTGCATCCTTCTCTGCTCTGTGCCCCCGAAGCATGTGCCCTGGGCTCCCCTGCCCCCTGGCTCACTGCTGCTGGCTTTGCCAGTGGGAGGCACCAATAGGTGTCAGAGGGTAGCAGGAAAAAGAAGTTGAGGCACTTTCTCTCTTTTCTTCTCTGCTTTAGCACTTATGCCCCTCCAAAGTTTCAGCTCTTTCTAGAATTCGATAAAACTACTTTCTTCCCTTTTCTTGTCAGCCCTGGGCTTCCACTAGTCCTTGGTTGCCTGAATATCCTCTTAAGTTTCCTTAACCCTACCTATATTCCCGTAAATATGTCTTCATTGAATTGTTTTCAAAATTCCAGCTGAAGTCGGACGTGGTGGTGCACATACATAATCCCAGCATGTGGGAGACTGAGACAGGAAGATCGCAGGTATGAGGCCAGCCTGAGCAACTTAGTGAGACCCTGTTTCAAAATAAAAGAATAAAATATAAAACTGGGGGCGTAGCTCAGAGATAGAATCTGGGTTCAATCCCCCCGTACCAGAAAAATAATTAATTAATTCTGGCTGAGTGCATCTTCAGTTTCTAGCCAGGATCTTGGCTGACAGAGGTTTCAAGAAGCAAAAATTCAATTTCCAGAGCAGAGCTGTGCGTTGATGAGTGGGCACTAGAAGGTGCTTGGCGCACGGTCCAGCCATCGCCAGGCCATCCGGCTCCCGGGCAGTAAGCATCTGTCGCTGCACCCCGGTCCCCTGCTGTTCTCGCCCCTCACACTCTCTACTCTTTGCTCTTTTTCATAGCTTCGCCTCCTGGTGTTTGCTGCGCCTGACTCCGGCTTTCCTGCTTCCCTCTGTGCATCTCCCAGCTTCTGCCGCTGCCAACAGCTGTCTCTCCAGGGTGTTTCCTATTCGACTCCGCAGAAGGATCCGGCCGGCTGGGCTGCTGGGCAGAGCTTTCTAGACAAACCATCTCATCAGCACAGGCTTGATGCCTGAGACAAGGTGTGCCCTCCTGGCCTGCGCAGCTTTGTTTGGAATGGCAGACTGAGGTGTGATATAAAATTTGGTGTCTCTGAGAGACCCCTAAAAGAGGTTAGGGATGGGCAGGCGTTCTGGCAATTGTAGGAGAGAGTGGTGTTTATCGAAACCTACAAGCACTTCTGTGTCCATTTCAATCACAGAGGAGAAGCACCAGGTACGGTGGCACATGATGGTAATTTCAGTCCTGGGGAGACTGAGATAGAAGGATCATAGGTTCCTGGCCAAACTCAGCAATTTAGACTCTCAGCAACTTAGTGAAACCCTGTTTCAAAAACAAAACAATAAAATGCTGGGAGTGTAGCTCAGAGGAGAATGCCCCTAGGATCAGTCCCAGTAAACACACACACACATACACACACACACACACACACACACACACACACACACACACAACACACACACTAGCAGAAAGCACAGCACACACTTAAGGAAAAGCAGGCAGCCCAGCTGGTGGTACAAGTCAAATAGAGAAACACTGTAGTTGGTATTAAAGCTACAGGTATGGGTTGCAAGCATGCAGAGGACCGTGAGTGCCAGGCTTTTGCTACTGTCAGAGTCAAACCAAGGTTCATCGCTGAAGGCACTCTGGGCATTATCCTATGGGCAGGGAGAGGGTACTGAAGATTTTGGTACCTGGGAAGCAAGATCATAATTTTAGGCCCACTTATCTGATGATGGCAGTGCTATTTAGTTTGACTCAGTAGAAGGAGAAGTGACAGCAGAAAGAATTAGGAAGCAATACTAGGAGTCTAAGTGAAGCTGGGCGTGGTGGTATACAGCATAATCCCAGTACTAAGGAGGCTGAGACAGGAAGACTGCAGGTTTGAGGCCAGACTTAGCAACTAAGTGGGGTCCTGAGGGCAGCCTTATAAATTTAGTGAGACCCTGTTTCAAAATAAAATAGGGCTGGGGTATAGCTTAGAGGAAGAATGCCCCTGGGATTCACCCCAGTACCACACATAAAACACACACACACACACACACACACACACACACACACACACACACACGTGAGAAGAATAGGGACCTGAGGCCAGGCAAGACTAGGGAGGAAGGGGAGAGCTGGTTGGGTTGTCAAGAAAGGATAGAACCCAGGAGTGAGGTCGATTTTTAGCTGTTGATTCCAAATCTTTTTAGCACCAATGACCCTTTTAATTCCTTTTATTTTATCCCAAAATGTACTCCTTTTTTTTTTTTGGCACTGAAGATTAAACTGAGGAGTGCTCTACTTCCAAGCTATACTCCCAGCCCATTCGTTTATTTATTTATTTATTTATTTATTTATTTATTTATTTATTTATTTATTGGTGGTACTGGGGTTCCTGGAAGGCCTTCTACCTCCGGGCTACACTCCCAGACACCTATTTTATATTTTTTATTTGGAAACAGGGTCTCTTAAACCAGAGAGGCTGGCTTCAAACCTGGGCGGTCCTCCTGTCTCTGCCTCCCAAGTGCTGGGGTTACGAGCGTGCACCATCACGCCTGACTTTTTTTTTTTTAAACAGGGTCTGACTAAATTGGTGAGGCTGGCCTTGAACTTTTTTTTTCTTCTTTTGAGGGTCTGGGGATGAAACCCAAAGGTATGTGACCTCCGAGCCACACCCCCTGCCCAATTTTTATTTTTTATTTTGAAACAGGGTCTCACTGAGTTGCAGAGGGCCTCACTAAGTAGCTGAGGCTGTCTGCGAACCGCGATCCTCAGGTCTCAGCCCCCCCTCCCAAATGCTGGAATTACAAGCGTGCGCTGCCACTGTGCACGGCTTTGACTTTGAACTTCTAATCCTCCTGTTTTAGCCTTTCAAGTACTGAGATTACAGGTGTGTGCCACCACACACAGCTCCAAACTGTACTCTTTTTGAGGGGAAGTCCACAAATTTCATCAGCAATACTGATCATATCGACAAAATTACCATCAAGTAGTACTATCTTTTGAGACACACTCTTGGGAGCTTGGCTTTGGGCCAAGATAATTTAGGAAGTGGTTCTGCTGAGAGGCATTGGGCATGATCTCTCAGTTCATGTTTTCAAGAAAACCAGAACCCAAACCAAGAATTAATGCTAATGTTTAATTTAGGAGCTGTGATCCCAGGGTGGTGAGAGTCAGAGAAAAGAGGAGGAGAGACAGGAGAAACTGGGAAGCCCTTCAGATGACGCATGATCAAGCTACAGAAAGACAATGGGATGCCTGTGTGGCGGTGCAGAATACCCCGGGCAGGCTGTACGGTGACAGTGTGCTTCAGGTAAGTTCTTGGGAGGAGGAAGGACAAAGAATCCATTTTCACGGTCACTTCCCATCTATTTCCCAGTGATTGACATTTACCCCACCGGGAATTACTTTCCATGTATGAAAAAGATCGTATCACCTGTTCCCGCTTTTGGTCTGTCTTATGGCAAGCCACAGCCGGTGCTCTCTGGCATGGCCTTTAATCTTGGTTGAGGAGTAGAGAGAAAAACCAGAAATTCCTGGCAGATAGCTGGTGAGCTCGGGTGCTCAGAGGCAGCCCAGGCGGAGGCTGGGAAAGTGGCAGGTAAGCCCCTGCCCTTGGTAGAGGACTACATAGATCCAAACAGCTGTAGTGGAGGCTGAGACAGAGAGGCATCTGAGGGTCTGGGAGATGAGGTACCCACGATAAATCTTATATACTGAGGGAAGAAGGCTAAGGCGGAAATTTGCAGTGATGTTCAACAGACACTTGGAAATTAAGAACTCGAACCACTTCAGTGCTTTGAGGTTTCCAGAGGGAATTGTCCAGGTACCATATTGGATTATATTTCTAGGCTGCATAGATGAGTGAGTGGAACATGAGCTTTGGAGATGGGCAGAGCCATGCTGAAGTCGCACTGTGTATGATTCAGATGATTTACTTAACCTCTCTAAGCTGTAGCTTTCTTCCCCATAACGTGGGGATGATGATGCTCAAGATAGCTTGCTCCAGTTTAGACATCCAGCAAATGCTAACTATCCTGTGGCTGTGATGCTTATTAATACCATTCTCAGATGACTGTGTACTCTTCCCAGCCTTCCCTTGCCCTGATGGACTCTTCCTGTGCTGGTCCTAAGTGTTTCCGGAATGGGGTGAGTTGCTCCAGTCTGAGCCCTTCGACCTCTACTCTCAAAGTCATGGAACTCCAGAAAGGCTGGTGGCCCCCTTTGGAGTCCTGACACAGTATGCTCCAAGAAGGCGGCACCTACCCATCACCTTTGGTATATAGAGAGAACGTGTGTGTGTGTGTCACTGGGGATTGAAGTCAGGAGCATTCTGCCCCTGAGCTACACCTCCAGCCCTGTTTTATTTTTTATTTTGAACAGGGTCTCACTAAGTTGCCGAGGGCCTCATGAAGTTGCTGAGGCTGGCTGTGAACCTGTGACCCTCCTGTGTCAGTCTCCTGGGTACTGGGATTATAGGCATGTGTCATCATGCCTGGCAGGGCATGTCTTAAACAATCCACTTGTTCTTATAATTTTTTCCCCTTCAAAGTAGGAGTATAAAGTTTTGTGGCCAAAACTTTGCGTTGGTGCCCAGGGAAGCACACCAAGTGCATAAAACATTCCTAGAGTCACAGAAAAAAGAGGTTCTCATACGACTTTAACACTTGGAGATAACTATATATATGATAACTGGTAGGATATCACCTCTAAATTATACAGGCCAAATTTTCCCTTGTTCCCATAAAGTGAAACCCTTTTGAACCTAGAAGTACATTAAATGTCAAGAGTAATGTTAATGCTTTGGAACTTTCTGGAACAGTATAAACACACATCACTCTTCTGTCCAAGACTCTTACCACTCAGTGAATGCCAAATCATTGGTGCTGGGGATGGAACCCAGGGCCTCACCCACACTTGGCAAGCCCTAGCTCTACCTCCGCCCTAAACACTGAATCTTTACCAGTGGCCTTTCGTGACTTATGGGATCCAGTCCCCACTTACAAGACCTTATCTCTTACTTCTAGGAGGAAGCATAGCATAATTTGGTGTTTAAAACTTCAATCCCTAGTGACAGACTACCTGAGTTCCAAGTCTAGCTACATCGCATACAAGCTGTATGATCTGGGACAGTTATTTAACCTTGATGTGACTCAGTTTCCTCATGTAGAAAAAAGTGTCTAATATATATACATAGTACTTGGAATATATATAGTGTGTGTGGAACCGGCAGTTGAGCTCAGAGGTATTTCTTCCTCTAAGCTACCCCCCAGCCCAATTTTTTATTTATTTATTTTTTTTTTGGTACTGGGAACGGGACTCGGGGACATTCTAACCCTGAGCGTCACCCTAGCCCTATTTTTTATTCTTTATTTTTGAAACAGGGTCTTACTGAGTTGCAAAGGGCCTCACCAAGTAGCTGAGGCTGTCTGCTAACTGCGATCCTCCCGTCTCAGCCTCCCAAATGCTGGGATTATAAGCATGAGCCACAATGCCTGGCCTATTTTTTATTCCTTATTTTGAAACAGGGTCTCACTAAGTTTCAGAGGGCCTCAGTTACTGAGGCTGGCTGTGAACCTGCCATCCTCCTGTCTCAGCCTCTCAAGTACTGGGGTTACAAGCGTGTGCTACCATGCCTGGCTTCCTTCTTATTTTTGAAACAGGATCTTGCTAAGTTGTTGAGGCTGGTCTTGAACCTGCCATCTTCTTGTCTAAGCCTCCCTCCTACTGGGATTGCATCACCAAGCCCAGCTAATCTAGGGCACTCCAGTCCGCTGCCCTCATGGCAGTGCCTGCAGCAGTCCAAACACACTCCTGCCTAGTGACCTTTGGACCTGTTGTTTTCCAGATCGCAGGTTTCCTCACCTTTTTTTAAGTCTTTGCTCAAGGATACCTTTTAAATAATTTCAGACCTACTTAAAATTGCGATTCTCTGTCAACTCCCTGCTTTGTTTTTCTCATTAGCACTTATCTAATTTGAATACTCTTATTTGGAAATTAATTTATTATTTATTTATTTATTTATTCTGTACTGGGGATGGAACCCAGGGGCATTCTACCTCAGAGCGACACCCTCAACCCTATTTTTTATTCTTTATTTTGAAAAAGGGTCTCACTGAGTTGCAAAGGGCCTTAAAAGTAGTAGCTGAGGCTGTCTTAGAACCACCATCCTCCTGTCTCAGCCTCCTTAATGCTGGGATCACCGGTTGTGCGCCACCACACCCAGATAAATTCACTTTTTTTTTCACTTATCTCCCCCAGCCAGAGGGCAAGGAGACTTGTTTTATTTTCTGATGCCTCTCAATTGCCTAGAACATCGCATGGGTATGGTAGGTGTCTCTCATGTGCAACATTATGACATTTCAGTAAAAAAAAAAAAAAAAAAAAGTGTTCCTATAAAATTCTTTCATTGAGTGATGCCAGTTATCTCAGATTGTGTTGGTGTACTCTGTGATGTCCCGCGATGACAGAAGTGTGTAACTACACATTTCTCAGAATGTATTCCATCCATCATTATTGTGGAATGAATGAACGCACTGTTTTCAGATGAACAAAGTTGGAGTCTATTTTGAAGACTGATTTTTATTTTTTTTTGTGTGGTACAGGGGATTGAACCCACGGTAATTCTACATCTGAACTACATACCCAATCCTATTTTATTCTTTATTTTGAAACGGGGTCTCACTAAGTAGCAGAGGGCCTCACGAGGTTGCTGAGGCTGGCCATGAACCTGCAATCCTCCTTTCTCAGCCTCCCAAGTGCTGGGATTACAAGAGTGCACCATCACACCCGGCTGGAAGACCGATTTGTAAAGGACTTTTGTAATGTGCAAGTGACTTGCTAAAGATCTTCCTCTAAGTTTTAGTTCTCTTAAGTTATTAACTATGCCAGGTGTGGTGGCGCACGCTTGTAATCCCTGCGCTTGGGAGGCTGAGACAGGAGGATCGCGCGGGTTCGAGGCCAGCCTCAGCTACTTAGTGAGGCTCTCAGCAACTTAGTGAGACCCTGTTTCCAAATAAAATATAAAATAGGTCTGGGAGTGTAGCCCGGAGGTAGAAAACCTCTGGGTTCCCCCCCCCAGGACCACCACACACACACAAAAAAAGTTATTAGCTATGACCTCCCTCCTACAATCTTGTTTAAGAAACTGATTGGCAAATTATTTTCCCCAAAATATATCTTAATGCAAACTTTAGTTGAAAACTTAGGGAGGTCAAAGTATCTTTAATTTCTAATGAGCACATTCTGAATTCATGAAATAGTTTGATTCCTGACTAATTGCTGGTGGGCTCTGTGGCCCCGTGATTCATCCGAAGTGACCTAGAAGTCACAGCTCGTCATCAGGATGTGTAAGGAGACTGTAACACCTGCTCCAGGTTAGACAAGCTGCGAGGCTCAACCTCTGAGACGTATCTCATTATCACCATAGTCAGACAGACAAACCAAGGTGTGCAAGGGCCCAAGCCACTTCCCCAAAAGGTCAGAGCCTGGATTCCAACCATCAGTTTCAATCTATGTTTTTTCTAGTATCTTGGGTTATTTATTTATTTATTTATTTATTGGTACTAGAGATTGAACGCAAGGGCTTTGTACTTCTGAGCTATACCCCCAGCTCTTTTTATTTATTTATTTTTATTTCGAAACAGAATCTTGCTAAGTTGCTAAGGGCCTTGCTGAGGCTAGCCTCCAGACTTCTATCTTACTGGGATTACAGGCATGCATCATCGTGCCTGGCTCTAGCATCTCACTGTAAGCCTAAAATTTCTCACTTGTAATATGTAACTCTGCTTAGGTGTAGCATTGCTGTGACAGTTACAAATAAATATATGCAAAACAGAGTACTCAGTAAATGACAGCTTTCATTAGGGTTATACTTTAGGAAAGATGTTAAGATGCTTCCCCTGGGAACAATCTCATAGATGCTCTAGGGAGAAAAACAAGTCTTGACTTAGCTGGGTGACAGAAATAGGTCCTGTAGAGGTGGGTTAGTTGGAGTGATCACATTTAAATTTTTTGCTTTAATTTTTTTTTCCCTGCCAGGCATGGTGGCACACACTTGTAATCCCAGTACTTGGGAGGCTGAGACAGGAGTATCACACAGGTTCGAAGCCAGCCTCAGCTACATTAAAAAAAAAAAAAAAATTCCCCACTACTGGGGATTGAACCCAGGGTCATTTTACTTCAGAGTTCCACTTCCAGCCTTATTTTTGATTCTTTATTTTGAAACAGGGCCTCACTTACTTGCCAAGGCTGGCCATAAACCTGCAATCCTCCTGTCTTAGCTTCCTGAATACTGAGATTACAAGCATGTATCACCATGCCCTGCTAATTTATTTTAAGTAAAAAAAAAAAAAAAAAAAAAAAACATTTATTTGTGTTTTCTTTCACTAAGCATTGGCTGTATGGAATATAATTAGTCAAGCTTGAGATAATTGGATCAAGAAAATATTGTTTGTATGGTTGTATAAAAATGCTGGTTGTTAAGTCAAGTATGGTGGCACACACCTGTAATCCCAGTACGTGGGAGACTGAGAAGGATCGCGGGTTTAAGAACAGCGAGATTCTCAGCAACCTAGCAAGGCCCTGTTTCAAGACAAAAAATAAAAAAGGGATAAGGGTGTGGCTTGGAGGTAGAATGCTCCTGGTTTCAATCAATCCTCAGTATCATACATTAAAAGAAAATTTTAAAAAATTGTGGTATTAGGGATTAAACCCAGGGGCATTCTACCTCTGAGCTATACCTCAGCCCTATTTATTTATTTATTTATTTATTTATTTATTTATTTATTTATTTATACTGGGGATGGTACCCGGGGGCATTCTACCTCTGAACTACACTCCTAGGCTTATTTTACCTTTATTTTCAAACAAGGTTTTGCTAGGTTGACGAGAGTCTCATTACTTGCTGAGGCTGTCCTTGAATCTGTGGTCTTCTTGTCTCAGCCTCCCAAGTACTGGGATTATGGGCGTGTGCCACCACGCCTGGCACTCTTAAAATTTTGAGACAGGGTCTCACTAAGTTGCCCAGGTTAGTCTTGAACTTGCAATCCTCCCCCCTTAGCTTCCCTGTAGCGGGAATTACAGGTGAATGGCACCATGCCCAGCCCTCTGTCTTAAACCCTCTGTCTCCTAGTGAGTAGCCTGCTAACTGATAGGCTAGGTAAACTGATCCAGTGGCGCTCATCTCAGACCAGCAAGCCCCCATTTAATTGGCCAATTGACTTGGATGCATGAATGGGTGAAACCCCAGCTAAGTCTAATCCAGAACAGCAGAACTACCTCACCAGTGGTTCTTAAAATCATGCCATTGAGTTTTTTGAGGTGATCTGTTAGGCAGTAATAGCTGTTATAATCATCTACATAATATTCTTGTTATTGGTTTAAAGGAGAAACGAGACATGAGGAAACAATCAGAAGAAATTACAGTGTGGGACACACTACCAAAAGACTGGCCTAGATGCTAAAAAGAGTCAATGTTGAAAAATGTTGTTTGTTGAAAAACAAACAACAAAGTTGGGAGACTGTTTTCAATAGACTAGAACAGGGTTTAGACCAGGTACTTCTTTATTATGGGGGACTGGGTATTTATACAGGGTACTTAGCAGGCACCTCTGGTCTTAATCTACTACATTAGGTGCCTGCTATGGGTTGGGTGTGTTTTTTTTACCCACTGGTTCCTGTGCTCTCAGTTTGGGGATGTTGAGAGGTGGTGGGACCTTTAAGAGGGAGGCCTAGTGGAAGGTGATTCGATCCTTAGTGGCCTTGCCTTCTGAGGGGGTTAATGTAGCTCTCGCTAGACCCCACTTAGTTCTTACAACTATGGATTGTTATAAAGGAGGCCACCCATCATGTGATTGCCCCTTTTGCACGCTGGATCTCTTTCTGTTTTTCTACTATGTTTTGATGTAGCCAAGGGGGCTCTTGCTAGAGGCCAAACAGGCTACTTCATCTAGGATTTTTAGCTTCCTGTTTTGTGAAGTGAATATACCTCTTTTCTGTATAAAGTATTTGGCCTTGGATATTTTGTTATAGCAAGAGAAAATGAACTAATACAATGCCAAGAGCACCCCTAGTCATGAAAAACAATGTCTCTGGATATCACTACAAGTCTCTTTTGGGACAATGTATTAATGAGACACATCAAATGCAATGCATGGACCTTGTCAATATTTTGGATCAAAGACCAAAATTTCCTGTGTAAAGTCTTTGGGCAACTGAAGAAATAAAAAAAAAAATGGACTTAAAGATATTACAGTTATGTAAGAGAATGCCTTTACTCTTAGGAGATTTATGCTGGATTATTTAAAGTGAACTGTTGCTGGGCGTGGTGGGGCACGCTTGTAATCCATGTGCTTGGGAGGCTGAGACAGGAGGATCACACAGGTTCGAAGCCAGCCTCAGCTACTGAGTGAGGCTCTCAGCAACTTAGTGAGACCCTGTTTCCAAATAAAGTATAAAGTAGGGCTGGGAATATAGCCCGGAGGTAGAAAAGCCCCTGGGTTACACCCCCAGTACCACCCAAAAAGCAAAAACAAACAAAAAGATAGTGAACTGTTGAATATAAGTTGAAATATTCAACTTATTTTCAAATATTTCAATGGATAAAAATTCCTCTTATACAAAGAGATAAAGCAAAGGAGGAAAAGAATTGCTGAATTAAGGTGAAAATTATAGGGGCATTTGTTGTACCATTCTTTTGACCTTTGTGGGTTTGGAATGTATCAAAGTAAAAAGCTGGTGGGGGGAAAGGAGCTCACATCTCTACTGCCGAGATCCTTATACATCTGACAGGACAGAAGAGGCGAGGTGTTTCAGATGAATCTCAGTGCTCCCTTGGCATTGCCTGGACAATAGGATAGCTCAAACCACCTGTGGGCAGCTGAAACTGAGGCTGAGACTTCTCTGCCCTAGGAACAGGACACAAACTTAGCCTCCTATAGGACCACGGGGCTTCTTTTCCCTTGTGTAGATCCCACAGGACCAAAAATCTAGGTGCTGGGTAGTTTGTCTGTGTTTCCCAGAAAGCTCTGGCAAACAGCTGGCACCAAATCCAGGCTGCCTGGTGCCAAGATAGGTTGACTATTCCTTTCACCAATAAGGTTGGTCTCACACTTGTAACATATACCAAAAAGAGATGGAAAGAGTGACAGTAGCCAGGTGTGTTGGCACACACCTGGAATCCCCGTACTTGAGAGGCTGAGACGGGAGGATCACAGGTTCCAAGCCAGCCTCAGCAGTTCAGAGAGATGCCCAGCAACTTAGTGGAATTCGGCTCAAACTACAACTGCAAAGAGACCCAAATGCAAATCAGCTAACATTTAAAACGCGACAAAACTCGGAAACCAAAAGAGAAAATGCTGATAAAATGCATTTATGTAAAACACTTAAAGTTTTTATAGGGTAAAAGCAAAAATGATGACAACAAACAGCAAGAAAACACCGTCAACAGAGCCAATGAGAAATGGCCGCAGCAGAAAAGCACCATCAACAGAGCCAATGAGAAATGGCCGCAGCAGAAAAGCACCATTCGCAACCCAACAGGAAAGTGTTGATTCCTTCATTAGACAAAGAAATCTTGTAGTCTTACCAGAAAAAAAAAAGAGCAAAGAATATGAACAAATGCTTCATACAAAAGAAGAATGGCAGAAATTACTTGGAAAAATGCTCAATTTTATTAGTGCTTAGAAAAATGCGATTCATAATAACATGTGAGTGACCAGAAAGCTTAAAGTTCAATAAAATTTAGTTTTGGCACAGTCATAACAGAAGTTACATAGCTGATGGAAATGTGAATTGGAACAACTTTTGGGGGGTTGCAATTTGGGAGCATCTAACCCAATCTTAAATGTGTGTACGTATTATGATCCAGCATTTTCACTGAAAGGAATTCATCCTACAGATAAAGTCAGGCAAGTTTCAGTGATATGTGTATAAAGATATTTGTGGAAACCTTGTTTATAATAATGGTACAAGTGGGAATTATTTAAATGTTCATAGATTGGGCAATGGTTAAATAAATTTATGACACACCCAAGGATTAAAAGACTTACATATGCTGACATTGGAATACTTCTAATATGTAATTAAATGAATAAAGCAAAGTACAGGGCATCATATATTATATAATCTGCTTTGTGTAAAATGCTATATATCCTTACATGGAAAAAATATACAAAAATAGTTCTCAGTGCTGACCTTTTGAGAAGATTTTATTCCCTTTCATTTTAAACTATTTTGAAGTTTCAGTGTACTTTTACTATGATCATGTCTTAGGTTTCCAATAAGAAAATATTCAGGCTGTGTCTTGAAACAACTCTAAGCAATGTCAGTCAGTGCCTCTCTCGATATTTTTGTAGAAAGTATTTTAGCTACTGAAATAGGGTAAGGTTGTGTGTGGGTTCATTTTTCTAAAGCTGGGGATGCAGATATGCCAATGGGATTGTGCTATTGCCGCTAACAGTATGAAATTCAGAACCCAAGAAGGCCGCATCAGAGCAGTAAACAAGTTCCTAGAGTTGTATGTAGCTCCAGCAAGAATCCTGTTTGGGAAGTCAAAGTGGCTGAACAAAGAAAAAAAAAGTGGTAAGAATTTTATTTCTCCTCCTTTCTCTCCCTCTCTCCGGAGTTTCTTTAGGAACATGAAATTAAAGATATAACCAAGATTCAAAGGTACTGAAATATGGGAAAATTTTTGGATGATTCTTGCTCTTTACGAATGCATCAGCTCCGTGCCTGGCCAATCCTATCTGAAGGTATTAATGTGAGGGACGGCCTCTATCAGGGGAACATTTTTTTTTGTCCTCAGTGAAGTGGCACATTCAGTTCCTGGTACAGCAGGCTCACTTGATTCCTATTAGTCATTTCACAGCTGTATCTTGGGAGGAGAGAGTCTCAAATACTTCTGTCTGATTTCACCAGGAAACTAAAAACCAGGCCTTCGCAGTTCCCCGTTTGTTTGTTTACAGTTTTCAAGTCAATAAAAGATGTCTGTCTTTGTGGCTGTTTCTCCTAAGGGTTTCTAATTGTCTGCTGCTCTGTCTACCTTGGGCACTTAGATTTGTTGCCGTCTTACAGGTAGATAGATGTCGGGTACCCACCCTAGTTTATTAAATTGATGTTGCAATTTTTCTTTGTCAGTTCTAAGGTTACTCAGGGACACTTTTTTTTTTTAAATATGCTTTTATTGGTGCTTTATTATCTCACAACAACGTAAGGGACACTGCTTAAAAACACAGGTCAGCTACCAAGTGAGACATCAGTCATGATCATAGGTTTGTTATTTTTTAGGTTGTTTAGGGACAGTAAATGAATGCGCAAACTTGTTATTGTTGAGTTGCTAGAAATACTGGAGATGCACATACGGGCATCATTATTGCAGATTGGTTTGTGACAGCTGGCCTTGATTTAGTTATTTCCTCAAGAAGACACTTGGAACAATTATTGAAATGCCTCCCCTCTGTAATTACAATAATAATTATGATGATTTTGCAACTGAATATGCAATTCAGGGTGTATACACTCAACTACTGTTTTTAGCTTGTTTCTCTTTTTACATTGATGTCAGCTGCTGCAGTCAGGATTATTGAAGAACAGAGAGCTAATTTTCTATTGAAGGTCAATGAACTACAGGAAAAAAATAACCTAGGGCCAATAAAGGAAATTATTAAAAATAATGAGTCTAGCGCTGGGGATGTCTAGCGTGTTGCAAGGCCCTGGGTTTGATCCCTGGCATTGTTAAAAAGATGATTATGGTTAGTATTTATTATAATAGATCGTATTTAAGAAGTGTTAACCACAAGCATGGCCCCCCGTTTAGAGAGTAAAATGTATTTTTTAGTACTTATCTGCTTTTAAAAATAACAACAAACTATCTTAGCAATTACAAATATCTGCCAATTTATTTCCCCCCTTGTATTAGCTAATTAAAGAGCAGTGAGAAAGCTGATAAAATAGTGGAGAGAGGTGTGTGCTGTGGGAAGGAGGAAAACAGTTAAGAAAATGAGACAGATGCAGGAAGAATAGGGAGGCCCAGATGGTAATGAAAGATAAACAAGGAATAAGACGAAAAGACAGAATGACAGTGATGGAGATGGAGAACAGGTAAAGGAGACAGCCAGGTGGGAAGAGAGAAAGGGGAATGGAAAAATGGATGAAGGAAAAGACTTGGAGTTGGGAAAATATGTATATATATATTTATTTGCATATATACAAAATTTATATACATTATACATACATATGTACATTATATATAGATATATTATTATTTGGTACTGGGATGGAACCCAGGGGCATTCTACCTTTGAACTACATCCCTATCTCTCTTTATTTTAAAACAGGGTCCTGCTAAGTTGCTGAGACTGGCCTCAAACCTGAGCCTCTGTCTCAGCTTCCCAAGTACCGGGATTACAAGCGTGTGCCACCACTCCCAGCTCTGGAGGGCATACTTTTTAAAGTACTGGTGTGTCTTTAAAATCAATGTGGAGTCCGGTGTGGTGGTACACGCTTGTAATCCCAGCATTCGGGAGGCTGCGACCTAGGATCGTGGTTCAAGGACAGCCTCAGCTACTTAGTAAGACCCTCCATAACTTAGTGAGACCCTGTTTCAAAATAAAGAATAAAAAAATAGGGCAGGAGGTGCAGCTCAGAGGTCAAATGCCCCTGGGTTCCATCCTCAGACCCACACACACAAAAAAAAATGGGATCTCTGGAGCATGGTGTTTATACCACCATCACCTGTTACCAATTCTCAGCAAAACACTGATTACTGTTCATGAAACTTTATGTAATTGTAGATCTGGTCGATGAGGGGGGAAAGCAGAAATGAAAACCTTTCAAAGTGGGTGTCAAGCTGGCTTCTCAAGAGGAATTTCTTTTCTTTTCTTTTCTTTTTTTTTCTTTTGTGGATCTGGGGATGTAACCAGAGGCATTCTATGTCCGAGGTACACCCCCTGCCCTATTGTGTGTGTGTGTGTGTGTGTGTGTGTGTGTGTGTGTGTGTGTGTGTGTGTTTGTGCTCTGGGGTTCCTGGAAGCCCTTCTACCTCCGGGCTACACTCGCAGACCTATTTTTATATTTTTTTATTTGGAAACAGGGTCTCGTAAGCCAGCGAGGCTGGCTTCAAACCTGCGCGATCCTCCTGTCTCTGCCTCCCAAGCACAGGGATTACAAGAATGTGCCACCACGCCCGGCCTATTTTTTATTCTTTATTTTTGAAACTGGGCCTCATTGAGTTGCAGAGGGCTTCACTAAGTAGCTGAGGCTGTCCGCGTACCGCGATCCTCCTGTCTCAGCCTCCCAAATACTGGGATTACAAGTGTGGCCTACCATGCCCAGCTTCAAGAGGAATTTCTAATGAAACAGGTGACTAGTAGTTTCCTGCCTCCTCATTATCCTGACCTAAGAAGGGAAAGTTCTTAAGCTTGGCAGCACACAGAAAACTTTTCAGGATCTTAAAAAAATTACACACACACACACACACACACACACACACATATATATATATATATACATATATATATACACACACATATATGTATATATAATATATATACACACATATGTATATATAATATATATATATATATATATACACACACACACATATATGTATGTATATAGTTAGCTGAGTGCATTGGTGGTACACGCCTGTAATCCCAGGACTTGGGAGGTTGAAACAGGAGGATGGCAGGTTCAAAGTGAGCCTTAGTAACTTAGCAAGGCCCAGTTTCAAAATAAAAAGCAAAATAGAACCAAAGATGTACCTCAGAGGTAGAATACCCCTGGGTTCAATCCCCAGGACCACAAAACATATGGATGCTCAGGTTCCATTCCTAACATGTCCGTGGTGTGGTGCAAGGAGTTTTAAAAGCTCCCCGATCCCTACTGTACATGATACACATCTACAAACATATCAAAGTCAATCACAAAGCCGGGTGTGGTGGTGCACGCTTGTAATCCCAACATTTGGGAGGCTCAAACAGAAAGATTGAGGTTCGTGGTAGCCTCAGCTACTTAGTGAGGTCCTTTGTAATTCAGTGAGACCCTGTTTCAAAATAAAGAATAAAAAATAGGGCTGGGGGTGTAGCTCAGAGGTAGAATGCCCCTGGGTTCCATCCCCAGTACCCCCAAAAAAAAAAAAAATCGTCAATCATTAAGCCAAACATGAGGAGGGAGAGCAGAGGGAATGGGTAAAAAACGGGGAAGGGCTAAATGAGTGATGTGTGCATGTGTGCCCCTACCATTTTATACCTCATTAAGATCTACGACTACAATGCGTTAATTAAAAAAAAAATAAGTTGTCAAATCAAGCAGGAGAAGCTGGGTGTGGTGGTGCACACTTGTAATCCCAGTATTTGGGAGGCTGAGACAGGAGGACTGCACATTTGTGGCCAGCCTCCGATACTAGTGAGACCCTGTTTTCAAATAAAGAATAAAAATATAGGGCCGAGAGTATAGCTTGGAGGTAGAATGCCCCTGGGTTCACTCTCTAGTTCCACAAAGACAAATAAATAAATAAATAAATAATAAGAGAGTCTGTCTCAAATTGAGCTCCCCTCTCTCCTCCAATGGGAACTCCTCCAGCCCCTTCACTGAATCTTCTCTTCTCCCAGGACAACAACTTAGCTTGAAAATGATGACAGGAATACTGTCAAGGTCTCAAAGTGAAGGGTTGTACGTTTTCTCTCATATTGGGAAGACAGAAATTGGGAAACAAAAGAGACTCCAGATAAAGGAAGGGAGACTCCAGTGGCGTAATAAAAGGGGTTTGGGGGAGGGAGAAAAGGGGAAAGAGACTTGATGAAGGAAACAGCTCAAATAATACTATGAGCACATGTGAAATTATCAACACCAATGCCAAGTATCAATAGCAACCTTTTTTTTTGTTTTTTCCGGTACTGGGGATGGAACCTAGGGGCATTCTACCTCCAAGCTGCACCTCTAGCCCTGTTTTTTATTGTTTTTGAAACAGGGTCTCACTGAGTTGCAGAGAGCCTCACCAAGTAGTTGAGGCTGTCTGGGAACCTGGATCTTCCCATCTCAGCCTCCCGAATGCTGGGATTACAAGCATGTGCCACCATGCCTGACTTAAAAGATTTTTTTTTAAAAAAAAGGTATCCCAGGTGATTCCATTGTGAAGCTAAGTTGAGGACCACTGTGTCCAGGCCCCGCTCTGTGCTCACCTGAGAATCCCATTATAATACTGGCTGGTTTTTAGCCAATGAAAGCAGTGACCCGAATGCTAAGTTGGAGAAAAGTAAGTCAAAGCCCCAAGACTGTCAACCTTTGTGCTATATGTTTCGTTAACAGCCCGGCTGTGAATCAATTGTGGAATTGGGGGAGGATGGGATATTCCACATTTAGAGCTTATTCGAAGTATGCAAGAGGAAAACAAATCAGTTATCAACATAATAAGAAAGGCCTTCCCAAGTATTTGCTTTTTGAGAAATGCTTTACCTTGATTCCAGCTTTATGAGGGCATCTGGCGTCTTTTGGATGGCAAACTGCAGTTGACCTTAGGCTGTGGACCAGGAGGCACGGCTTGCTTCTTTTCTGCTTGTTTGTGGTACCTTATTGCTCAGCCCAGCCCGGACGGCCTGGGGTCCCCCTGCTCTCTGACTTGCCCCTAGTTCTCCACTTCAATGCGGAGCCAGCTGGAGTTTGCTGTTACCAAGCGCTCCTATCTCCATCACTCCCCAGCTTTCTGTGTCTCAGTAAGACTGAGACATTTAACCTGCCCGTCCCCTGAGCTAACAGGTAAACCAGGCAGAGGAGGAACCTGCGCCCCATTAACCTGGTCCTTTCATACTTCCACTTCATGTGTGTGGCACTGGGGATTGAACCCAGGGCTGTTCTACCTCCGAGCTATACCCCCAGCCCTCTTTATTTTTTGTTTTGAAACAGGGTCTCCCTAGGTTGCCGAGTCTCACTAAGTTGCTGAGGCTGTCCTGGAACCTGTGACCCTCCCGTCTCAGCCTCCTAAGCACTGAGATGGCAGGTGTGCACCACCATGCCCCATGACATACTTCCATTTATAGTGGCTTTCTGGAGCCAAATATCCTAATCTAGAAGAAATTCTGGATTTTTCAACAGGAAGAAAAGATTGCCTTAACAGATGCACAGGGTCCAATCCCTGTAGGACTGTGGGGGTAATTTCTAGATGATTCTATTATATTTTACACAAAGCTGTTATTAGGAAATATGATATTTAACCTGTGGCCTTATAGAGATAATATTACTGCTACCCCTACTACCACCACTGGTATTATATTTTGAATACCAATTCTTTCTGAATGTATATTAATTCATTTAACATCTGCCTATTTGATTTTTAAAAAATATTTTATTGGTGCATTGTAGTCATACATCTTAATGGGATACAAGATTTGTGTAGACATACGTGCACGCATCACCCATTAGCCCTTATCCAATCCGGACCCTTTTCCCTCCCCATCCCTCCTTCCCATGCTTGTCTTAGTGATTGACTTTGATATGTTTAAGTACATCATGTGCTTTAGAGAGTTTCTTCCCCCCTCCCATCCCTTCAGTTAGGTCGCCTTATTTGTTCCTCGATAGGATCTCCTTCTTCATCCAGAGTTCCTCCTGTTACCCATTTCTCCTTAGCTTTCGCACATTAGGGAAAGCATCCGATTTCTTCTATGGCCATACCATCATGAACGCGCCCGATCTCGTCTGCCTACTTGATTTTGAGCTCCTCATTAGCCAGGTGAATTCCTGGCCCCTGGGAATGGGAGGGAGGTACTAATTACTGTATGAATGGATGGACGTTTAACCAATCCAGGCAGTGTGAGTCAGAGCAGCAGGCAAACATGAGGGGGCTAGTTCCGCCTGGACCTTCACAAAGAGCAGGCTGAGCCTCCCCTGAGGCTTGGACAGATTCTGACTTCAGAGTCTCCTTAACCTTGAATGTTTCTACCCAGAGGGCTGGGATGCTCTTTTTCTGGGCCAATTTCACCTCCCCCCGCCCAGGCCTTTGGTTCCAAATACACTAGGAATCAGTGTTAATTGCTTTTTTGAAATATCATTTTGTCAGCTTCATTTCGATGTGGTACTTTGCAAAGCAACCCCCAGCAGTGGACAGTTTATTCACAGCTGTGCACTGTCCAGACGTTTCCTGGGATTCCTGCCCACCTCCTATGCAGCTGGCAGCGTCTGCCAAGCCAGGATACGCACTCGACTGGGATAAACTTGGAACCAGTAGCACTTTGTTGTGTCTGAATTTTTAAAATTCAGAAAGGATGAAGGCTCAGCCTTTCTTAATCCAGAAAATAAAAAAAAAGCACAGTAACGGATAAACTAAGAATCAAGCAGGGGCTTCAAGATCGCCTCATGAGCACTGAGGGGATGAGGACGTTGCGTCTATGACAGGTTCGAGGACAAGGTCAAGGCAGCTGGTACCTGGGAGGGCAGATCCAGAGTCTAAAATTTTTGTGCCGCACCAAACTTTGCACTGGTGTCCTCAGATGTATGCTGGCGTGAATGTGTTTCAATTATTGTTTCTTTCTAAAGCTCTTTTTTCCCCCCTGATCCTCCTTCACACATGCTTCAAGGTCACAGCTCAGGCCAAAATGTTTACAAAAAAGAAAAAAAGACGGGCACTTATAGAAAGGTCTCCCTGCCAGCTCCTTCTTTCCCTGTGCCTGTCTCCAACCAAGCTCGGCAAACCCAGGAGGAGATAAAGTGGTCTCTGGAACCAGAAATTTCTGGGTTTGGATGCCAAGAGGAAAGCAGATGAATTCTGTCTGATTCCTCCAGCAGGCCTAGGCGGCTGCTGCTGCTGCTGCTGCTGCTGCTGCTGCCACCTCCTGGGAGAAGACAGACCTTTAGCTTCACAGGAAGCTGGGCTCAATGTTCACCTGGTACAATGTTCACTGGCACAGGCAAAGGCTTCCCTGGAGCAGGACTTAAATTCCCTTGTCCTAGAAAGTAAAAGGATGTCCCCTTACTCAGAAAGCAAAACACATTATTATTATTTATTTATTTTGGTGGTACTGGGAATTAAACTCAGGGGCTTTCTACCCCCAGTCTATACCCCCCGCCCTATTTTTATTTTGCATTTTGAAACAGGGTCTCACTAAGTTGCTGAGAGCCTTGCTAACTTGCTGAGACTGGCTTCAAACCTGTGATCCTCCTGTCTCAGCCTCCCAAGTACTGGGCCTGCGGGCCTGCGCCACCACGCCTGGCTTCTCATTGCTATTCTTTGCCTCTCATTTGTTCCTTTTGGCAACGAAATGAGTTCGCACAACCATAACAAAGCTGTAATGAGTTAATATGGGAGCCATGAAAGTACAGAGCTAAGATTGAGGCGGAACCATTAATTAGATTTAGGAATATATTAGAGATTCCTTTCTTGGCTTTCTGAACCTTGAATCCTGGGTGATGTTAGGAATGTATGCAAATCAAGAATTTCATAATTGAGAGGGTACTTATGAGCTCGGTGAATCGAAGCCTCCAAGAGTCTCAGTTTACTTAGAGTGCTGTTGTAAGGACTGAGATAATACATGCCAGTTCCTGGCATGCAAGAAATGCTCAGTGGGGAATTACCGTGAGACAAGTCTCAGTCTCCCGTGAGATTTTCTTCATTGCTGACCAAGAAATGGACAGAGAGCCCAGGCCTTTACTTCTGTCCATTCTTCTGATTTATAGATGATCCCTAAGCAAACTATTTATTTATTTATGAAACAATTATAAATTAGTGAGAAGCAATTCAGGAGAACCTAGGAGACTCAATTCAGGAAAGAGTTCTTGAGTACCTACTCTGTGTTGGTCTTAGAGGATTTAAGGAGCAATGATGTAGGTGTAGGCTTCAAATATTTCCCATTAGATGCATTAGGAAAAGATGACTGAAATTAGGGATTTGGGTCCTAGATTACAGATAATCAAACAGCTCAGCTGTATAAATGACTTGGGCATAACAGACAACATGGGTTTTCGTTTCTTCGTCGATAGAATAATACTGTATTTTTCAATGTTAAATAGTATGAGATCATAAGGGACATTTTTTTTTTCATTTGTAGCAGAGCTTGCCTAAAAGCTGGCACACTGAATACCGTGTTGTGCTTCACCTGTCCAAACCATCAAAATCTGTTAAAGAAACCCTGAGCTTCAGTGACCCTGGTAATCTAAAGCAAGACTTACAGAACTCCATGTCTAAAGATTTTTCCCGTATGGCAGATGAATTATGGGTCTTGCTTTATTTTATATGGTATTGGGACTGAACCCAGTAGGTTCTAGCATGAAGCTACACCTCCCTCTATCCCTTTTTATTTTCTGGGGACTGGGGATTGAACCCAGGGACAGTCTACCTCTGAGCTACACCCCCAGCCCTGTATTTCTAATTTTTATTTTGAAACAGAGTCTCACTAGGTGATGAGAGTCTCACTACTTGCTGAGGCTGTCCTTGAACCTGCGATCCTCTTGTCTCAGCCTCCCAAGTACTTGGAGTATAGGCCTGTGCCACTGTGCCTATGTGTCTTATTTTAACCAATCACGTATAGAATTATGGATTTATTCCAACCTCTTTTCAGTGTTTTTAATCCTTTCCTATGGTTTGAATGTTTGTGTTCCCCCCAAAATTCATGTTGAAACTGAATTCCAAACGCAGTAGTAATAAGAGGCAGGTCCTTTAGGAGATAATTAGGCTATGAGGGCTCGGTCCTTTTGCAAGGGACTACTTCTGTTATAAAAGGGCTGGGAGCCGGGCGTGGTGGCGCACGCTTGTAATCCCGGCGCTTGGGAGGCTGAGACAGGAGGATCGCACAGGTTCGAAGCCAGCCTCAGCTACTTAGTGAGGCTCTCAGAAACTTAGTAAGACCCTGTTTCCAAATAAAGTTTAAAATAGGTCTGGGAGTAAAGCCTGAAGGTAGAAAAGCCTCTGGGTTCCACACATATTACCACCAAAATAAAATAATAATAATAATAATAATAACAATAATAATTATTATTATTATTTTTTTGCGGGTCTGGGGATGGAACCCAGGGGCATTCAACCTCCGAGCTACAAGCCCTGCCCTATTTTTTATTCTTTATTTTGAAACTGGGTCTCACTGAGTTGCAGAGGGCCCCACTAAGTAGCTGAGGCTGTCCGCAAACCGTGATCCTCCGGTCTCAGCCTCCCGAATGCTGGGATTACAAGCATGTGCCACCATGCCCGGAATAATCATAATCATAATCATAATCATAATCATAAAATAAAAGGCTGGAAGGAGCTAGCCAGGCTCTTTTCCTCCCACCACGTGAAGACACAGCACTGCTCCCCCTGGAGGACGCAGCTGCAGGGCTCCATCTTGGGAGCTGACAGACTGGACCTTCACCAGACACGGAACCTGTTGGCACCTTGAGCTGGAGCTGCCCGTCTCCAGAACTGTGTGAGAAATAAATTTATGTTCTTTATAAACTCCCCTCTCTCATGTATTTTGTTATAGCAGTGTGTGAATTAACTAATAACCCTAACATCTATTAAATATCTTCCTTTACAATGAAGACCTCACACTTTTTGGCCCTCAGCCAACTGGTGAGTGCCTTCCTTCACCTGAGAATAAATAAATTCAGCTGTGTTTGTTTTGCTTTTTAACTCTACTGGCCTTTATTATTACTATTTGCCAGTATCAGATAGCTGAATATTACTTTACAGTTCATTAAATCACTTACCATATATCCACTTATTTGAGAAGAAATGTGATCTGACCAAACAAGATGAACTTTTTTTTTTTTTTGGTGGTACTGGGGTTCCTGGAAGCCCTTCCACCTCCGGGCTACACTCCCAGACCTATTTTTTACATTTTCATTTTGGAAACAGGGTCTCCTAAGCCAGCGGCGCGGCTGGCTTCGAACCTGCGCGATCCTCCTGTCTCTGCCTCCCAAGCGCGGGGATTACAAGCGTGCGCCACCACGCCCGGCTCAAGATGAACTTTTGAATCAAAAAGATTCTGGCTTTATCACTGGCTAGCCATATCTCCTTGGATAAATCATCGTATCAGTCAGTGTCCCAGTCTCAGCTTGGACTTTTTTCTTTTTCTTTCTTTTTTTTTTTTTTAATCTGTGGGTTCTTTATCATTGTATAAGTACTAGCTCAAATATTACCTTCTTGGAGAAGATTTCCTTTGCCATTCAATCTATACATTACCCTGCTTTAGTTTCTTTTTAGCAATTAACATGAATGAAAATCATCTAACTGACTTGTTATATAATTTCCCCAACAGAATGTGAGCTCCCTGTCGTAAGGCCCCCATCTGGCTCATCTGCTTTCCTTTGTCTTCCTAGCATCTAAGACAGGGCTGGGCACATCACAGCCTCTCAGTAAGTCTTTCTTGCAGCAAAAGAGAATGGAGAGCAAACACCCAAATACAATTAGTTACTCTCTCTGGGCAGCATCTATTGTATGAAGCACACTGAGAAGGCCTATAGGGGATGATGAAATGACTGGGTCACTAGAGCTGTGGCATCAACACACCTGCTGTTGGTCTCTGAAGAATGATGACCCACTGGGAAGCCTCATGTTCTCCATGAGGCTAAAAATATGTCCCTATCTTTGAGGTGCAAGGGAACTAGAGAGACGATATGGCTGCTGACCGTTTCTAGGCCTTCCCTGCATATCCTTACAACACGCCCCATCACCAAAATCATACCCCAGAGACAGAGGGATATATCCCTGGGAGAGCTGAAGGTCTAGCTAAAGCAGCCTTCTTCAGAGTTTGCCAGTTCTTTAGTCTTCAATTTTATCTTAATATTTATACAAATTGTAGGCCTGGTATTATTATAAAACATCTGTATCTATGTTGAAACAGAAATGCTTTAAATTATTTTACCATTTGTGAAATATGCGTTGTAGGAAAGCCCTGCTATTTTGGGTCTTTATACTCTGCTTAGCCATCATACCTCTAGGATACATATTTGGAGCCTGAAAAATCTTGGCATTCTTTTCCTTTTGCAATGTCTGAATCTCTGATTGAAATTCTCTTTTAGCCTCTTTCTTTCTTTCTCTCTTTCTTGTACTGGGGATTGAGCCCAGGGACATTCCACCTTCAATCTACACTGCCAGCCCTTTTTATTTTTAATTTTGAAATGGTCTTACTAAGTTGCCAAGGCTGGTCTTGAACTTACAACCTTCCGGTCTCTGTCTCAAAATTTTCTTTTCTTTTGGTACTGGGGATTGAACTCAGAGGCATTCTACTTCTGAGCTATACCCATCCCCAGCCCTATATTTTATTTTTATTTTGAATCAGTGTCTTGCTAGGTTGGTAAGAGTCTCACTCCTTTCTGAGGCTGTCCTCAAACCAGTGATCCTCCTATTTCAGCCTCCCAAGTCCTGGGATTACAGGTGTGCGCCACTGTGCCTGGCTTCCTCTCCTTTAATATTTATTGAGCATCTACTATGTGTAAAGACAACAACAGATACAACTGTGAACAGGATATGCACGACTCCTGCCTTTGTGGGAGTTTTCTTTTGGGGAGAAAGAAAAATAAAGAGGAAATTAAAACAATATTAGGGTCTTGGTTCAATTAAAGAGGGGAAACTTGAGGTGCTAAGGGAAAGGTAGAAAATGTGACCTAACTTCCAAATAGGTGATGAGGAAAGGTTTTTCCAGAACAGAATGATGAAGAGGATATGGGTAGGTAAAGTTGGGGAAGCATATTTCAGGACTGGTTCAGGTAGAGTTCCGAAGGGAAGGAGGACACAGGACACATGGGTAACAATTCAGTATGCTAGTTTAGTGTCGCTGGAGTAGAGTGCCAAGGAGAGAGAAGAGAACGTTGGAAAAATAAGGGGTGTTATGGGGGGCTCTGTTAGGCAGGTTAGAAGGGAGTAGAAAGTCACTGGGAAGATCTAAGCTCAGTAAGAGCTCATACATACATACATTCATATATATTTTTTCTTTTTTTAAAAAATTGTTCAGGAGCCGGGTGTGGTGGCTCACGCTTGTAATCCCCGCGCTTGGGAGGCTGAGACAGGAGGATCGCGCAGGTTTGAAGCCAGCCTCAGCTACTTAGTGAGGCTCTAAGCAACTTAGTGAGACCCTGTTTCCAAATAAAAATATAAAATGGGTCTGGGAGTATAGCCCGGAGGTAGAAAGCCTCTGGGTTGCACCCCCAGTACCACCAAAAAAAAAAAAAAAAAAAAAAAAAGTTCAGGAACCATAACTCTGCCTGGAAAAAAATGAGTTTACTTACTAATATTAAGGTAAGAGAGGGCATTAGCAAATTTGGGGCCCAAACTAGTTGGAGTGAGTTTCTGTTTTAATCTCTCTTTTTATTTTTTATTTTTGGTACTGGGGTTCCTGGAAACCCTTTTACCTCCAGGCTACACTCCTAGACCTAATATATATATATATATATATATATATATATATATATATATATATATATATAATTTTTTTTTTGGAAACAGAGTCTCTTAAGCCAGAGAGGCTGGCTTCAAACCTGCGATCCTCCTGTCTCTGCCTCCCAAGCACAGGTATGGCTTAATCTCTCTTTTAAAATATTTTCTTTTCCCAAAGATAATCACCTCTGGCACTAACCTCCTCTGGCCATCTCCCACTGTCTCAGGCAGTTCCCTAGCACAAGTCACTGGGGCTATAGCATTCCCTCAGAAATTAAAGACTTGCCAGATGTGGTGGTGCACACTTGCAATCCCGGTCAGTACTTTGGAGGCTGAGACAGGAGGATTGCAAGTTCCAGGACAGTCTCAGCTACTTAGCGAAGCCCTCTGCAACTTGGACCCTGTTTCAAAATAAAAAATAAAATAGGGCTGGGGGTGTAGATCAGAGGCACAAGGCTTCAATACCCAGTACCATAAAAACAAAAGAGAACTCCATAAAATTTAAGACTTTCCAACATGTTGCAACACAGAGAGTACATGTAATCTTACAGGTTAATATACTCGTGGCCTTTATATTTGGCTTTTTTTTTTTTTTTTTTTTGTACTAGGGACTGAACCTGGGGACATTCTACCACTGAGCTATACTTTGGGCACTTTCTATTTTTTATTTAGAAACAGGGTCTCACTAAGTTGCTGGGGCTGTCAGCGAACCTGAGATTCTGCAGGCTCAACCTCCCACCTGTCCTGGGATTACAGGTGTGCACCACCACAACCAGCTTCTATTTGGCCTTCTTGATCTGGCATCCTAGTGGAGGCCACAAAATTCCCCTCCTATGGAATCAGGTAGTCAGGAAAGGATTGGAGGGAATTGGGGCAGGCTAATGATCCTAACAGATGACGGTACAATTATTGACTCACCCGCATTCACTGAGAAACTCCTTGAGTTTTCCGCGACAGGTGGAGGTGATGAAACGTACCATCCAGGCTTTGAGGAGTCCAAGCTCTTAGGTAATGAATGGCGCAGGCTTGGTAACCTAGTGGCTATGCACAACCCTGATAAACAGACACTTGAAGGGAGCGTTAGCTGGAGCTGTCACCTATTTAGACCAACTGTTCCTCTCGTCTTAAGAAGCTGGGATGATATCCACGTGACTTTCAGGGCATAAGGGTTACTAGTCTCCCTTTTCCTCGAACTTTTTCCTCTTGCCTCTGCACTTACGGGCTAAATTTCTGTTGGAATTAAGAGCGGGCTGAGGTACCAACTGGGGCCATGATGACACAGCTTCCCAGCTCTGCGACTGTTCTAGACTGTGGGCGAACGTCATTCCTGAGCAAACCAAGGCCACAGACGAGCGGGAGAGGGCCTGCTAATCTCCAGGATTGTTTACCAAGACGGGCAGCGCGGACTGAGCACGACCCGCCAGGAGGGCACGCCTGGACCCCGGGACCGGGTGACACCCTGCCGCCCCGCACGACCGCAGAAGGAGAGAACACACGCGACCGCGCTCCGGCTCTCTTCGGGGATTTATAAACTGCTGAGGGCCTCGGGTTTCCAAACTCGCCAGGCTTCCTTCCCTTTTCCAAGTTGGTCTTGTCATTTTCCCTTGTTGGACCACTACTAGAGCTGATTTCATCATATCCTTGGCTCTGTCTTTACCTCTGCTTGTTAAAAAAAAAAAAAAAAAAAAAAGCTCTCCTCACGCCTCCCAGCAGCGCCCCGCAAGGGCCCGCACCCCAGCCCGGGTCTCCGCCAGCCCCCCGGGCGCGCGCGGCGTGGGAAAGCCGAGGCGGGAGCGCAGGCGCCGCGGCCCCTTTAAGCGCAGGCCCCGCCCCCGCCCCTGGCGTCGGCGGTCGGCGGCGGCCGTCGGGAGCTGACAAGATGGCGGCTGGCGGGGCTGTGGCTGCGGCGCCTGAGTGCCGGCTTCTGCCCTACGCGCTGCACAAGTGGAGCTCCTTCTCCTCCACCTACCTTCCCGAGTAAGCGCGGGGCCCTGCGCTCGCCCGCGGGTGCGCGGCCGGCCGGGGTGCGGGGCGGGCGCGGAGGCCCCGGCCGGGCCTGCGAGGGGACGCGCGGCCTCCGGGGTCGCGGCCCCGCCGCCGGAGAGAGCGCCGCCCGCGGGCCGCGGGGCCGGGGCCGGGGCCGGGGGTGCGGCTGCCGCGGCCCGGCGGGCCTGCTCCCCGGAGCCGCCGGGGTGGCCGAGTGGAGGAGCCCAGTCCCGGCCCGCGGGGAGAAGTTGGGAAGCCCGGCGCGGGGTGTCTTGTGGATGTACTTTGGGATGACAAGTTCTGAAAAGGACAGGGAATGGCTAGAGGACGTTCGAGGAGTGTCCGGGCCTCGAGTCACGGCTCCCCGTGGTGGATTTGTGTAGACACAGAGGTTTCCCAACCCAGAAGCTCAAATGTAAACAGAAAAATTTGGCATGATGGCTTCAATGAATTTGAAACCCCGAGGCAGAGGGGATGTGTGGACCCTCCGGTGTTTTTTTTTTTTTTTTTAAAGACACTTCCATTGCATTACTATTATATATGTATCTGCAGCAAATTCCTTCTTTTCTGTAGCAAAGGTGACTTATTTTAAGCTTATCTTCGAGATCTTAACTCCAGTGTTCATGCAGATGGGAGTTCCATCTACAGTGTTCTGTAGCAAATGCTATTTATTTTCAGCTTATCTTGGAGAGGAGCAGAGCTAACTCCAAACTGGTTTAGTAAAGGCTTAAGATCTGTGCAGATCCTCCAGCAAAAGTGCAGGCTCTCCCCTGGACCATTATCTCGCCGGCCCAGAGAGGATCTTACGAACAAAACAAGCAGTTAATAATAAGGTGGTTGTTACTAAAGAAATAAAACGAGCAGATCTGTGAAGCCTACCCACAGAGACGTTTTCTACCAATATTTCAAAAATTCTTCACATTTCCCCGGATTTGACTTTGCTAGTCAAATCAGTCAATCTCAGAATGAAGCTGTAACAAGAAGAAACTCTCGTCTGCCAACCAATCCTCCTCTTCACCAGGTCAGCGGTTGGCAATCATGCATTCAGTAGGATGTGCCTCAAAGAAGGGTGCCAATTGACCTGTGGTCTTGTCTGTCCTGCGTTTTACTGATGGCTGCTGCATGGCCCTGTCCCTGATTGATACTAGGACTTGACTTTTAATTGGAGAGTAAGCCAGGTAAATACTGTGGCTCCCAGCTGAAATGTGGCCCTAGGTTCTTGACCTCTGATTTTCTGTGCTAACTGATTTTTGCATCAGCATTTTCTGTATCCAGGTTAGAATCATAGACATTTGGGAACTAGGGTGGTAGTGTTTGATCCAATACCTTGAAAGACCTTTTTCTTGAGTTAAGCCTTTTCTAGGCTAACTAGAACTTTCTAAGCCTTTTCCTTTAAAGTCCTGGTCCTAACAGAATCATCTGAAGAGTACCTTTCAAATAGCAAATGATTTGGTGAGATGGCAACTTTAATCTGACTTGTTATTCTGCCCCTGACTTGAAGTGGACAAAAATTAGTTTTGAAGTTAGAAAGCAACTGTTAGAAATTGGAGAAATGCCGGGCGTGGTGGCGCACGCTTGTAATCCCCGCGCTTGGGAGGCGGAGACAGGAGGATCGCGCAGGTTCGAAGCCAGCCGTGCTGGCGTAAGAGACCCTGTTTCAAAAATATAAAATAGGTCTGGAAGTGTAGCCCGGAGGAAGAAGGGCTTCCAGGAACCCCAGTACCACAAAAAAAAAAAAAAAAAAAGAAATTGGAGAAATCTCTTTCGATAATAGTATTTAATATGTATATGGGTTTTTTATGAATATGTGGTACTGGGGATTGAAACCAGAGGCATTCTGCCTCCAAGCTCCAACACAGCCCACCCTTTTTTTTTTTTTAATTTGTATTTTTGAGACATGGTCTCCTTTGGTTGCTGAGAATCTCAATAAGTTGCTGAGGCTGGTCACCAGCCTGCAATCTTTCTGCCTCAGTCTCCAACGTGCTGGGATTACAAGCATACATAACCATGCCTGGCTCATATTTGCTGGATTTTATTTGATCCTGATTACATTCTGTTGACAGATGTAGTATAGTTTTTATTTTAAAACACTAAACTATTATAATTGAAGAGTAATCCCAACTTTCTTCTTTGAAGGAGTATGGTTGAGTGTTATGGAGCTTGAATTTGAGAGTTTTGTATGCTTGGTGGGTGAATGCCATTCCTAAACTGTAAAACCCTTGGTTCTGAACTTCTACAAGCAATTAAGGATTGATTTTCCATCTCCCCAAACCTCTCTAAGGGCAATTTCTGTATCTTTACTAGCAGTGGAAATCATGTTAAAGCACTTCTTAAATAGGTCTCATTGTAGATGTAACTATTTGTTGAAATTGTTCACAAAATAGCAAATACTTTTGACAACTTTTTGAGGTGACAGTAATAACACAGTGATAAAAATGGTAAACACTTTCCACATATGAAACACTATCATGAACATTTTAAGTATTTTAAATGATTTAATCCTTAAAATAATCCTGTAAGGAGGATTCCATTTTCCAGATGGGGAAACAGGAATGGAGAGCTTGCCGGGACTATACAGCTAGGTGGAATCAGGATTTGAACCCAGGCAGTCTGGCTCCCCAGTCAGTTCTGGTATTAAATACACTTGAATTTTAGTTTTGGAGGCATAGAAGTCATACAAAAAATTTCCATTTTAATTTTTTTCTAAGGATTTTAGATTTTTATCCTTCTCCTCAAAGCAGAATAAACTGAATCATTAACTCTTTTAGGTTTCTTTGGACCTTAATGTTAAAGCAGATCTAGTTATAGATAACACATTTTTACTTTGAAAGTAACAAAATGGCCTTTTATTTTTCAGTATGCTTAAAAGAATTTGGCTAGATTTTCTTTTCTGAAATTTATATATAATTTGGAAATTGATAGAAAAAATTAACTTTAAATGATAGTTTATAGAATTGTATACCACATGATTTCCCATGGAATATTTTGTGAATGGCTAGTTTCTGACATTGTTGCCCATTAAAGAGGTTCTTTGGTTAGATACACGTCTGAGAAGTCTGGCTGTATAAAATCTATTAATGTGGAAAGTCCTTCCCCCCACTTCCTCTGTAAGTAATACTTTTTAGTATTGGTGTGCTTCCCAGATATATAATATCTGGGAAGACATTTTTCTTTAAAAAAATTTCCTGTGTGTGGGGCTGGTGGTGTAGGTCAGTGGTAGAGTGCTTGCCCAATATACTCAAGGCTCAGGGTTCAGTCTCGGTTGTGTGGGGGAGGGGGCAGGTGTGAGGGAGGGAGATTCAGTGTGCAAGAATTTCATGACTATGAATATTTGTAAATATTTGCATACACCTGCAATCCCAGTATTTGGGAGGCTAAGACAGAAGGATCACAGGTTAATAAAGTACTACAAAAATATTGTGAAGTCAAAGTAACAGGTTATAGGTAGTTACATATGTATATATTTATACTCTTGGCAACAAAGATACTATTTATTTAAAAGGTTTTTGTTTATAATGAAATAAATGTTATCCATTAAGATGTATCCATGTTTAAAAATATACATGGGAGAAAGGAAATGACACTTACAGTCTTTTTTTTTTTTTTTTTGGTGGTACTTACATTTTACCACATTATTTTGAAACAGTCTCACTAAGTTGCGGAGGGTCTCACAAGTTGCTGAGGCTGGCGGTGAACTAGCCATCCTCCTGCCTGAGCCTCTTAAGTACTGGATTACAAGTGTGTGCCACCACACCGTGCACTTCCATCCCTTTTTAAAATTTTCTAAAAGTTAGAGACAGTCTCACTAAGTTGCTAAGTCTTATGCTCATCCTATCTTAGCCTCTCAAATACTGGCATGTGCCACCTTTTTTTTTTTTTGAGATGAGGTCTTGTTATGGTGTGTAGGTTGATTTCTAGCTTTTGGACTCAAGTGGTCCTCCTGAGTAGCTGGCTCAACAGGTGTATGCCACCATGCCTGGCTTTATTGTTTAATTTTTGAACATTTAGGATTCTTTAGTTATCTCCTTGATAGTGGTTTTAATTTTTTTCTTTTTTGCAGTAATAGGGATTGAACCCAGAGGGCATTCCTTCAGGCTATACCCCAAGCCCTATTTTTTATTCTTTATTTTGAATCAGGGTCTCAACTAAGTTGCAGAGGGCCTTACTAAGTAGCTGAGGCTGGCTGCAAACCTGTGATCTTCATCTCAGTCTCATAATCTGAGTGATAAAACTTGTTTTATAACTTAGTGTTTTGGTATGTGTTCCTGATTCTGTTGTTCAACTATGATTCTGTTGTTAAGCACTATTCTTCATGCATGTTTATAAGATCAAAGTACCACAGTCTCCCCTCTAAGCTAAACTATTGCCCAGCAAAGGTATTTTGAGACCTTGATGAAGTAATGATAATGATTATTTTGGTAAATTATTTACCTATAAATGTAGCTTTTTTGAGGGTGCTTTGAAACAGTTTGATCTCTCATATCTTTCTACTCTCTCTATATATTGCTATTTTGTCTGAGATTTGAAGAATGTATATACTAAATAGTAAACTTTCCCTAAATCATATCTAAATGTAATAATCATTGCTTTAGGTAAAAGGGGCAGGTTTTTAGCTTTAAAATGTATTCTGAAGGGCCATTTAATTTCTTTCTTTCTCTTTCTTTCTTTTTTCTTTTTTTGTGGTACTGGGGGTGCAATCCAGAGGCTTTCTACCTCCGGGTTATACTTCCAGTCCTATTTTTTATTTGGAAACAGGGTCTCACTAAGTTGCTGAGAGCCTCACTAAGTAGGTAAGGCTGGCATTGAACCTGCGCGATCCTCCTGTCTCAGCCTCCCAAGTGCTGGGATTATGTGTGTGCACCATGCCTGGCTCGTTTAATTTCTTTAAAACATTTGATAATTTAAGCATTCTGAGATATTTAGTAAATGAGGACTGTGTGTATATGAGTCTTTCTGCAGATTTTTATTTTTTATTTTTTTCCTCCGAGATACCAAACCATATTATCTAGTTTCATAGTTTGATTTTTGGCCAGTGAGACTTTCCTATCTCATCATTCTTCTTGTATAGGAATGTTTATTTTATTCTGTTGCCCTTGTCCTTTCCCAGAGGTTGCTCTGTTCATTTGTGTGGAGTACGCACATAGGTTTATGTCCCCAAAGTATTTTGAGTCCTTGGAGATAATTGCTACAGGCTCATTTTCAAGTGCTTGGTGATAATAAGCTGGCTTGAGTTTTGCTTTACATGGTAAGCAGATATTAGTGGCCATCTATTTGCTAGACCATTAATATCCCTACTTCTCAACCTTTATTTACACCTATTTATCTTTCTTGTGGTATATTTTAAAGTGAATCTAACTTATTTCATTCCTAAATACGTCAGGAATCCAAAAGACGACATGGTGTTAATTATCTTTGCCTCATAAAAATTATCACAAATTAAGCAGCTTAAAACAGTACATATCTACTGAGAGTTTGCATAGGGATTAGGGATTCGCTGTTTCATGTCTCTTATAAGGGCCCAAGAGTCAAAATTTTGACCAGGGCTGCAGTTTCATCTGAAGACTTGATTGGGGAAAGATGTGCATCTACGCCTATGTGGTGGTCGGCAGGATTCAGTTTTTGAGATGGTTGGTCAGAGGCTGCCCTCAGTTTGTTGCCCTGTGGGTTTCTTCAACATGGTGTTTTGCTTCATCAAAGTCAATAAGGGAGTTTACTAGCAAACGCCTAGGCCCATAGATGACACCCGGTCACCTTTTCCCTGTTCCATTGTTCATTTGGTAAAAAGCAAGTCATTAGACCACCACACACACACACACACACACACACACACACACACACACACACACGACACTTCTAATCCATGCCCACAGTGTCTTTTAATTTAGTTAGGTCTTTTGTCCTCACTGTAATTTTCAGGATAGAGATTATCCTGTGCATTTTATTTCATTTTTTAGTATTATGTTTATTTCATTTCCTTTTAAACAATTGTAATTTTTCTTGCACTTTTAATTTTGAATTTACATGTTCATAGTATATTGAGATGCATATGTTATATGTTGATTTTGTATCTTGTAGCATTGTTGGATTCACTTATTGGCTATAGATTTTGGAGGAAGGTAATTCCTTGGATTTTTCTTTTAGACATATCATGCTATCTGAAAATAGGATGTTTCATTTCTTTTTTTCTTTTTGAAACCTGTATTTTTATTTAGTTGACTATGCCAAGTTTGACTTTTTCTGTAGTTTGAATTATATTTAGGTGGTGTTTTTTCTGTGTCAGAGTGTGAAGGATTTGTGTTTTCTTTCTTGTAGTACTGGGGATGGAACCTAAGGGCATTCTACCTCCAAGCTACACCCAGCCCTATTTTTTATTCTTTATTTTGAAACTGCATCTCACAAAGTTGCAGAGGGCCTCACTAAGTAGATGAGGCTGGCTGCGAACTGCCAGTCCTTCTTTCTCAGCCTCCCAAGTACTGGATGTGCTTTCTTTCTTTTACTACTTGTATGTTTTTATATTTTATTTTTGTTTTCTGATATATTTGGAATTTAGCCAAGCATACAGTATGAGATACAAATCTAATTTTGCTTATTTGTAAAGGGCTATCCAGTTCTTTCAACATCATTTAATATAAATTCTGTATTTGCCCCATTGGTTCTGGATTTTAACCTTGATCATTTTTTTTTTTCACTTTGGTCTATTTTAGTGTTTTCTCTTTTTTTCCTGATGCTTCTTCATATATAAGTACCCACTGCTTTAATTAGGGAGATTGTATTCTGTGTTTTAACATCATAAGTCCTCTCTTGTTCTTTTTTTTTTTCAAGGTTGTATGTTTTCACTTGCTTAATTTATTATGAGATTTATTATTTATGTAAGGCATATTAACCTTACTTATCTACTTTTAGGAAAATTTGCTTATTTTAAGTTATCATTAGATGTTCAAATTAGTGTAAAGAGAATTGATGTCTCTCTAATAGTCTATGTAGGGACATGATATGTCTTTGCATTTCATTCAGGCTTACTTATATGTCTTTCAAGATTGTTTAAATTTTTTTTTTTTCCTTTTAGGCTTTGTACATTTCTTTCTTTTCTTCTTTATTCTTTGTGGTACTGGGGATAGAACCTAGGGACTTTCTTACCTCCGAGCGACACCCCCAGCCCTATTTTTTACTCTTTATTTTGAAACAGGGTCTCACTGAGTTGCACAGGGTCTCACTAAGTAGATGAGGCTGTCCTCGAACCAGGATTCTTCTGTGTCAGCCTCCCAAATGCTGGGATTACAAGCGTGTACCACCATGCCCAGCTTTGTACATTTCTTTTTAAAGTTTATGCCTAGTTGTTGTTATTGTGAATGAGCGTCTTCTCTTGTAAATTTGCATTTTTTATTTTTTCTAAATTCTCCTTTTTGTAGAATTTTTCCATGTTTTTGACATCTTTAAGATATATAATTTTATCATCTACAGAGTTACCATTTTCCATTTTTAAAATTTGTATAATTGTTTTCTCTATTAAATTGTAGACTTTATCTTTTAGAAGTTTTAGATTTATACAAATATTGAGCAGATAGTATAGAGGGTTCCCCTATGCCTCCTGAAAGCTATTTCTGTTATTAATATATTACTTTAGTATGATGTCGTTATAAGTAATGAGCCATATTGATGCATTATTGTTTTAACTATGGTCCATAGTTCATACTGTTTTTTACCTAATGTCCTTTTTCTGTTTCAGGATTCTATCCAAGTTAACATATTGCATATTACAATAAATTTTCATCTCTTAGGCTCCTTTTGGCAGTGACAGTTTCTCAGAATTTCTTTGTTTTTGATGACTTTGACAGTTTTGAGTAATATTGGTCAGGTATATTGTAGGATGCCCTTCTACTAAACGTGTGTGATTTTTCTTTTTCCTGATGATAAATCTGGAGTTACTGATTTTTGGAAGGAAGATCACAGGTAAGGTGCCATTTTTTGTTACATTATATCAAGGGCACATACCTTCATTATAATGTATTACTCTTGATAGATGATGACCATGTCTACCTGAGCTAGTGCTTGCCAGCTTTCTTCATTCTAAAGTTACTCCTTTTCTTCCCTTTACATATTGTATTTTTTGGAAGTCACTATGAACAGCCCACACTTAGGAATTGGGGAATTTGTTATGCTTTTATCCCTTTGTGTGGAATATTAGGAGTAATATTAGGAATTTATTAGGAATTCTTCTGCATGGGAGATTTGTCTCTTTCTCCATATTATTTCTTTAGTCATATACTTACCAGTTTGGATTCGTGGATACTTATTTCATATTTTAGGTTATATTACAATACTACTCTAGTTTTATGCATCACTTGTTTCAGCTTTGGCTATTAGAAGCTCTTTCAGTTAACTTCTCTGCCCCATGGCATAACCTTCTCTCTCTCTCTTGTAAAAGCATTTTCTTAATCTGTGGTATTATAAGATGCTCAGGCTCATTTTGTTTATTCCCTGCCTCATTGTTTTCATGGAACCTGTGGTTCTTTTATTGGAGAAAGGCATCAGAAATCAGATGCTCTATGTGCTGCTTTGGCATGTTGTTTGTTAGACCCTCTGAGCTGACAGAGCAAAGAAATGAATGTATGTTTGCTAACCTGTGTGTATATACATATCTATAAGTATTTTTATAGGTCTCCTCTAATCTATTAACACATGAGTGATTCTAGGCTCTTCCTCTTCTGATTTGTAGTTTTTTTTCACCCCAGTAGTGAGAAACTTGACCTCAACTATTTGGTAGGCATTTACTTCATTGTTTAATTGTAGCATGAATATAGAGAGCATCAGGATTGTTCATCTGTACGTGGTAGTGCACAACTTCCTGGACTAGAGTACAGTGTTAGTACGGTTTCTTTTGACTTTAGTCTTATAAATGCTCTTCATTTCCAAGGTCAGCATCCTTTTCTCTCCCGTAAGTGATGTGGTTTTACAGAGTGGCACTTGGCATTGACCCCAGCGTGACTGAGAGTTGCTGTTGCTTTGTTTGCATCCTGGCTAGTCTTTGGTGCTGTCATTTTTCTTTCTCTTTTGCCAGTCTAACAGATGCACTCACTATCAATGTTGCTTTACTTTGCTTATTCATAACTTGGTGATGTTGAGCGTCTTTTCATGTGTTCATTTTTCCATCTTAGGTGAGGTGTCTGTTTACCTCTTTCGCCCATTTGTAAACTGGGCTGTTTTCTTATTGCTTTGTACTTTGCAAATATTTACTTCCATGCATTTGGCTTATCTTTCATTGTCTTAATGTATCTTTTGCAGAGTAGAAATTTTAATTTTAACAAATCCCAGCTTACATTTTTTTTCTTTGATTATACCTTTTGGTGTTATAGCAAAAAAAAAAAAAAAAAAAAAAAAATCATTGCCTAACCCAAGTCACCTAGATTTTCTTGTAGGAGTTTTATAATTTTGTGTAATTTATGTCTGAGATTCATTTTAAGTTGATTCTTATGAAAGGTATAAAGTCTTTCTTTTTCTTAAATGGATGTCCAATTAATATGGCACCATTTGTTGAAAATGTCTTTTTTTCTCCAATGAATTGTGTTGGGGGTCTGTTTTTGGAGCCCACCCATAGATCTATACAGTTATTTTTTTGCCATGACCATATTTTCTTGGTCACTTAAAGGTGGGTGTGGTCAGTCCTCTAACTTTGTGCTTCAACATTTTTTTGGCTATTGTGGGTCTTTTGTTTTTCATATATACCTTAGAATCCTTTTGTAGATATACATAAAATGACTTGTTGGGATTTTTTTGGGATTGGTTTGCATGTATAGATCAAATTGGGGGGAGGAACTGACATCTTAAAAATACTGAATTTTTAAGCCAGGCATGGTGGTGCACATTTGTAATCCCAGCATTTGGGAGGCTGAGACCGGAGGATTGCGGTTCGCAGACTGCCTCAGCTACTTAGCGAGGCCTTTCACAACTCAGTGAGACTCAGTTTCAAAAAATAAAAAGAAAAAATAGGGTTGGGCATATAGCTCAGAGATACAATGGCCCTGGGTTCTATCCCAGGTACCCCCCCCCAACCAAACTGAATTTTTGTATCTATGGACATGGACTGTTTCTCCATTTGTATTTCTTTGATTTGTTTCCTCAGAGATTGTAGTTTTTCTCACTGATCTTATATATATTTTTCTATGTTTATTTTTAAGTACTACTTTTTTACCCCTTTGGTACTTGGGATCGAACCCGGAATGTTCTACCTTTGAGCTGCACCCCAGCCCTATTTTTTATTCTTTATTTTTTTGGTGCTGGGAGTTGAACCCAGGAAAATTCTACCTCCAAGCTACACTCTTGGACCTAATTTTTTTTTTTTTTTTTTTTTTTTTGAAACAGGTCTTAAGAAGTTGTAAAGGGCCTCATAAGTAGCTGAGGCTGCCCTTGAACCTGTGATCCTTCTGTCTCAGCCTGGGATTACAAGTACTGGGATTACAAGCATGTTCCACCACATCTAGCTCTTTATCTGCTTTTTGTATTAGGTTAATGAGAAAGGGTTTCCTTTTATTATTTTTCTAAGATAGTAAAGAGAATTGATATAGTTGTTTCCCTAAATATTTGATAAAAAGCATTAGTGAGACCATTTGGGCCTGGTAGTTTCTTTTTTTGGAAGATTATTAATTATTGATTGAGTTTCATTAACAGTTATTTTGACCTCTTCAGAACTTTTTTCTCTTTTGAGTTTTGGCTTTTGTATCTTTCAAGGAATTGATGGGTTTCACCTATTTTACCAATTTTGTGAGATTAAAATTGTTCAAAATACTCATTTTATTTTTCTTCTAATATTTAAGGGACAGTAGTGATGACTGCTTTTATTCTAATATTAGTGATTTATATCTTGTGTCCCCCCCCCCCCATCACTCTTTCCCCTTGGTTAGCCTAGCTAGACATTGTCAACTTTTTCTTTTTAGTAGGTTCTTTGTTTAGGTCTTTTCTCATTTTATTCATTTTTATGAAACTTTTTATTCTGCTTTTTTTTTTTTTTTTTTGCTAGAATTGTTCTTCTTTTTTAGTTTCCTGGCTTAGGTGGTGATTTTAAATCTTTCTGATTTTCTAATGTATATTCAGTGCTCTAAGTTTCCTAAGCATTGCTTTCACTGTATTCCACATATTTTTGTAAGTTTTCCTTTCATTTTCATTTAGTTCAAAATATTTTAAAATTTATCTTGAGACAATTCTGTGACACACACACACACATTTTTCTTTTCTTTCTCTTTCTTTCTTTCTTTCTTCCTTTCTTCCTTTTTTTCTTTCTTTCTTCTTTTTTTTTTTTTTTGTGTGTGTGTGTGTGGTACTGGGGATGGAACCCAGGGGCATTCTGCCTCTGAGCTACACACCCAACCCTATTTTTTTTATTCTTTATTTTGCAACAGGGTCTCACTGAGTTGCAAAGGGCCTCACTAAGTAGCTGAGGCTCTCTGTGAACCACGATCCTCCTGTCTCAGCCTCCCAAATGCTAAGATTATAAGCACCATATATTATAGGTCACTGGCTGTGACCTATATATTTTTGAAGATATATTTTCTCTAGTTATTTTAGGATTCAATGAATGATTGCTAATTTAATTCCATTTTGGTCTGAGAGCATAGTTTGTATACTTTCTATTCTTTTACATTACTACTATATGTATACATTTTTTTTTTTCCACTACTGGAGATGGAACCCAGGGGCATTCTACCTCCAAGCTACACCCCAGCCCTATTTTTTATTCTTTATTTTGAAATAGTCTCACCGAGTTGCAAAGAACCTCACTAAGTAACTGAGGCTGCCTGCAAACTCCAATCCTCCTGTCTCAGCTTGGAATTATAAGTGTGCACCACCACACCTGGTCCACTACTATATATTTTATGGGGAGCTTGAAATTTTTGCGGGGAAGATGGTGCTGGGGATTGAACCTAGGGCCTCCTGCCTGCTAAGCAAATGCTATGTGTATTCTGGTTGGAGAATGTATGTTCTTCTGGTTAGATGAATTATTCTATAAATGTCAATTAGATCTAGTTGACTGATGGTGCTGCTCACTTTGGTGGTATTCTGAGTTTCTTCCTGCTGAATCTGTCAATTACTGAGAGAGGGAGGTTGGTGTCTCTGAATATAATAGTGCTTCATGAAGTTCTGTCAGTTTTTCCCACAAGTGTTTTGACACTTTTTGTTTGGCACAGACACGTTAAGGATTGTTATGTCTTCTTAGAGGATTGACACTTTTTTCATTAATGCCTCTCTTTATCCTTGATGATTTTCCCTATTCTTAAGTCTGACTGATACTAATATAGCTATTCTACTCTCTAGTTGAAGCATTATATATCTCTCTCCTTTTCTTTATATTCAATATCTGTGTCTCTATGGTGCATTTTCTTATGGTTCACATGTGAACGAACTTTGTGTTTTTCTGAGTCCTATATTTTAAGTGATTTCTTTAAATTATTCACATATAAATTGATTTTTGGAAAAGTTGCATTGATTCGTAACTGCTTTCTGTTCATTGAACTTGTCTTTGTATCTTCTCTTTTTCTGTCCTCTTTAATTTGAATTGAATATTCAGTATGGTTTTATTTTCTCCTGTCTCTTAGTAAACCAATCATACTTCTTTTAAACTTGTATTTAATGTTTTTGTGTGGTGGTTTTTCTGTTTTATTTTTGTTTCATGTTGCTGAGGACGGAACCCAGAGGCATTCTACCTCTGAGTGACACCCAGACCTATTTTATTTTTTACTTGGAAACAAGGTCTTGCCAAGTTGCTGAGGCTGGCTTTAAACCTGTGATCCTTCTGCTGCAGTGTTCCAAGTACTGGGATTACAGGTGTGTGCCAATATGCCCGGCTCTGTTGTAAAATTATTAATATATATTATGAGTACTGGGATTACAGTGTGTGTGCTGTGCCCAGCTCTGTCCTAAAGTTATTAATATACATTGATTAAGTCCAGCTTTAAGTAAGTGTGTTGGTTCATGAGTAGTGCATGTGCCTTATATCAGACTTTTTTTATTCCTCCCTTTTCTTGATCTGTTTGGTATAACAGAATACCACAGATTGGGTAATTTATAACAGGAATTTATGGGCTCACAGTTCTAGAGGCTAGGAAGTCCAGTATGGAGGAACCAGCATTTTATTGCTATATAAACCCTTGGCAGAAGGACAAAGAGAAAGTAAGAGAGGGAAGGAGAAAAGGGAGGAGTACAGAAAGAGGACCAGTTTACTTACGTATGATACTGCAGATTGAACCCAGCAGCATTCTGCCTCTGATCTACAATCCTACTCGCCCCTTTTTTTGTGGTACCGGGGATGGAACCTAGGGGCGTTGTACCTCCAACTAGACCCCTAGCTCTATTTTAGTCTTTTTATTTTTTGAAACAGGGTCTCACTGAGTTGCGAAGGGCCTTGTTAAGTAGCTGAGGGTATCTGCAAACTGTGATCCTACGGTCTCCACCTCCTGAATGCTGAGATTATAAGCATGTGCTACCATGCCTACCCCTTTTCTTTTTTTTTTATTTTGAAACAGGGTAGTACTGGAATTACCAGTGTACTACACCATATCTGGCTGACCTGATTCTTTTGTAAGGAACTCCTATAACAAACCCACTCCCATAAAAATGGGAGTCCTCATAACCTAATCACATCTTAAAATTTCTACTTCTTATTACTGTATTAATGGTAGTTAAATTTCAACACAATTTTGGAGGGAAGAAACTTTAGGATCCCTCCTATCACATATAACACTATCCTTATTAATTTCACTTGTCTGTATGTTGTAACCCCCATTATTTATTATTATTATTATTATTCGAACAAAATGGATAAAGAAAATGTGGCATATATACACATACTGGGATGCTACTCAGTTATAAAGAACAAAATTATATTATTTGTAGGAGAATGAATACAACTAGAGAGTATTATGCTAAATAAGATCAGCCAGTCTCAGAAAGTCAAGAGTCCTATATTTTCTCTCATATGTGGAAGCTAGAGGGAAAACAGGAAACAGAAGGGACTTCAGATAAGTGAGAGAGGAGGGGATGAGGGGACAGAGTGGGGAGAAGGTAAAGGGGACCAAAGAAGGAAACGGTTCAAATACTGCTAAGTCTATATATGAAGGTAGCGCTACCAGGCTTACATGTGTGGGGTGAGGAGGGGATCCAGCTGGAATGTGGAAGGAAACACATCAAGTGATGTGTGCATATATGTTTGTATCACTTTGAACCTAACTATGATGTGTAATTACAATGTACCAATGAACGTACAAAAAGATAATTTCAAAATCTATACCTGACTCTGGTTCTAATGCTTCAGTTCATGTTTTTTTCCCCCTTGCTTTTAGCAGACTTTTTGATGACTTGTTTCTTTCCTCTCCCTCCCTCCCTCCCTCCCTCCCTCTTTCTCCCTCTCCCCCTCCCTCCCTCCCTATCCCTCTAGTTCAGTCTTCTTAATAAAATTTTCTTAAATCTTCCTGAGGAGATTAACTAAGAGCCTCTTGGTTTTTTTGTGGGTCTGGGGATGGAACCCAGGGGCATTTGACCCCCAAACCACCCCTGCCCTATTTTTTATTCTTTATTTTGAAACAGAGTCTCACTAAGTTGGGGAGGACGTCACAAACATCTTAGCCTCCCAAATGCTTACCCTTTTTCCTTCCTTTCTCCCAGCAGCTAGTTTCAAGTGATAATTATTTTCTTCCAGTTATTGTTCTTTTTTTTTTTTTTTAAGTACTGAGGATGGAATCCAGGGGCCTTCTCCCTCCAAGCTACACCCCCAGCCCTATTTTTTTGTTCTTTATTTTGACAGGGTCTCACTGAATTGCAAAGGGCCTCACTAAGTAGCTTAGACTGTCCTTGATCCATGATCCTCCTGTCTCAGCCTCCCAAGTGCTGGGATTACAAGTGTGTGCCACCATGCTGGCTCCAGTATATTAACTTTTTTTTTTCCTTTTTTTTTAAACGGTACTGGGGATTGAACCCAGGGGCATTCTACCTCTGAGCCTACACCCCCAGCCCTATTATTTATTATTTATTTTGAGGAAGGGTCTCACTAAGTTGAGGAGGGCCTCACTAAGTAGCTGAGGCTGGCCGGGAACCTGTGATCCTCCTGTCTCAGCCTCCCAAGTATTGGGATTACAAGCGTGCGCTACCACGCCCGGCTTCCAGTTAATATTCTTAACAAAATCAATGAGAATATTTTAGCTTTTCCTTATAGTTGCCATTTTTTCTCATTTTTTGGTTGGATCTATCTTATATACATTTTTATAACACATTTACATTCTATTGTGTCATCCTTATCTTCATAGTTTTAGTTCTGTAGTTCAGTTCTTTTAGTTCATTTGACCAGATTTTATGCTGAGGCTTTCAAGACATTTTTGGATAGGTATAGTTTGTTTTTTAGCGGGGTCTTTAGGAAGGGCTCAAGGAACATGTTGTAAATATGACTTTAAATATGAAGAATAGTTTGGCTATTTATAAAGTCCTAAGCTCATATTAAAAATTTTTTTTTGCCTGAGTATCTTAAAAATTACTTTGCTTTATTATATTTAGGTATGAAACATAGCCGTTATGAAGTCTTTTGACATACATTTCTTTTTCTTACAAGTATATTTGCCTGGTGCTGATAGTTAAAAGTCAAGTGAGGTCGGGCGTGGTGGCGCACGCTTGTAATCCTTGCGCTTGGGAGGCTGAGACAAGAGGATCACACAGGTTCAAAGCCAGCCTCAGCTACTAAGTGAGGCTCTCAGCAATTTAGTGAGACCCTGTTTCCAAATAAAATATAAAATAGGTCTGGGGGTATAGCCTGGTGGTAGAAGCCCCTTGATTCCACCAAAAAAATAAGTCAAGTGAGTAGATTATACCTTGGTGTCTTCTGGGTTGAATTTCCCTAGTACAGTGTATTTAGTATATATGTTCAAGTTTTAATTTAGGAAGATTTGCTTGAAGTACATTTTAAGTATCTGTTTTAATTTATGTATTTTTTATTTTATTTGTTTATTTTTATTTTTATTTTTTGAAGATTTAAAGAAGTTTATTAAAAGATAGAAATACAGAGAATAGGAACAGCTCCATACCAGGCTGGCCTGGAGGGGTGACTCGAATGAGTACACCCTAATTTATGTATTTTTTAAATCACTTCCTTTTTTCTTTTGTCCAAGTCTAGGGATGGAACCTAGGGGCATTCATTCTAACTCTGGGCTACACCTCCTGCCATATTTTTTATTCTTTGATTTGAAACAGGGTCTCACTAAGTTGGGGGGAGGGGCTCACTAAGTAGCTGAGGCTGTCTGGGAAACGCAATCCTCCGGTCTCAGCCTCCTGAATGCTGGGATTACAAGTATGTTCTACCTTGCCTGGCTATAGAAAGATCCCTTCTTAAGAACTAGGAAGGATTTACCTGACATGTCATGTGACCTTTACCTCCTTGATTTTATTACATTTTCTGATTTTTGTGTTCTCCATTTATTAAAGTTACATTTGCCTTTATGCTTTTTTAACATTCTTCTCAATGTATTAAAAATCATAGGTTTTAAATGTTAGCTTTTTTTGTGTGTGTGTGTGGTACTGGGGTTCCTGGAAGCCCTTCTACTGCCGGGATACACTCCCACGGGCTACACTCCCAGACCTAATTTTTAACTTTTAAATGTGGAAACAGGGTCTCTTAAGCCAGCAAGACTGGCTCCGAACCAGCGCGATCCTCCTGTCTCGGCCTCCCAAGCACGGGGATTACAAACGTGCGCCACCACACCCGGCAAACGTTAGCTTTTAACTGTACTGAAATCTTTTCATACACAGTTTACACCTGCATTCTGTTTTTTTTATGTTTTTTTTTTTTTTTTTTTTTGGTGGTGGTGGTGGGGTACATCTGTGATTCATCCCAGTCTTTTTTATTTTTTATTTTGAAAAAGGGTCTCATTTGCTGAGGGTCTAAGAGGCTGGTCTCTAATCTGTGATCCTCCTGTCTCAGCCTCCCAACTACTGGGATTATAGACATGGACCACCATGCCCAGCTATTTCTTTCTTTTTAGTACAAAATGCTTCAGGCTTATTTTCTGTTCCTTTCTCTAGTGCTAGAATCAGCTTCTTGTCCAAGAATTCCCATTTTCTTTTATTGGAAAATGATAAATAGAAATCAAGATCCGGTTATGGGGTTTGCTCATTACCCTTTGTGCCACTGCATCTGGTCTCTCAGTGGACAAAGCTAAAAATACTACTTTGGTGTGTTCACTCATGTACACAAACACACACACCTGTAGTTTAATAATATATATTCCTGTCGAGGGACACAGCCTTATTTATGTCTTAACTTCCCACTCCAAAAGTGAGAAACCTAGTTCCATATCTACTATTCATTTATATATTTGTTTAACTCCAGTATATGTGAAATGTTTTAGAATTTTTTAACGTGTCCTGTGCAAAACATTTCATCATATATAGTATAATGTTGATGTTTAGTTTGATTTCCAGTAAAAGCATCATATTCTACCTATTTCAGTTTCTTTTTTCACCTATAGTTTTGCCTTTTTTTTTTTTTTTTGTGGTACTGGGGGTGGAAACCAGGGGCATTTCCTCTCCAAGCTACATCCCCAGCCCTATTTTTTATTCTATTATTTTGAAATGATCTCACTGAATTGCAAAGGGCCTCACTAAGTAGCTGAGGCTATTCACAAACCGTGAGCCTCCTGTCTCAGCCACCCAAATGCTGGGATTACAAATATGTACCACCACCCACAGATCTTATTCTATTCTTATTCAAGCTTCAAACATTATGTGACTCTGATAAGTTCAGCATCTGGTACATTATTCCTTTCTTTGCCCTATCATGTCCTTTAAAATTAATTGAAATCATTCCCATCTCTTTTTTCAGGAATATTTTAGTGGATAAACCAAATGATCAGTCTTCAAGATGGTCTTCAGAGAGCAACTATCCTCCCCAGGTAAGATTACACGTAGCCTTTAACACTGTTTTGAAGTTGGAATTCAGATAGACACGTACTCACTTTTGGTATTGTCAGGTAAATTTTTCCTTTTCCTTTTCTTTCTTTTTTTTTTTGTGTTTAAATTTTGGTTTCAAAGGGAAATATAATGTGGAATTGGATTAACTAGACTTTTTGTTTCTGATTACTGGAAGATTCAAATTGTAATTGATATTTTTCTGGATCACTAATGATGTGAAACTAAGTTTCTTGTGCTAATTTATGAGGAGAATGTTAACTGGCTAGGGTATTGTTGCTGTTCTGATCTCAGCAAAGGTGGTGACCTTGGTCCCTGTCCCATTATGTTCAAGTCATCCTGTAAACGTTTAAGGAGATGTTAGTAAACCAAACTTTGACTGCCTTTTAGGGAAAATGCACTTAGTATAGTTTTCTATTTTATAAAATAGTATTAGATGGTATTAGGACCACAGCAAACAAGTGGTATCTAAATTTATAATCATTTTTTCAATTATACACTTTCATCATTAATGCTTATTATATACAAGGCATGCTTATAATGTCTGTATGTATCTTTGAGGAAAGTAATGCTGAGATAGGTAAAGTAGATGGGTAAATAAAACTTTTTGATGCCGGGTGTGGTGGCACACGCTTGTAATCCCAGCATTTGGGAGGCTGAGATACGAAGATCTAAGTTCGAGGACAGCCTCAGCTACTTAGTGAGGCTCTTTGCAACTCAGTGAAACCCTGTTTCAAAATGAAGAATAAAAAATAGGGCTGGGGGTATAGCTTGGAGGTATAAGTCCCCTGGTTTAATTCCCCAGTACCACACACAAAAAAGAAGTCATAGAGTGTGTGCGTGTGTATGTATGTGTCCATATTCTTTTATTATATCATTTTTTATGGTCACCATGTTTTCTGGTGTTTTTCCATGTTGTCGTGTTCATTTCTTTATATTACAGAATATTGTTCAATTGTACACATATACCACATATTCATTCTTTTTTTGTGTGTGTGTGTGCGTGTGTGTGTGGTGCTAGGGATGGAACCCAGGGGCTTTCTACCTCCAGGCTATACTCCCAGACCTATTTTTTATATTTTATTTGGAAACAGGGTCTCAACTAAGTTGCTGAGAGCCTCACTAAGTAGCTGAGGCTGGCTTTGAACCTGCCTGATCCTCCTGTCTCAGCCTCCCAAGCTCTGGGATTACAAGCATGCGCATACGTCCAGCTAATATTCATTCTTTTTTATGGACATTTGAGTTATTTTAGTTTTTGGTGATTGTAAAAAATTTTATATAGACATTCTTTAATAAGATTTTTGTGTGCTAGAGATTGAACCCAGGGGCATTCTACCTCTGAGCTACACCCTTAGATCTATTTTTTGGTGGTACTGTGGATGGAACCTTCTACCTCCGGACTACACTCCCAGACCTATTTTTTTTATATTTTATTTGGAAACAGGGTCTCTTAAGCTAGGGAGGCTGGCTTTGAACCTGCGCAGTCCTCCTGTCTCCACCTCCCAAGGGCAGGGATTACAAGCGTGTGCCACCACGCCCGGCTACCCTTAGACCTATTTTATTTTTTATTTTGAAACAGGATCTTACCAAGTTACTGAGGGCATCACTAAATTGCAGAGGCTGGCTGTGAACCTGTGTTCCTCTTGTCTCAGCCTCCCAAGTACTGGGATATAGGTGTAGCCACCAGGCTTGACTTATAAAATTTTAAAAATGATACATATTTTAAAATTTTTTAGTAAATATTCAAAAGTAGAATTATTTATTGCTTATATAAGAGAGGGATATGTTAATTTTATTGTAAATTATTAAACTTGTGGTTGCTTCATAGCCTTAGTATTTGGTGTAGACACATTTTAATTTAGTGATTATTGTTAGTATGATGTAGTTTTAATTTATAATTCCAGGTGAATGATGATGATGATGATGATGATGATGATGATGATGATGATGATGATGATGATGATTTTTGCGGTACTGGGAATTGAACCTAGGGGACTTTACCTCTGAGCTACATCCCAGCCCTATTTTTCATTCTTTATTTTGAAACAGGATCTCACTAAGTTGCGGAGGGCTTCACTAAGTAGCTGAGGGTGACCACAAACATGATCCTCCTGTCTCAGCTTGTACTGGGATTATAAGCCTGCGCCATCATATCTGGCATGATTAATAATATTATATTAAGTGCTTTCTTTCATTTGCTTTTTATCTGTTTATTTTACTTTTATTATTAGTTCTCTTGCCTACTTATAAAATTAAGGTTGTTTACTTTTTGATTATTGAGTTGTAGTAATTGGTTACATATTTTCTTGATATAAATCCTTTTTCAATTATATGTTACAGATATTTTCTATAAGTCTGTGGTTTGCCTAATTATTTTCTTAGCACAGTATTTAATCTGTGTTTAACATCTATTGTGGTATAGTTGACATACATTTTTAGTACACAATTAGGTAAGTTTTGACATACATACCCTCTAGAATACAAGCACACTTAACATCTTAAACATTATCTGTTACCTCCAAAAGTTTCCCATGTCCCATTTTGATCCCTCTTAGCCACCTTCATTCCCATCTCTAGGCAAACCACTGATCTGTGTTCTTCATTATTGATTGCATTTTCTAGTTTTTAGTTTGCATTTTCAGGCTGTTGTATATAAATGGATTAACGGTTTTTATTTTTGTCTGATTAATTTCACTCAAAATAATCATTTTGAGATTCAGTCTTGTAGTTTGCATCAATGATGCATCCATTTTTGTTAGGTAGTTGAATTCTACTGTATGATTGATTCTGTTGTGATATCACAATTTGTTGATCTTTATACTTGTTGATGGATATAGAATTATTTTCCATTTGGGGGCTATTATATATAAAGATGCATTGAAATTAATGTACAAGACTTTGTGGTTTTAATTTGCTTTTTAAAAATGATTAATTACATTGATTATCTTTTTCATTTGTTTGTTTGACTTCCTAAGTGTTCTTTGGTGGAATGTCTATTTAAAATGTTTGTGCATTGCCAGGCGTGGTGGCGCATGCTTGTAATCCCCACGCTTGGGAGGCTGAGACAGGAGGATTGCTCAGGTTTGAAGCCAGCCTCAGCTGGTTTAAGAGACCCTGTTTCGAAATAAAATATAAAATAGGTCTGGGAGTGTAGCCTGGAGGTAGAAGGCCTCTGGGTTGCATCCCCAGTACCACCCCCCCCCAAAAAAAAAAATGTTTGTTCATTTAAGATTTGTTTCTTTTTTATTGTTAATTTTTTAGGGTTCTTTATATGGTTTATAAAAGTCCTTTATTGGATATATGATTTGCAAATATTTTTTATCTGTGGCTTTTCCATTCCCCTACCTGAGCCTTCTGTTTTCCAAAATTAGAGGGAATTACCATTAGGTATGATTTTTTTTTTTTTTTTTTTGGTACTGGGGGTGGAATCCAGGGGTGTTTCTACCTCGGGGCTATACTCCCAGACCTATTTTATGCTTTATCTGGAAATAGGGTCTCATTAAGTTGCTGAGAGCCTCACTAAGTAGCCGAGGCTGGCTTTGAACCTATGTGATCCTCCTGTATCAGCCTCCCAAGCTCTGGGATTATAAGCATGCGCCACTACACCCAGCAGGTGTGACATTTTACATTATGAATATCTTATAGTTGACATATATCACTTTGAGAAAGTTTGCTTCTATTTGTAGTTTTTTGAGAACTTCTAATTTTGAATGGATATTAAATTTTGTTGTTTCTATATCACACCTTAAATACAACTCTTTTATGTGTTTTTACATCCCCTAGAATAGAGTTTAAATTCCCTACTTTACAGAAGTTACAATTCCTTGCAGTAAGAGTTACAGTTCATTTTTCTATGTCATGAATCTTGGCTGGCCTTGTGACTTGCTTTGACTATCACACAAGTCTAAGGAAGGGCTCCTGGGACTTCGAGATAATTATGCTCTGAAGAAAGTCCATCTAGGGACTTCCGGGAAGATGGCAACCAAGAAAAGCAGCATTGAAGAGTCCTGCTAACACTCTATCTCTATTGCCTTGAAATCAGCGCTTTACATAGCCAGAAAACACTATCAGTAGCGAAATAAAAACTAAATACAAGGGACAGAGAAAAAGATGACTAGAAGCACAACCAGAGAGCAGAAAAGAAACCGTTCTGCTTTTTGGCAGCGGGCGCTGCACTGGCACCATCTTCCCTCACAGCACCAGGCTCCAGAGAGGAAAAGGTAAACAAGGATCTGAAGTGAGCACCTGTGGATCAGTCGGTTATGACTCAGCAATTCTTTCAGTGCAAAGACCATCTAAAATTTCCAGCAGCCATACTCATCACGCCCTCCAGGGATTCAAAGCGGAGCTCAAAACTAGAAAAGAAATATGCCAGCCTCATAGCTGAGGGCGTGGTAGTGGTGCCATATTGCCAGCAGGGGCAGTGAGTTCACCACACCCGAGAACTCCAGACCAGTGTGCACCAAAAATGTAAGTGAAATTGTGGCCCCTACAGTAGAAATCCCAGTGCTGCATCCCCAGGGACTTGCAGAGCTTTGATAAACTCCCTGGGTCTGAGATATTGCAGTTCAACCCAGTGAAAGAGTACTGGTGACAGAGATACCACACCCTAGTCACAGCTCCCCGTGGGAAAATGCCCAGCCCAGCACCCCCAAGGTCTCATGCAGTCACAACTAACTCCCTGGGTCTGAGGCTTTGTGATACAACCCAGTAAAGGAGTAGTGGTGGCCGAGATTACCACAAACCCCAGAGATCCAGAGCACCATAAGTGAAGTCGTGGTGACCTGGAGAAGAACCCAGAGAAGGCACAAACTACAGAAATCATGGGAAGGAGGAACCACAATATCAGAACCTGATAATACAGAAATACAGAGATCTCCAGAAGATCAAATCAGGAATATAACTGGAGAAATAATACAAGAATTTCAAAAAAAATTTAGAGAAAGTCTGAGAGAAAGGATGCAATCATTGAAGTAAAGTCCTCCATTCAAAGTATAAACAACCGATTAGATCACATGGAGAAAGAATCTTGCTCCTAGAAGATGGTCACTCCAAAAATGAACGCATAGTTTCTAATTTAGAAAAAAAAAATCCCACAGCAGGAATTTGACATTGAAGAAATATGGGCCCATTTTAAGAGAACTAACCTAAGAATAATTGGAATAGAGGAGGGAAAAGGTGAAACCAAAGAGATCGATAATCTCTTCAAAGAAGTAATTGCAGAAAATTTTCCAAACACAGAGCAAGAGATCGATACACAGGTTCAGGAAATGTATAGAACTCCCTTTAGACAAGATCAGAGAATAGGTTCTCCACACCACATAAGAGTCAAAATGACCAATGTAGAAGCCAAGGAAAGAATCTTAAAGGCAACAAAAACAAAAGGCCAAGTGACATTCAGAGGCAAACCAATTAGAATCACTCCAGACTTCCCAAACCAAGTCATGAAAGCCAGAAGGGTGTGGAGTAACATATTCCAAACTCTGAAAGAAAACAACTTCCAGCCAAAAATTTCCTACCCAGCAAAATTATCTTTCAAATTAGATGGGGAAATAAGAAGCTTCCATGACAAACAGAAACTGAAGGAATTTATGTCTTCAAAACCAGCGCTAGAGAAAATACTCAGAGATTAACTACAAAGAAGAAATAGGTAATACACGCCAGAACCAAAGAAACAAGATTTTACACCCAGCAGACAACTAAGCAAAGAAGAATAAATAGTATCTCAAACAGAAAGAAAAATCTTAACGTGTTAGGAATTAAAAATCATCTCTCAATAACCACACTGAACATAAATGGCCTCAATTCCCTAATAAAAAGACATAAAGTGGCAAAATGAATTAAAACCTGAATCCATCTATCTGCTGCTTGCAAGAAACACAAAAGTAAAGATAGAAACAATCTTAAGGTAAAGGGATGCAGCAAGGTAATCCATGCTAACAGAACTCAAAGGCAAGCAGGAGTAACAACTATGGTATCAGATAAGTTAGACTTCAAGCCCAAACTTATTAGAAGAGACAAAGAAGGTCATCTTTTACTGGTAAAAGGAACAATCCAGCAAAAGGAAATAACAATAATCAACATCTATGCCCCAAACATAGGGGCAACTACTTTCATAAATCAAACTCTTTGTGACATTAAGTCATACATAAATTCCAGTACAATAGTACTGGGAGACTTCAACACCCCTCTCACACCATTAGACCAATCTTCCAGACAAAAGGTTAGTAAAGATGCCTCAGACCTAAAGAACACCATTAATCAAATGGACCTGTTGGACACATATAGAATATTTTACCCAACTACAGCGGAGTTTACATTTTTCTCAGCTGCTCACGGAACCTCTCCAAAATAGATCACATCCTGGGTCACAAAATGAGCACTAGCAAATTCAAAAAATGTTACATACTTCCCTGTCTTTTCAGACCATAATGGAATGAAACTAGAAATTAACTATAAGAAGACCCAGAGAAACCACATACACATGTGGAGACTGAACACCACACTTCTGAATGAAGAATGGGTCATAGAAGATGTAAGAGATAAAATCAAGAAATTTCTAGAAACAAATGAAAATAGAGATACAACATATCAAAATCTCTGGGACACTTTGAAGGCAGTATTAAGAGGAAAATTCATAGCACTGAGTGCTTACATAAGAAAAACTGAAAATCTTCAAATAACCTAATGACACACTTCAAAGCCCTTGAAAAAAAGGAACAATCTAACCGCAAAGCTAGTAAAAGACAGGAAATTATTAAAATCAGAGCAGAAATTAATGATGTAGAGAATAAAAAAATACAGAAAATCAACAAAACCAAAAGTTGGTTTCTCAAAAAAATTAACAAGACAGATAAACCATTAGCCAGCCTAACCAAAAAAAAGAGAATCAACCCAAATTATGAAGATAAGAGGTGAAAAAGGAGACATTACTACTGATAGTGTATTAATCCAGAGGATTATCAGAAACTACTTTGAAAAACTGTACTCCAGCAAAATGAAAAATCTGAAGGAAATTGACAACTTTCTAGATAAATATAACCTTCCTAAACTGAGCCAAGAAGATATAAAAAATTTAAACCAACCAATAGCAGTCAAAGAGATCGAAATAGCAATAAAGAGCTTACCATCAAAGAAAAGCCCAGGAACAGATGGTTTTCTAAGTGAATTCTATTAAATCTTTATAGAAGAGCTAACCCAATACTTCTCAGACTATTTTATGAAATAGAAAAAAGTGAGACTTTCCCAAATACATTCTATGAAGCCAACATCACACTAATACCCAAACCGAATAAAGACAGTTCAAGGAAGGAAAACTACAGGCCTATATCTCTGATGAACTTGGATGCAAAACTATTAAGCAAAATACTAACAACACGCATTCAAAACCACATCAAGAAAATCATACACCATGACCAGGTAAGGTTCATCCCAGGGATACAAGGCTGGTTCAATATACGAAAATCAATCCATGTAATTCATCATATAAACAGAATCAAAGACAAAAATCACATGATCATATCAATAGATGCTGAAAAAGCATTTGATAAAATTCAACATTCTTTTATGATAAAAACACTGCAGAGAATTGGAATAGAAGGAACATATTTCAACATTATTAAGGCAATCTACAATAAGCCCATGATTATTCCTTACAGAAATAGAAAAATCAGTCCTTAAATTCATTTGGAAAAACAAAAAACCCAGAATAGCCAAAGTAGTTCTCGGCAACAGAAACCATGCAGGACAAATCACAATACCTGACTTTAACCTATCCTATAAAGCCACTGTAATAAAAACAGCATGGTACTGGCACAAAAACAGATACATAGATCAGTGGAGCAGAAAGAAGACCCAGAAACAAATCCACACACAGCCAATTGATTTTTGACAAAGGGGCCAAAAACATACACTGGAAAAAAGCCTTTTCATCAAATGGTGTTGGCAAAACTGATGAACCATATGCAGAAAATTTGAAATTAATCCCGTTTTCTCACCCTGCACAAGAGTCAATTCAAGATGGATCAAAGACTTGGCAATTAGACCAGAGACCTTGAGACTCCTTGAAGAGGGCATAGGTCCAACACTGCAACACATAGGCACAGGTATAAACTTTTTCAACAAGACCCCAAAGGCACAACAAACTAAAAGGTGAATCAATATGTGGGATTACATAAAACAGAAGAACTTCTGTTCAGCAAAGGAAACTGTCAAGAACCTCAATTGAGAGCCAACAGAATGGGAGAACATTTTTTCCACCTACTCCTTAAATAGAGGACGAATATCTAGAATATACAGAGAACTCAGGAAACTCAACACTAAAAAGACCCAAATAATCCAATCAAAAAACGGGCAAGCGAGCTAAATAGACACTTCACGAAAGAAGAAATTCAAATGGCCAATAAATCTAGGCGTGGTGCCGCATGCTTGTAATCCCTGTGCTTGGGAGGCGGAGACGGGAGGATCGCTCTGGTTTGGAGCCAGCCTCGCTGACTTAAAGAGACCCTGTTTCCAAATAAAAAAATATAAAATAGGTCTGGGAGTGTAGCCCAGAGGTAGAAGGGCTTCCAGGAACCCCAGTACCCCCCCCACACACACAAATGGCCAATAAATGCATGAAAAACTGCTCAACATCATTGGCAATCAGAGACATGCAAATCAAAACTTCCTGAGATTTTACTTAGTCCCAACTAGAATGGCAATCATTCAAAACACAAACAACAACAAATGCTGGCCAGGATGTGGAGAAGTGGGAACTATAAAACATTTTTGGCGGGATTGCAAGTTAGTGTAACCACTTTGGAAAGCAGTATGGAGAATTTTCAGAAGAGTGGGAACAGATCTACCATTTGATCCAGCAATACCTCTTCTGGGTATCTACCCAAAAGAAAGGAAACCAAACTACCAAACTAATGTATGTGTATCTATGTTCAAAGCTGCACAATTCACCATAGCCAAACTATGGAACCAGCCAAGATGTCCATCAACAGATGAATGGATTGCAAAACTCTGGGATATGTACACAATGGAATTTTACTCAGCCATAAAAAAAATACAATTACATTATTTTCAGAGAAATGGATGGAACTGGAGGACATTATGCTAAGCGAGATTAGTAAATAAAAAAAAAAAAGAAATCGAATGTTTTCCCTAATATGTGAAAGCTACAGAGAAATGGGTCATAGGAGGAACACTAGATGAATAAGGAAATCCTATAGAGGAGCAAACAAGACAACCTAAATGAGGGGATGAGAGGGGGGAAGAAGGAAATTCTCTAAAACACACAATGTACTTAAATATATTGAAGTCAACCTCTAAGCCAAGTATGGGAAGGAGTGATGAGGATCAAATGTGGTGGGAATTGGGTGGGGGCTAAATGGGCAATGTGTACATATATGTCCACACAAGTTTTTTACCCTATTATGATTATGAATACAGTGCACCAATAAAAAAATTTTTTTAAATAAAGTCCATCTAGACTCCTTGAGAGTGAAAGTAAGCATCGACTAATCCCAGCTAAATCCAGCTTCCCCATTCCCCCACCCCAGCTAAGCCCAGTTCCTTAGTCAGTTTAGCAGCTGATACATCTACGTGAATGGGTCCAGGAGGTAACAGTGGAAGAACTGTGCAGTGAACTCAAAACTCATGAGAAATAATAAGTTACATGGTGATTTATATTCAGCCTATATAGATGTACCATCTGGACTTAACTAGCCTCATATCTTTAATTTATGTTTGTTTGCCAGTCTTTCCCTTCAGAGTAAATTTTGTTACCAGCTACCCTGTTATTCAAGTCAGAAACATAATCATTTGTTACCTTCTTTTCAATTCCTACTTTTAATCTATCACCAAATCCCACCAGTTATTTTTCCAATACACATGTCAAAGCTGTCTACCCCTCTCCAACTTCACACCACTGTAGTCCAAGTTTCCTTCATCTCATTCTCGCCTGAATTAATAAAACATCGTAACTGGGCTGCCAGTTCCTCTCATTCATATTCCACAGAGCTGGCTTGTTTGTATTTGTGTGAGTGGCCAGATCATGGCTTTCCATTGTGCCTAGTAGATCCCACTGCATTTGTCCTTTGAGCTCCATATAGTAGCACACACTGCATGATCTGGTGATTGCCTGCCTCTTCATTCTCAACCTTGCCATTTCCTGCCTTGCTCACTAGGCTTAAACTCCACTGACTTTTTAATGGCACCTAGAACTCATTTTCATAAGCTTTCATTGCTTTTTTTTTCCTGCCTGGCTGGCCCTGTGTAGTGGATTGAATAATGGTTGCCCCTCCCCCAAATATATGTGGAACCTTAGAACGTGACCTTATTTGGAATAATGGTTTAGCAGATGTAATTAAGGTGAAGATCTCTAGTTGAGTTTATCCTTGATTAGGGTAGGTCTTAAATCCAGTGATGAGTGTCTTTATTAGACACAAAAGAAGACACAGATAGAGGGAAGCAAGATGTGTGAAGATGCAGGGAGAGGGTGGAGTTAGGCCGCCACGAGTCAAGCAATAAATACTTGGAGCCAGCAGGTACTGGAAAAGGCAAAGAAGGATCCTTCCCTGGATCCTCTGGAGGAAGCATGATCCTCCTGACACCTTGATTTCAGACTTCTGGTCTGAAATCGTTCTTTAAAGGAAAAAATAATTGAGGTAAAACTCATATACTGTAAAATTAACTATTTTAAAGTATATATAAAATTCAGTGGCATACAGTACATTTATGTTATTTTCCAACTGTCATTTCTGTCTAGCTCTCAAATATATATATATATATATATATATATATATATATATATATATATTTTTTTTTTTTTTTTTTTTTTCTTTTGGTGGTACTGGGGTTCCTGGAAGCCCTTCTTCCTCCGGGCTACACTCCCAGACCTGTTATATATATATATAATTTTTTTTTTTTTTTTTTTTGGTGGTACTGGGGTTCCTGGAAGCCCTTCTATCTCCGGACTACACTCCCAGACCTATTTTTACATTTTTATTTGGAAACAGGGTCTCCTAAGCCAGCGCGCCCGCGGCTGGCTTCAAACCTGCGCGATCCTCCTGTCTCTGCCTCCCAAGCGCGGGGATTACAAGCATGCGCCACCACGCCCGGCGACCTGTTTTATATTTTTGAAACAGGGTCTCTTACGCCAGCACGGCTGGCTTCGAACCTGCGCGATCCTCCTGTCTCCGCCTCCCAAGCGCGAGGATTACAAGCGTGCGCCACCACACCCAGCGGTCTCAAATATTTTTTTATTATTTACATGGAAGCATTATATTCAAGGACTTAGTTTCTCCTTTTCCCCTGAACCCAACTCTTGATAATCACTAACCTGCTTTCTGTGTTTAGTATACTTACGCTGGATATTGCATATAAATGAAATCATATAATGTATGAATTTTATGTTTGACTTCTTTCACTTAACATGTTTTTTGAGGTTAATTCATGTAATAGCACATGTCAGTACTTCATTCCTTTATGTAGCTGAAGGGTATTCTGTTGTATGAAAACACTGCCTTTTTTTTTAACCCATTCATCAGCTGATATTTGAGTTTATACCTTTGGGCTATTGTGAGTAGTACTGGTCTGAACATTCATGTACAAGTTTGTTAAAAAATACTTTTTTTCCCCTTCCTTTGAGTATGTACCTGGGGTGGAACTTTTTAGTCCTGTATTATTTCTTTAACTCTTACAGAAACTGCCAAACTTTTCCACAGTGCATATACTATTTTACATTCCTACCAGCAAAGTATGAGAATTTCTTTTTTTTTTTTCTTTTCATGTTTGCCAGTACTTGTTATTCTGTGTGGTGTTGTGTCTTTTTTGTAGCCATTCTCGTATTTATGAAAGTGGCATTTCCCAGCAAAGTATGAGAATTTCTTTTTTTTTTTTCTTTTCATGTTTGCCAGTACTTGTTATTCTGTGTGGTGTTGTGTCTTTTTTGTAGCCATTCTCGTATTTATGAAAGTGGCATTTCATTTTGGCTTAAATTGTATCCTATTAGTCATTTGTTTATCTTCTGTGGAGGAAGAGCTTTTCAGGTTCTTCACCCAGTTTTAAATTGGATTGTCTTTTTGTTGTTGAATTGTAAGAATTAGTTGTGTGTTCTATAACATAGATTCTCATAAGGTATGTGCTTTGCAAATATTTTATCCCATTCTATAGATTGACTTTTCACTTTATTGATAGTGTTCTCCAGTATAGAAATTTTAATTTTGATGAAGTCAAATCTTATATTTTGTTTGTACTATTTGTGTGTTAAGAATTTATTGTCAGCCAGGCATAGTGGTCCATGCTTGTGGTCCCAGCATTTGGGAGGCTGAGACAGGAGGATCACAGCACCAGCTATTTAGTGAGGCCTTTGCAACCCTATGAGACCCTGTTTCAAAAATAAGGAATAAAATATAGGGCTGGAGTATAGCTTAGAGGTAGAATGCCCCATGTTCCATCCCTAGTATGCCAAAAAAAAAAAAAAGAAATTAAAAAGAATCTATTGTCAAATCCAAAGCCATGAATGAAGCTTTATAATTCCTGTGTTTTTGTTTTTAAGAATTTTAATGTTTGACCAATTTTAAGTTAATTTTTGTGTATTATAAGAGATAAGGTTATGAATATTTTTCTTATTTGCCTATATAATCTATTAAACATAATGTCTCTCTAACAAAACATCTGAATTGTTTTTCTGAGTAGCTTTTTTTACATGTATTCCTATCAGTGGTGATTTTTCTCTTTAATTTGTATAATCCAAAATAGTCTGCATAAAGTTTTTCATAATTAACTGACCCATTTTATCAAGTGCATGGTAGGAAAACATGACATATCTATAGTAGGTCTGGGTTTTTTAATTCATGAACTTGGCAGGGGTGGTTATTAAATCTCTAAATTTGTTTCTAGGTTTAACATTTTATCCTTGATTTTGAACATTGATTTAGCTATTAAAATATGGTTCATGGAAATTGTGATTTATCATTTGGTTTTGTATTTTTAGTACTTGATTCTGAAGCTTGAAAGGCCTGCTATAGTTCAGAATATCACATTTGGAAAATATGAGAAAACTCATGTCTGTAATTTGAAGAAATTTAAAGTTTTTGGTGGAATGAATGAAGAAAACATGACAGAGCTATTGTCCAGGTGAGTTATGGTATGGGAAAGAAAGGGTTTTCTTCTAAACAAACTGTAGTCTTAAGGTGTTTTTTGGTTTTTGGTTTTTTTTTTTTTTTTTTTTTTTTTTTTTTACTAAATTTGCCTGTTTTTGTTTTCAGAGGTAAAGAATGAGCCAGGTGGCACACGCTTGTAATCTCAGTATTTGGAAGGCTAAGACAGGAGGATTATAGGTTTGAGGCCAGCCTTAGCAATTTAGCAAGAAAAAAAAAAATTAAAGGGCTGGAGGTATAAATCAGAGGTAGAATGCCCCTGGGTTCCATCCACAGCATCTCCCCCCCAAAGAATAAAGAATATTTCTTCTGCTTTATTCCTAGTAAATTATTTTAATAGTGTGGCTTGAGTAGTTAGCTTTTTTTTTTCTTCAATTTTATATTGAACTATCGGTGACTTCAGAATTACTTTCAGATCTAACCAAAATCTTTGCCATAGAGAGAGACAGAGATTGGTAAGGAAAAAAACACTCTTTGTTATAAAAATATAGATTACCTTCAAAACATCATTTGCCCCAATTCAGAGGTAGTATTTTAAGATTTTATTTTAATTTGGAAACTAACAGAAGAAAGTTCTTGTAAATGAAAAAATATGTGACTATGCTGAGCACAGTATGTTTGAGATTTTTTTCCCCCCAGCATTGGAGGTTGAAGCCAGGGACATTCTACCTCCAAACTATACCCCCAGTTTTTTTATTTTTTAATCTTTTATTTTGAAACAGGGTCTCATTGAGTTGTAGAGGATCTCACTGAGTAGGTGAGGCTGGCCATGAACCTGCAATCCTCCTGTCTCAGCCTGCCAAGTACTGGGATTACAAGTGTGTGCCACTATGCCCAGCTAAATTTAAGGGTTTTTTTTAATGCTGGGATTGATTTTCTATTTTTATTTGCAATTTTAGAAGCATTTCAATTTAAATCAAAACAATTTTTAAATGATGCAGAACAAGTTAAGCTCTTTTACAGATACAGTAAACAAAATATTGAATCCCTAGAAGGCTTTGAGATGTGACTCTTCAATGCTAGGGCCCAGAGGCAAGTGTGATTCCAGTGACAGAGGGGATTGTAAGTATTCACTGAGCTCCTCAGAACTCTAATTAAATCATCGAATTGCTCAGTTGTTGCTTTCTATTGAATTATGTTTTTAAAACATAAATTGTGAGGGAGGAAGGTGAGAAGAAAAACAAGGCATGAGGAAGGGAACAGTTCAAATAATGTTATGCCCGTAATATGAAGGTATCAGTACCAATCTCACTAACATGTATGGGAAGGGACGCATAAATCCATGGAGAGTTAGTATATATATGACAGAGTACTTTACATAAGTAAATACTTACTTTTTTGCTGCATTTTATTTAAGTTATGAAAGTATTTTAGGACCTAAGACAGAGTCAAGGTAAGTGATGGTCCCATAAATGCTAGTTAGTTGTGTCAATTCTAGCTCATTAAGTAAAGAAGTGATAAGCATTAATATCTAGGTTTTGGTAAATATTGTTCAACCAATACAATAGGATAGACTTTGAAAAGAATATTGGCATCCCATTGAGAATTAAGTTACTTAATTCTTCAGCAGATCCTAATGTTTGGGCTAATTGTCAGCCCTGAACATGAATTGTTTTTAATTTATCTTCAAGTATTTAAATATTTTATATGTCATATTCAGTTGTATTATAAAAACATTAGCTTCTGTCACACATTTCCAAGCATCCACTGTAGCCATATTTTGTAATACCAAATGTTTTTCCTTAGCCCTAGATCCTTAAAAAATATAGTTATATTGAATTTGATTTGAATGTAGAAGTTTTGATCTACATTCCCATTCAACTACTTGTTTATATTGTTGGTCATATATTATGAGAACTGGTTTAAATTAAAAAATCTGAATATGTATTAGTCTGTGTTTTAGTATATTTATAAATTATAAAATTAGATTTGATAACATTTTTCCCCACAGTGGCTTGAAGAATGATTATAACAAAGAAACATTCACCCTGAAACATAAAATTGATGAACAGATGTTTCCTTGTCGATTCATTAAAATAGGTAAGGTTTAAGCATTTTGAAATAGAAACAGATTTTTTTATGCCATTGGTCCACAAACTATAGCCCACAGATCAAGTCCTCTAAACCCCTCTTTTTGTGTTTGCGTGCGTGCGTGCGTGCGTGCGTGCGTGTGTGTGTGTGTGAATTCAACCCAGGAATGTTTTACCTCTCAGCTACACCCCCATTTTTGTTTTTTTTTTTATTTTGAAACAGAATCTCACTAAGTTTCTGAGACTGTCCTTGACCTGTGACCCTCCTATTTCAGCCCCCCAAGTACTAGAATTACAAGTGTGTGCTACCACGCCCAGTTTAGAGTTTCTGATTTTTGAAATAAAGTTTTATAGGAACATTGCTGTACTGGTTAGTCTACATATTTTTGTCTTTTCCTGCTTTTCTTCTTCAAAGGCAGATGTGAGTAGTTGTAAGAGATATCAGATAGCCCACAAATGCTCAGATTTACAGTTTGGTCCTTTACAGAAAAAACTTGCTGAGTTTTGCTTTATAAATCAATTACTCTGAGACAGGAGGAACACAGGTTTGCGGTCAGCCTCAGCTATTTAGTGAGACCCTGTTTCAAAATAAAGAGTAAAAAATTGGGCTGGGGATGTAGCTCAGAGGTAGAATGCCCCCCTGGGTTCAATCCCCAGTACTGAAAAAAAAAAAATCAATTACTAAGTGATGTTATTTCATGTTAAACTTTGTCCAAATTATTTCTTTAGTATTTTTTTAAGTGAGATACTGACCAAACCTAGTAAGTTGATTTCATGTGTTGTAAAACCACTATTTAAAAAATACTACCTTTAGCCAGGCATGGTGGCACACACTTATAATCCCGGTGCGCTTGGGAGGCTGAGACAGGAGGATCGTGCAGGTTCGAAGCTAGCCTCAGCTGGCTTAAGAGACCCTGTTTTCAAATAAAATATAAAATAGGTCTGGGAGTATAGCCCAGAGGCAGAAGGCCCCTGGGTTCCATCCCCAGTACCACCAAAAAAAAAAAAAAAAAAAAAAGCTACCTTTAGTCATAAACTTATTTAGAATGTGTTTTAGCTTAAAGCCGGGCATGGTGGCACACGCTTGTAATCCTCACTCTTGGGAGGCTGAGACAGGAGGATTGAGCAGGTTCAAAGCCAGCCTCAGCTACTTAGTGAGGCTCTCAGCAACTTAGTGAGACTCTGTTTCAAAATAAAATATAAAAAAATAGGGCTGGGAGTATAGCCCGGAGGTAGAAAGCCACTGGGTTCCACCCCCCAGTGCCACACACAAAAAAACGAATGTGTTTTAGCTTAAGGAAGCATTTATAATGCATCTTCCAAACAAGATATGTTTAAAGTTATAATTTTTCTTTGGTATTTATTATTTAGAAGACAGAAAATTTGAAGACTTGAGTCTTTTGATTTCTATATTGTTCACGTTTGAAAATATTACATTAAAATTGGGATTAAAGTGACTTAGATCCCACAAAAAATAATAATAAAAGCCAGAATCTCATTTGATGGGAGAAAGCTGCTCTTTTGTAACAAGCAGTGCTTTTTTAATAGTCATTGTTTGCCACTTTATCAAGAGTAGACCTGTATGTTTTGTTGAGTCAAAAGAAATATCTGTGATCCTAATAAAAACTTAGAGTGAAAAGGATTATATCTATTCAAGTCCTAGCAAAACATTCATTTATTAAAACCTCTCAAACACTTGTGTCTAGTGAGACTTCTTTTGTGTACCCAAAGAACTAACAGAAATATTGGGCAAAAGGAATATATGAGGACTTAATAGAGACTAATTATTGACAGAACTCTGTTATTAGACTAATTAAATTTTATATGTATTTTTGTAGGCGTAATTTCTGTTATAAATAACTATAAATAAGAACCTGTATTCTGTTTTATTATAATAATTTATGAAAAATATATTTTGAGTAAATGTAGATCTTGGTTATTTCTCCTTTTGTACTAATAAGTAATTTTTTCATCAGTACTTAGACTACCCAGTTTCTAAAGACCATTGTATAGCTTTAATAATTCTTGAATCAATATAATAGGAAGATTTTCTTTTGCTTTCTTTTAGTTTATTCAACTTGAACTTAGAAATTTCTGACTAATATCTGTCTGCTTACATTTAGAGACTATGTTATTGAACCTGTGGGTATTTTATTTTGACTCGTATTACTTGATGGTTATTCCTATGTGATATTGAAGGTAGACTTTTAAAATGTGAATGCTACATAAATGCATAAATGATTATAATTTAGTATTTATTAATATAAAACTTTTTGAAAATTTTGTTTGTTGCCCATGTAAACTGAAAGCTAAATTAAACATTCCAGGAGTCCTTCCCATGTCCACATAGTTGTTTTCTACAGCCTATGTCTGTCTTCACTCACACAGCTTCCTTTAAACAGTAACTCAGAAAAGTATCCAACCCAGTACTTCTTAGTTTCTTATTCAGTCTGATGTGCTGAAGAAAGCGACAAGCTTGGAAATCAGTAGGCCTAGTGTCAGATATTACGGATATTCTATTTTAATGCTTCATCAAAATTTGACAGTTGAGCCGGGCGTGGTGGCGCACACTTGTAATCCCCGCGCTTGGGAGGCTGAGACAGGAGGATCGCACAGGTTCAAAGCCAGCCTCAGCTCCTTAGTGAGGCTCTCAGCAACTTAGTGAGACCCTGTTTCCAAATAAAGTATAAAATAGGTCTGGGAGTGTAGCCCAAGGTAGAAAGCCTCTGGGTTCCACCCCCAGTACCACCAAAAAAACCCAAACTTGACAGTTGTTAGATATTTATTTTTTTATTTATTTATTTATTTGTGTGGTAATGGGGATTGAACCTAGGGGCATTCTATCTCTGAGACTTATTTTATTTTCTATTTTGAAACAGGATATACGTTGCAGAGGGCCTCACTAAGTTGCAGAGGCTGGTTGGGAACTTGTAATCCTCCTATCTCGGCCTCATAAGTACTGATATTTTAAGGGTGCTCTACTGCACCTGGCTAAGTGTTATATTTTTAAGGTAGTTGCATTGTTGATTCTGAAACCATGTTAGTGAACTTATTACAATAAAATTTCTTAGTCTATCCTGATTTTGTAATGTTATTTAGAAAATGTGGGTGGTTGAGTTACACAGATTTTTCAGACATTGAAACATTTCATCATATAATATGCTAACAATCAGACATTCATTAATATCAGTTCCAATCTCAGAAAAAAATCTAAGGAAGCAGTCAAGCTTAAAGTGGTAGATACCAATTTTCCAAAATTCTTACTTTCTTTTAAAGCTTGAATTTTATCCTTGATAGCAACTATCATTAAAGTTGCCTTTTTTAAGTGACAGGTAAATGTCTAGCAAATACCCCACTGTAAATAATCATAGATTGTCAGTTTTTCTTTCAAGAGTAAGAATCCTAGCCGGGCGTAGTGGCACACGCTTGTAATCCCTGCGCTTGGGAGGCGGAGACAGGAGGATCGCTCAGGTTCAAAGCCAGCTGCGCTGGTTAAAGAGACCTTGTTTCAAAAAATATAAAAATAGGTCTGGGAGTTTAGCCCAGAGGTAGAAGGGCTTCCAGGAACCCCAGTACCACCAAAAAAAAGTAAGAATCCTATTAAAAAAAATGTATGCTATCTTGGCTCAACTCAACTGTGTAAGTAAAGTCCTTTTCCTTGAAATAACTATTATGCTTTGATATGCAGCAAAAGTGATATATATATACTTCCTATTTTATCACATAAAATAAGATGTGTATTTAATGATAAAGATTTAATAAAACTAATTTTTTTACTGTGTCATCAAGGATATTCGTAAATGAACTCTTTTGTTGTTGTTAAACTGCAAGTATATGATGGTGAGGGACAGTGTACATTGTACTGTATTAGGACACTAGCACCTTTTGGTTCCATTACTTTGGTACCAAGGTGTTAGCAGTTTTACTGTTGTTTTTTACTGTAGTGCAAAAGTTAGTGTTAACCACAGAAGCCTGACAGAGACCTAGTGTTGTCATGAAAAAGGACTTTGACCACAGCGGGCTTCCTGAAAGAGCCTTGGGAGCTCCAGGAGGTCAAGGGTCAGATTTACACTTTTATTATGTACACGCATTATCCATGTCAGATTTTATTTTCATCACATGTTAAATCCTCCTGAATAGTTTACAGATTGTTGGATACTCTTTCTGTTTCTCTGATTACTTTCCTTATCCTGAACTACTATCAGACTTATAATTACTGTATCTTTGTATAGCATACTTGTGTTATTATATTTATTATTTTGAATATTCTTTAATTATCTTTTAAGAGTCACTTGTTCAATTACATATCATGAAAAAATGAATATATACTACTTGGAGTTTGATTGAGGTTACATTAAATTTATAGTGAATTGGGAAGAATTGAAAAGTTTATAGCATTGAGTTTTTCTTTCTAGAAACAGGATGCCCCTTCATTTGTTCAGGGGCAAATTTGTCCTGGACTAATTTTCCAAATTTTCAGGACAAATTTGTGTTTTCTTTTGTAAATAGTGCATATTTTTGCTAGGTGTATTCTGAGATATTTTCAACTTTATTATTTTTTGCTATCATAAAAAGAACATTTTAGCCGGGCATTGTGGCTCACACGTAATCCCAGTACTTGGGAGGCTGAGACCAGGAGGATCAGGGTTTGTGCCCGGCCTCAGCAAGGTCCTCCTCAACTTATGCAACCCTGTTTCAAAACAAAAAATAAAAAATTGGGCTCGAGGTGTAGTTCAGAGGTAGAATAACCCTGGGCTCAATCCCCAGCACCCCCCCCCCCACACACAAAATAAAAATAAAAATAAAAACAAAATAAAATAAAATAAAAAAAAAATATAAAGAACTGTTTCTTTGTTTGTTTGCAATATAAGGGACTGAACCCAGAGTACACATGCTTAGTGAACACTGTAACACTGAGACACATCCCTGGCCCTTTTTGTTATTTTTTCTAATTGGTTATGGTAAGTATAGAAAAAAATGATCATATTTTCTTATAAACAAACTTTAAAAGTATTTCAGTTAAATCTTTTGGATTTTTTAGTAGACATCTGTATCATCTTCAATTTTTTTTTTCTTATTGCATTGACAAGAACCTCTTGTATGGTGTTAATGTTCTGTCATGTTCTGACTTGAATGGGAGTATTTATATTTAGTATGATTTAATTTTTAAGGCTAGTGATGCTTTTTAAAAATCGAGTTAACTTTTACATTATAATAGGTAGCAATGTAAAATAATGGTTCCTCAAAATGTGAAAAATGATGGCTCCTCAAAATGTGAAACATAGAATTACCATGTGACCCTGTAATTTCACCCTTAGGTATGAACTCAAAAGAATTAAAAACAAAACCAGGTGTGGTTGCACATTTTTATAATTCCAGGACTTGGGAGGCAGAGACAGGAGGTTCACAGGTTCGCAGCCAGCCTTAGCTAAGTGAGGCCCTCCACAACTTAGTGAGATCCTGTTTCAAAATAAAGAATACAAAAATAGGGTTGTGGGTGTAGCTCAGAGGTACAGTGCTCCAGGGTTCAATCCTTAGTAACACACACACACACACACACACACACACACACACACAAGAAAACAAGCACTCAGACAAGTACAAACAAATACACCTGTTCACAACAGCACTATTTACAACAGCTGAAGAGTAGAAACAGCCTAGTGTCCATCATGGCTGCATGGAAAAACAAACTCTGATGTGTCTATACAGTAGACTGTCATTTGCCAGTAAAACAGGAATGGAGTACTGATACATGCGACGGCATGGATAGATTTCAAAAACATTATTCTAAGCAAAAGAAGCAATATAGTCACATTTATATGAAATAACAAAGAGATAAATCCACAGAGCCAGAACACAGACTACTGGTTGCCAGGGACAATGGGAGGATGAATGGGAAGAAACGGCTTAATGGGGCAGGATCTTACTGTGCAAGGATGGAAGTATTTTGGAACTAGATAGAGGTGGTGGTGGGCATGTAACATTACGAAGGTTCCAAATGCCAGTGGACTGTGCACTTTAAAATGACCCTGGTTATGTCATAAAAATTTTACCTCAATAAGTGGAAATATTAAAAAAAAACAAGTTAAGAAAATAAAAGTATTGATGTGAAAAATATCTGGTTAAGAACTTTTCCTTTTGTCTTCTATTCCTTATACATTAAAGACTTTTAAAAACAATAACATATAGGACATACATTTTATTGATTTCTTGTTAACATCTACTAATTAAACATTTTTCTTTTAGCATTTTGCCTAGGTGGTAAATTTTATTAATATAGTTCCTGTTATTGAACCATTCTTCTATTCATGGTATAAAGTCTGGTTACAATGAAAACTTGGTAGAATGTTCTGCATACTTTTTCCTCTTTAGTTTGGATTTGTTCATAGTTGTTACTGATCTTAAATCTCTTTTCTTCAATATGTATATTCAATATGTATAATTTTATACCTTCAATATGTATATTCAATATATATGTGTATATATATTTTTTATTTATTTGCTGTACTAGAGATAGAACTTGGGGGCATACTACCTCTGCGCTCCACTCCCAGCCCTATTTTTTATTCTTTATTTTGAAACAGGGCCTTACAAAGTAGCTGAGGCTGGCCACGAACCCAAATCCTCCTGTCTTGGCCTCCCAAGTACTAGGATTACAAGCATGCGCCACCACATCTGGCTTTTTTCTTTAATTTTGTTTTCAGGGCTATATACTGATGAATAATTGAACTTTAATTTCATTCTATACTCTGATATAGTTTAAATAATGTAGTAATTATCTGCTTTACATAGGTTTGGTAAATTTAACTGTAACATCTAATTCTGGTTGTGTTTATTTGAAGGTGGATATATGACTCACTTTGGATTGCTCTTCCTTAGTTAATAAGGAAATCTCATGACGACACATGTCATATGTCTCTTTTTGCTTATGGTAGTCTTAGTACCTAGCATTAGTGGTAGGCATCTAGAAGGTGGTCAGATAAGTTTGTTGAGTAATTGTTAGAAGCTTGAATAGTGGTTTTGCTTTTTAAAAGTTTTATTTGAACTATGTTAATTTTTTTCTTCTTTTTGTTTTTTCTCCTTTAAGTTCCACTCTTGTCCTGGGGGCCCAGCTTTAATTTTAGCATTTGGTATGTTGAACTTAGTGGCATTGATGATCCTGATGTAGTACAGCCCTGTCTCAACTGGTACAGCAAGGTAGGACAGTATTTTAAAATTCCAACTTTAGTGCTTCTGTGGAAGGCAAAATATGTCAATCTCTTATCTTCATTGTGAATAATTAAAATATTGAGAATAATAATAATTATAGTGATATTAATCAGCTAACATTTCTTAAGCCATGCTGCTAGTTTCTAAGTCTTGATAACTCATTTAATCGTTATGCTATGAGGTAGGTAAAATTATTATGCTTATTATTTTACTGAGAGGAAATGGAGCATACAGAGGCTGAGTATTTTGCTTAGGCTTGTGCAGTTGTAAAGTGCTCAAGCCAGTACATGAACTTGGGTAGTTTGGCTCCATGCTCTCCCATTAGCCTATTATACTCATTTGACCTTATATTTTGTTTTTAATATATTTACATAAATATTTTGAACATTGTCTTAGTTGTTTAGTTTTATAGCTTTATGAAAAATATTTAAGATGTGGATGTGATGAGTCTTACAGTCAACCTGATAAACAGGTATTACTATTTAATATAACTGTATACTATTAGATAAATAGTTAATGATAAATATTTTTTAGATGCCATAAGCAAAGGACAAGTAATGTAAAATTAGAACCATTCTTTGGTTATTCAATGAGGCTGAATCTTGGTAATTATAGTGTGTAAGGAATAAGTGTTTAGTATTTATTAGTCAAGATTTCAGCTAACTACAAACTGATTTGTATTTCAAGTCTTCAAATCTTATTCTCTTGCCTTATTAAGGGGTAATACTTGTAATTAAATCATTGTTTGTTGTTTGGTTATCATACAGTGTTTATCTGTCATCTATTTGTTTTTTTTTTTTGTTTTGTTTTGTTTTGTTTTGAGGTACAGAATGGAACCTAGGAGCATTTTACCTCCAAGCTATGCACCTAGCCCTATTTTTTAGTCTTTTTAGTTTTTGAAACAGGGCCTCCTCCTTTAAGTAGCTGAGGCTGTTCATAAACTGCCTCTGGTCTCCGCCTCCCAAGTGATGGGATTACAAACATGTACCATGCCTCCAGCTTATTTTGTTAATTCTTATCACACACAGGTTTCCTTAAAAGATTTGACAATATCCCAGAACATATACTTGAAGTTGATGTATTTTTAAACACTTCTTTTGAGTTGGGCGTGGTGGTGCAGGCTGTAATCCCAGTACTTGGGAGGTTGAGATAGAAGGATCACAGGTTTGAGGCCAGCCTCAGCTACTTAGTGAGGCCCTCTGTAACTTAGTGAGACCCTGTTTCAAAGTAAAGAATAAAAAATAGGGCTGGGGGTGTTGCTCGGAAGTAGAATGCCCCTGGGTTCCACCCCCAGTACTAGAAAAAAAAACCACTTATTTTTATGAGCTTATATATTTTTTGTATTCTTCATGTTAGGGGAAAAGATTGTAAACTGAGTGCCCATTTTTTGGATTCTAGTTAATTGAGATAATTATTTTAGAGCTGCTTAATATATGAGATACCCTAGCTGTAGATAGTGATGAAATTTAGTCTTCTCATGATGATTTTTGAGTTATAAAACCTGTTTATAAATTTAATACCCATATATTTGTTAATACTTGTCATTCAAGTAATAAGTCAATGTTAATAATTAAGAACAGAAAGCACATAATTTGAGTATATTATTTAATGGTGTCTGTGCTTTCAGCACCAGTCTTACAATGTGGTTAATTGATGTCACGGGAATTATAATTTTTGCACTCTAATGTGGGCTTTAATACGTAGTATGTTGCAACTTTTTTTCAAATTTCAGGTTCTGGAAGTATGTCTGGTTTTATCTTCAGCAACACACTTTGTTACCTTGGACAGGTTATTACAGTGGACTAAGCTTTGGCTTTGCTTTCAGAAGATCAAAATAATGATACCTAATGAAAAGGATAGTATAGTGCTTGGCAAATTGTAAATGCTCAGTTTAGATTATGTTCACCATTGTTATTACTTTCTACAGTAATAACTAAGCAGATCTCTTCTTTTCACACTTTCTCTTGTGTTCTAGTAGTACCGTGAACAAGAAGCCATTCGCCTTTGCCTAAAACACTTCAGACAACACAACTATACAGAGGCTTTTGAATCACTGCAAAAGAAAACCAAGATTGCACTGGAACATCCTATGTTAACAGATCTGCATGACAAACTGGTGTTGAAGGGTGATTTCGATGCTTGCGAAGAGCTGATTGAAAAAGCTGTAAATGGTATGAAACTTTTATTAGGGTAATATCAAGTGAATACTGGACACTTTTTTTAAAAAAAAGAACATAGGATGTTGCCAGTTGCTACTCTATTTTTTTGCCCCCTCCTAAACTCTTATAAAGATTGTTAGTTTCTGGAATTAGAAATTTTTTCATGTAAAATATCTATGTAGTGTAATGAGACTTGAAAAAAGCATGAATTAAGGTACTTACATAACTAAATTTAAATTGTCATTGTGGGAAACCATCCACTTAACTATCTAGCAGTAGGCCAAGTTAGAAACAATTCTTATGTTGTCTTCAGTATCAGAGGCCTGTTCCTTTAAATATTTTTGTCAGTATGTTAGCCAATATTCATTAACTTTGTTAAAGGTGTAACTTTCAAGAGGGTTGGATATTAAAGTAATATTAGCAAACACTTGTAATAGGCAAGGAAATTTCTATGAAAAATATTTTCTGTGTGGTGTGAATGCTAATAGTCACTATTTTTTCTTATGTAATTTATAATCTGGCTTTGAATGAAATATGACTATTTGATATATGTATATAACCTCCCAAGCTAATAGCTGCCTTGGAGGATAACATCTATTTGAATATTTTTTCAACATTTAACATTTTTATATGCTTTTATTGGTACATTATAGTCTCACATCATAATGTATATTATGTTGACAGTGGCATACATGCACACAGCACTTGATGCCTCCATCCCCCACTTCCCCATCTCCTCCCTTCCCCATACAGAGTACTGAGATTGACATTGGAATTTTCACGTATGTACACATTGCTGATGCTTGTAATTTCTTTAGTGAACCTCACTCTTCCCCCTCCCTTTCCCTTAGACAACCTGCTTGGCTACACTTAGGTTTCTCCTCCATTATCTGGAGTCTCTCTGATATTCTCATTACTCCGTAGCTTCCACATATTACATTAGAGAACACATATGACCCTTCAATTTCTGTGACTGGCTAATCTCACTTAGTATAATGTTTTCCAGGTCCTTCCATTTTCTTGCAAATGACACAATTTTGTTCTTCTTTACTACTGAGTAGAATTTCATTGTGTGGATACCCCATATTTTGTAATCCATTCATCTATTGATGGATACCTAAGTTGGTTCCATAATTTGGCTATTGTGAATTGTGCTACTATGAACATGGGTATGCATATATTACTGTAGTTCTCTGGTTTCAACTCCTTTGGAAAGATACCCAGGAGTGGTATGGCTGGATCCACATGGTGGATCCATTCCCAGCTTTCTGAGGAGTCTCCACACTGATCTCCAGAGCACCCCACCATTTGAATATTTAAGGACAAGTATATTGTATTATTTAAAATAAAAAAGGGACTCTTATTGCTATAGAATAACACCTTTTTTCTTTTTTTAATTTTTACTCTTCCACAGTAACTTTCATAGTGAGAAAGAACAGAATAGATGCTCAATATAAAACTTTTGGAATTGAACTTGTTACATCATGTGTGTATGTACGTATGTACTGTGAAATGTACTCAGGAACATTTTATCTGTCAGTGACACCCCAGCCCTATCTTATTTTTCACTTTGAAACAAGGTCTTGGTAGGTTACTGAGAGTGTTAGTACTCACTGAAGCTGTCCTTGAACCTACAATCCTCCTGGCTTAGCCTCCAAATGCTAGGATTATGAGTGTTCTACTACGCCCTGACTGTTGCATCTTTTTATAAAAAGAAAATGAAAATGTAGACTTTTTAGTGTTTCACTTTCAAGTGTTTTAGTCTTATTGCTGTTATTATCCACTATTACTATTTTTTTATTATCTATTATTATTATTATTATCCACTACTATTATTATTTTATCAGATACCATTATACAATTAAGAGAAAAAAACAATTCATAGCACCTTCTTTAAGTTTATAAATTTAAAGTTTACCTAAAATGAATTGCTTCCCACTCTTTGCTAAATGTAATGACAAACCTGCCTCTAAGCCTCTTGTACATTGTTACTATTCTTTTAGCTGATGATGATTGCTGCTTGCAAATAAGGTTGATGTGTTTGAAATAGAGTATACTTTGAAGTGTAAACAAATAGAATATATTAAAAAAATGTTCCCACCAAACCATTAAAACTGCAGTGACAATATACAAATATGTATACTATTTCTGAGAACTGATTACTTTTGTAACCTCAGTCAATGAGGTAATTTTGTGGGTTTTTGTTGGTTTGTTCCTAATCTTTATCATTAGGACATTTAATGTGATATTGTTAAGGGAAAATACAGCAACAACAACCATCGATAAAACTTTATGCAATTGTATGGCTAAAGATAATTATGTCTTAATGGTGTCTGTCTCTGTAGTAGGATACTCAGTTGGTTAAGAGCAGCTATTAAAAGCACAATGCAGCTTTGATTACCACAAATACTTAACATCCTCTGGCTCTACAAAGGGAACTGAGCTGAGAAAAATTGATAGTAATTCTATATTTTAACCTTAGAGTCAAGTTATATTTTTGTACTGTTATGGACTTTCCTGAACTGGCTTGGAACATGATTAGTTAATAAATGTCCTCCTGGGATTGTTGAGTTTGCTGCTAACCTCACTGATGATTTGTTGGACAAATAAGGAAGTAAATAGTGCAGGTTTTTTTTTTTTTCTTCTGCTTCTCTAAAAACAGCAGAGAACAAGAAGTTCTTGCGTACTAAAGAGGAAAGTCTAGGGAATCAAAGGCATCTTCTATCAAACCCTTTATAATGGAGACAACAAAAACTACTTTTAGTGTATTTAGTATATTAATTTGTATGATCTTCAAGTGTGTGTGTGTGTGTGTGTGTGTGTGTGTGTGCACGTGTTTTATCAGGGAATGAACCCAGAAGCATTCTATCTCCAAGCTACATTCCCAGCTCTTTTTTGGTTTTGTTTTATTTGCTTATTTAGAAGTTTATTGATATATAATTGATATTATGGGCTATACATATTTGAAAGGTATAATTAGATAAGTTTTATTTATTTTTGGTATTAGGGATTGGACCCAGAGGATTCTATCTCAGAGCTACACCCCCAGCCCTATTTTACTTTTTACTTGGAAACAGGGTCTCACTAAGTTGCTGAGGCAGGCCGAGAACGTGCGATCCTCTTGTCTTTACCTTTCAAGTACAAGGATTACAGGCATGCACCCACCACACCTGGTGATAACTTTTGACATGTATGTGTACATGACACCATCACCACACTCAAAATAACAAACATACTTGTCACCCCCAATTTTCTTTACCACTTCCAATTTTTCTCATCTTTTTTAGATGAAACTTTTCCTCTCAATGCTTCCATTTCTATCTCCAGGCAACCACTGATTTGCTTTCTGTCACTGTAGGTTAGTTCTCATTTTTTATCACTTTACATACATGGAATCACACCTTTTTATCTGACCTCTTGCAATCATTTAGTTATTTTTAATTTCATCTATGTTGTTGCATACATCAATATTTATTTCTGTTTATTGCTGAATAATCATCCATAGTATGGATCTGCTGCAGTTTGTTTACGCTTTCATCTAGCAAAGGACATCTGGAGTCTTTCCAGTTTGGGGTAACTACACATAAAGCTGCTCTGAACATTGGTGTGGAAATACGTTTTTACTTTTTTACGTGGATACTTAGGCATGGGATTTCTTTGATACATGGCATGTGTATTGTTTAACTTAAGAAACTGCCAGTTCTTCAATTTATACCAGTTCCAGTTGCTCTGTATCATTGCCAATATGTAATAAAGGCAATAATTTAATTTTGATATTAGCTATTCTAATAGGTGTATGGTAATGTAGTGTGTCTCTAATTTGTATTCCCCCAGTTACTAATAATATTTAGTATATTTTATATGTATATTTCTTTTTTTTTTTTTGCGGATCTGGGGATGGAACCCAGGGGCATTTGACCTCTGAGCTACACCCCCTGCCCTATTTTGTATTCTTTATTTTGAAACGGGGTCCCACTAAGCTGCAGAGGACCTCGGTAAGTAGCTGAGGCTGTCCGTGAACCGTGATCCTCCAGTCTCAACCTCCCGAATGCTGGAATTACAAGCATGTGCCACCATGCCTGGCTCTTCTTTTTTTTTTATACTGGGGATGTAACCCAGGGGCATTCTACCCCTAAGGTATAGCCACAGCCCTATTTTATTCTTTATTTTGAAACGGGATCTCACTATGTTGCCAAGGCCTCTCTATGTTGTTGCGGCTGGTCTCAAATCTGCAATCCTCAGATTCTTCTGTCTTAGCCTCCCAAGTACTGGGATTGTAGGCATGCTCCATTGCGTCTGGCTATGTGTTTATTTTCTATCTCCATGTTTTTTTGGTGAACATTCTGTTCAGATCTTTTGCCCGTTTTTAAAATCTAGTCATTTGTTTTCCTGTGGTTATATTTTGCGAGTTCTTTATATATTTTGACTACAAGTCCTTTATCAGATACATGCAGTCTCTGGCTATTCTTGGTGCTTTTTATTTGATTTTCTTGTTTTATTGCACTGGCTGAAACCTTCAGTAGGATGTTGGATAGAATGGTGAGATTAGATGTCTGACTTGTAATTATTAAGTAATTATGGTATGAGTTATAAGCATCTTATAGATGCATTTTTCACATTGGGGAAATTTCTGTGCCTAGTTTTAGAATCTTTTTCAGAATTGGATGTGTTTTATCAAATGCTTTTCCTGTAGCTTTTGAGATGATGATAAAATGATTTGCTATTGTCATCTGTTAATGTATTGGTTGTTTTTTCAATTTTCAATTCAACTTTATGTCCCCCCCCCTCTTTTTTTTGCGGGTATGAGGATGGAACCCAGGAGCGTTTGACCTCTGAGCTACAGCCCCTGCCTTATTTTTGATTCTTTATTTTGAAACAGGGTCTCACCAAGTTGTGGAGGGTCTCACTAAGTAGCTGAGGCTGTCTGTAAACCACCATCTTCTTGTCTTATCCTCCTAAATGCTGAGATTACAAGCTTGTGCCACCATGCCGGCTACATTCCTTTTAAATACTACTTAGTAATAATTTTTTTTCAAAAAATATTGTTAGATTTGATCGGCTGAACTTTTATTGAGTATTTTTATGTGTATTTGAGTGTTTTGGATACTGGTCTGCAGTTTTGTTGTAATATTATGTCTTGTTTTGGTGTCTGGGTAGATCTGGCTTTAAATATTTAGACGAGCATTATTCTTTCCTGAGTGTCCTGAAAAATCTTTATGTGAAAGAGTAGTAACAAGGTAGAACTGACCAGAGCAGGCACATTGGCTTGAAGTTAACTTTGTAGTGAAGTAAACTATAGACTTTAGGATTGTGAATAAATAGAGGGCTGTTTTGAACTTGATTAATGAGGGTCCACATCTGAATATATGTAAAATTATGAATATGGCATGGTTACCCGGGACAATCATTGTTTTATTGCTGGGAGGGGGGAAGGGAAAACAGTGGCGGGAGGGGGGAGAGGGCATCAAGTATACTTTAAATGTATACCATTTATGTTCAATAAAAAATTTAAAAAATCCCAGTTTTTCTATGACTGTGACAGGAATATTGAAGGTTCAAAGCCATTTCATCCTTATCAACTTAGCGAGCTCTCTGCAACTTAGTGAAACCTGGTTTCCAAATAAAAAATGAAATAGGTCTGTGGATGTAGATCAGAGAAAGAATGCCCTTGCACTTAAACCCCAGCAAAATACACACACACACACACACGCACGCACGCACGCACGCACGCACACACACACACACACACACACACACCCTGAAAAAAAAATAATAAAGGGCTGTTTGTATTCTATATTCCTCCTCCTCCTCTTTCTTCATTTTTGTGGTGGAAATTGAACCCAGGGGTATTCTACCTTCAAGCTATCCCCCCCCAGCCCTTTTTTATTTTTTGTTTTGAAACAGGGTCTTGCATGGTCACTGAGAGTCTCACTGTGTTGCTGAGGCTGTTCTCAAACCTACAATTCTCCTGTCTCAGCCTCCTAAGTACTGAGATTACAGGCGTGAGCCACTGCATCCAGCTTCATGTCTTACTCTGTATATTGGTAATTGATATCTTCTCCATTCTTTTTTCTTCAGTAGTGGGAGTAGAGGCCTATCAGTTTTATGACAAGAAGACAGTTCTTGGTTTCTTTCTTCTTTTTTATTATTTCTACCTTTGTCTTATATTCTTTTACTTAATTTGTTTTAATTTTTCTATTTTTACTTTTTCTAATTTTTAAAATGACCACTGACTATTGATTTGAGATATTTTTTTTTCTCAATGCAGGCATTTAGTGTTAGAAAGTTTCCTTCTTACAAATTCTTTACTGTCTAACAAATTTTGTTATGCTATGTTTTTATTTTCATTCAGTTAAAAATACTTAGGCATAAAGAAACATTCTTCCTTCTTTCCAGTCATTATGCCTTTTTTCCATTGTGTTTAATGTTTGGGTAAAGATTCCTAAAATAAATTTGGTGCATAACGTTAGCATATATCCTTAGGTATTTGTATGATCTCAAAAGAAACACTATCAACATTTCATTATTGAATAAAATGTTTGATTTGGAGCTTTTGCAGATTTATGTATCAGATTTTTAGATTGCAAAGAGTTTATATTACAAATGGTTATTGTATTTTATTTCTGTTTTATGATATTTTTATTTGTGCTTGAAAGCATAGTGACTGTTTTTTTTAAATATTAAGCCAATTGTGCATTTCCCAGATATGTTTAATTGTATCATGTATTCCTTTTAATGTATCTTTGAATTAGATTGATTAATACTTTGTTAGTATTCCTTTAGCTTTTTATTTTTGTAAATTCTGTTCCTTTCAGGTTTAGTGTTATACTGATTCTACATAATGGGTTGAGAAAGTAATCTTTTCTTCTTTGTTTCTGCATATGTATTAAGATTTGAATTATTTCTCTCTTGTGTACTTGGGAGATCTCACTAGTGAAGCAATCTGTGCTTGAAATTTGCTTGGTGCGAGTAGTTTTTACTCAATTCAGTTTCTTTAACCATTATAGAAATAGTCAAGGTTTTTGGGTTCAGCTTTAATAGATTACCTTATTTTTTTAAGGAATTGTCTATTTCATCTAAAATTACAAACATATACTCGTTAAAGCATACCTAATAACCCCTTATTATTTCTTTAATGTTCATAGATTTCCTGCAGTGCCTTTTCTTTGTTCTTTATATTGGTTACTTATGAATTATTTCTTTTTCCCCATTGCTTTCATCAGAAGTTTATTAAATTGACTGGTCTTTTGAGAGAATTAACTTTTGGTTCATTGATCCTTTTGGTGGTTTTGTGTCCTTGAATTTTGCTGTTTAGAGTTGTCTTTTTCTTGCTTTGGGATTAATTTGCTATCTTTTTATATAACTTTTTCTTAAGATAGATGCTTAGCTAATCAGTTTTTGACTTTAAAATATTCACATATATGCATATAAGAGTATAATATTTCCTCTATTTTTTAGTTATGTTATGAAGTATTTTCATTTTTGTCCAGTTCAGAATTTTTGTTATGAAACAATATGGCTCATTTGTAAGCTGTAGTTGTATAGACATAACATTTTTAATTTCCAAATATGTGAAGATTTTATGGTTATTTTCTTTGTTTCTGATTTCTTGTATAATAGGACAGTGGTCATAGTATATATTCTGTATGATTCTAATCCTTTGAAGTTTTTATAGAATGGCCCTGTGGCCCAGATAGTTTAGATTTATAAACATATATGTGTGTGTATATTTATACACATAAATATCTCTACATACACTTGTATATTCTCACTATACACACTTAAACATTATATGAATTCTTGAGTTGTTGAGGGCAGTTTTATATATATATATATAGTTGATCATAGTTGATCAGATTTTCTTTTTTTTTTTCTTTTTTTTTTTTTTTTTTTTTTGGTGGTCCTGGGGGTGGAACCCAGGGGTTTTTCTACCTCTGGGTTATACTCCCAGACCTATTTTATACTTTATTTGGTTATGGAGCCAGAATTGTACCAGATATTACCCTCACTTTAGAGTCTATGTGTTTAATTTTTTTAATTTTTAAAATTTTTTAGTTTTTTTGTGGTACTGGGGTTGGAACCCAAGGGATTTTCTACCTTTGGGTAGAAAAGTATTTTATACTTTATTTGGAAACAGGGTCTCACTAAGTTGCTGAGAGCCCCACTAAGTAGCTGAGGCTGGCTTTGAACCTGTGCGATCCTCCTGTCTCAGCCTCCCAAGTGCGGGGATTACAAGCGTGTGTCACCATGCCCGGCTTGATATTTTTCTTTATAATTTTTTATCTGTGATCTATATTATATCTAGGATTGGATTCTTTTTATCTTAAGTACGTAATTTAATGTAGAACATTAAATTTCTTTTAATGTAGAACATTTCTCAGGTTTTGCTTGTTTGAACATTTTGTCTCTTTTTCAAGGACATTTTTGTTGCCTATAGAATTCAAATATGTCAGTTATTTTCTTCAGGCACTCTTTAAATATAATCCCACGGTTAACTGGCTTCCATTTTTTGCTATTAAAAAAAAAAAACACGTTGTTTCAGTTGGTTGTGGTGGTGGGCGCCTGTAATCCCAGTATTTGGGAGGCGGAGACAGGAGGATTACAGGTTCAAAGCCAGCCTCAGCAACTTGACAAGATCCTCAGCAACTTAGTGAGACCCTGTTTCAAAAATTAAAATAAGTAAATAAATAAATAGAGCTGGGGTTGTATATCAGAAGGTAGAATGCCCCTGAGTTTAATCCCCAGTATCATAATAAAAACAAAACAAAACAAAAAAAACCCTGTTGTTTCTTTAATGTAACTTTTCTTTTCCTGGGGCTCTTTGAATAGCTTGTTCTTGATTATTTTGTAGTCATATTAACAAGGCTGTCAGCAGTTGCAGTGCTAACCTCTAGTGTGGCAGCCATTGACTGTTGTGTAGTTTGGTTTTTTAAATTAAAAGTATGTTGCCTTTGTCTCAGTTTTGTTTATCTCATTTTCTCAGTTATTCTGTGTGTGTGTGTGTGGTACTGGGGATGGAACCCAGGGGCTTTCTACCTCCGGGTTACACTCCCAGACCTATTTTATATTTTATTTGGAAACAGGGTCTCACTAAGTTGCTGAGAGCCTCACTAAGTAGCTGAGGCTGGCTTTGAACCTGCGCGATCCTCCTGTCTCAGCCTCCCAAGTGCAGGGATTACAAGTGTGCGCCACCACGCCTGGTTCAGTTATTCTTTTAAACTGCACATTTCTGTTTTATTTTTTAAGCTTTCTCAAATCTCTGACCCCTTGCCATTATGTTAGTGTCTTTTCTGCTTTAGATTGAACATTCTGGCCTCCACTGCAGTGATATTATCAGTTCCTTTTTCTTCTCCCTCAACTCTAGCAATTCATATTTTATTTCATTATCTTTCCGACCATTTATAAACTTCTTTCCAGCTGTGTATGTCTTTGTTCTGTGCTCATGTCTTTTAGAGTATTGGTTAAGTTTTTTATATTAATGGAAAAGGATTTGGTGATTTTTCTTTGGTTTCATGACTACATTTTTCTGTTGTGTCAGATTTATCTGCCACTTTATTCTGTCTTTCCTTTTTCTTTTTGTATCTTGGTGTGAGTCCTTGGTTGGTTCTTTTTGATTATTAGTAATCTTTGAATAATGTGGATTTTTCTTGTCTGTTTATAAAGAGCTCCTTGTGAGTCGGGAACTCGGCTGTCCTCTGTAATAGCAGGTTTTTCCGTGTACTCCCCCCCTATGATGCTGTTTCCTTTCAGCAGTGCTCATAATGCACAGTCTCTTTTTTACCTGACCTGGTTGTCAGGTTGTGTGTTTCCTGATACATGGCTTCTTTCTATAACTTCTGCTAGTCTATGCTTTCTAGCCTTTGTGCCATATTATGTTGCTGATCACTTCCTTTCTCATCATTATTTTCTTATAATTCATTCTTCAAGGCTACCCTTTTCAGGATGTCTTATTATTCCCTCACCTAGGTACTTCCTTCATACTGACTGACTCACTCACTCTGTGCTACTGGGGACTGAACCCAGGGGCAGTTACCTCTTAGCTTTACCCCCAGGCTTTTTTTTTTTTTTTTTTTAACAGTGTTACTAAGCTGCTGAGGGTCTTGGCTGTGTTGCTGAGGCTGGCCTCGGACCTGCTATCCTCCTGTCTCAGCCTCCCTAGTACTGGGATTACAGGTGTGTGCCGCTGCCCCTGGTTTCCTTCTTTCTCTTAACTCCTATTTAGCTTAGTTCCATATTTCTCATTTTGTGAATCAAAATGATTGCTAGTTTTCTTCCAAGTACAATTCAAACACTACATCAGTCATCTATATATATATATATATATATATATATATATATATATATATATATATATATATATATGCCATCTAAGTCCCTTATATCATTTTTTAAATTATCATACTTTCTATGATAAGTAGAATATTGTTGTCCCCATTAAATTATCAAGAACAGTTAAGTAGTTTGCCTAAGACATCATACCTAGTCAGAGCTAAGATTTGAACTCAGGCACCAAAATCTAAACCCTTTACTGTCCTAATAAATTTTTACTAGTTCAGTTTCACTGTATTGATTTATTATATTATAAACTAGCATAACACACATACTTCTCTTTTCAGAAGTTGAACAAACTGCTGTAATAAATAATTTGTAAAGTGTGTTTTGATCCAGCTGTTATTGTGCTTTACAAGTTTCTTACCTATAAGTGCATTTTTTTGTTTTTTGTTTTTTGGGTTTTTTTGGTGGTACTGGGGTTCCTGGAAATCCTTCTACCTCCGGGCTACACTCCCAGTGCTTATTTTTATACTTTTTTTTTTTTTTAATGTGGAAACAGGGTCTCTTAAGCCAGCGCGGCTGGCTTCGAACCTGCGTGATCCTCCTGTCTCCGCCTCCCAAGCACGGGGATGACAAGCGTGGCCACCACGCCCGGCTTACTGTTGATTTTGTAGCCTTAAATTTTTCTCTAATGTTTTCTCTCCAATAACTCCTTTTACTGCCACATACTTGTCTATTGAGTACAGTGATGTCTTTATATCCAATAGGTGCAGTAGTAATGGGAAATGGAATAAGTTTAGTAGGAACTGCCAAGAATTCAGTAGGTTGATGTGGTTTTGTCAAGTGAAACTTTAGTATTTATATTTGGGATACCATGAAGGGAAAATATTTTATAAATATGCTACTGCATTAGCAACATGTTAGTACTTTCTCTTACTGTAGGCCATAGATTACCAAAGTTAGCCATTCTAGCCCTCAGAAGAGGATGGACTGAAATATAAATACATGAAAGAATGCAAATTTGTCACTACACTTTGTAAGTTGTTTAAAGAAGGCAGATTTCTAGGGGGAATGCTGAGTAGTTGTTCAGTTTTTTCTAAAAATTTTTCTTAAATTTCCCAAACAAAGTAAGTTTTGGAAGCTCTGACATAGGGTTCAACATTTTAATTCATTTTTTATAATAAAAACTCCGGCTAAGTTGTAATTCTTTCTCATTCTTTGATATTTGCAGATGGCTTATTCAATCAGTATATCAGTCAACAGGAATATAAGCCACGATGGAGTCAAATCATTCCCAAAAGTACCAAAGGTAAGCCACACCTAGACATGGTGATTTTTTCTTAGTGTCTCAGTCTTCAGTTTTCCTAAGATAGCACATATCTCATCATACTCTGTTAATAAAAAGCAGGTGTTTAAAACAAGACACAGGCGTGGTGGTGCACACTTATAATCCCAGTTCTTGGGAGGCTGAAACAGGAGGATCTCGCAGGTTGGAAGCCAGCCTCAGCTACTTAGTGAGACCCTGTTTCCAAATAAAATACAAAATAGATACAGGAGTGTAGCCCAGAGGTAGAAAACCCCTGGATTCCATTCCCTGTCTGTCTGTCTGCCTATGCCTATCTTTCACAAACACACACACACACACACACACACACACACACACACACACACACACTAAAATAAATAAAACAAGACACGGATTTCTTGCCTGATGGCAGTTAGTTTTATATATGTATATATGAGCTGTTTTGTGGTATTGGCAATTAAACCCAGAGCCTTATGCATACTAGGAAAGTGCTTTATCATTGAACTACGTCTCCAGCAGTAGTTTATTATCTTTTAAACATTTGTTTTACTGTTCCACAGTTTACAGAGGGATAGGTAGTTTTTTTTGTTGTTGTTGTTTAATGTCTGGGGATGGAACCCAGGGACATTCGACTCCGAGCTAAACCCCCCGCCCTATTTTTTATTCTTCATTTTGAAACAGGGCCTCACTAACTTGCAGAGAGCCTCACTAAGTAGCTGAGGCTATCTGGGAACCACGATCCTTGGGCCTCAGCCTCCCAAATGCTGGGATTACGAGCGTGCACCACCACGCCCAGCTCACATAAGCAGTTTTTAATACCCCATACCATTATAAATGGCTTTCACAGAGACACTAACATTATAGACTGTTACAAAGCCATACTATGTGCTCTTGAGAAACCTTAAATTTTACAAAATTTCTCTCGAAACCTGACAGGGCTCTGAGAAAGATAGGAGGCAAGCCATTCTAAATCTTTGGAACTGTATAACCAGATACTAATAAAAGCTATTGCAGTAATTCTAATAAAAATATAGTATGGTTGAATCTTTAAAAGCACTTATGTTACGGTAGTAAGTGTGGAACTTTACGCCTTTGGACTCACACTTTGTTCTTGATGTAGATTCTGCAGGTCATTTGTTCCTTATAGGGATTGTTTTAATCAAAACTCAAGATCTGTTTCAGAGTTTAGACTTCTTGTCTAACCTATCATTTTACTATGGGGGAAGTTATTGTCACTCCTTCATCAGCGCTAACTTCTTTACCAGATAATTATCATAGCGTAAGTGAACTAGTTCCTTAATTCAACTACTTGGCATTAAAGGAAGGCAGTTCTATGGATATTTAGCATTTTTTTCTTAGGGTCTTTATATATTAATATGCAGGGAAATTTTGCCTTTGGACATCTAAAATGTCTGTTCTACAAACATCATTCCTATATTTCATAAGTCTTGAATGAGGTAATTTTCTTCAAAGACAAATATAAAATGCAAATTTACTGAAAGTGAAGTTTTTTACTTTTTTTTAGCAGTACTGGGATGGAACCCAGGGGCATTCTACCCCTGAGCTACCATCCCCAGCTCTATTTTTTTATTTTATCTTTTTGAACTAGGATCTCACTGAGTTGCAGAGGACTCCACTGTGAACCGTGATCCTTCCATCTTAGCCTCCCAGATACTGGGATTATACGCCATGCACCACCATGCCCGGCTGAAAATGAGTATTTTAATGTTATTAAAATTTTTTATTGCAAGTAACAATATTGTCAGGCAGGAGAAAGAAAGAAAAGGGCAAAACTTTAATGATAATGAGCTGAAAAATCCAGAAGGCCACTTATTAGAAAGGAGAATTTGCAGGGAGCTTGTAAATGTTGCAGTACATTAATAACAAAAGGATTTGATGTTGCCTCCTGTTTTTTGTATACAGTCATGCACTGCACAGCAACATTTTGGTCAGTGATGGCCCCATAAATTTATAATGTTGCTAAAAAAAAAAAAAACTCCTATCACCTATTTTTATTGAACCTTTTCTATGTTTATATATGTTTTAATACATAAATACTTATTTATTGTGTTATAGTTGCTTATCATTTTTCAGTGCAGTAAACCACTCTACAGATTTGTAGCCTAGAAGCAATAAGCTTTACCATATGGCTACCAATGTAGTAGTATATACCATCTAGGCTTGTGTAAATATGCTCTACAATGTTCATACAATGACAGAATCTATGGATACATTTTTTAAAAAGTATCCTCATCCTTAAATTATGCACAACTGTGTAAGAACTGTGATTTTGGTATTTTTGTGATGCCCCGAGAATTAGAATCCTATAATCTGAGCCAGGTGTGAGTATGCATGTATGTAAATCCGAGCTGTTCCAGAGGCTGAGGCTCGAGGATCACAAGTTCAAGGCCAGCTTCAGTAACTTAACTAAGACCCTGTCTCAAAACAAAAATGGCTGGGGAGTAGCTTAATGATATCACATTTGACTAAGATATGGGACACCCTGGTTTAATCGTAGATAAAAAAAATCCTATCACCTTATGAATCGTTGAAATGGAGTTCTTTATAGTTTTTGAGATTTGATGTGAAGTAGGATTAGGTTTAAGTAGGACAATAGTTTTCTCCTTCAGAAGTTTCAAAAACATTCATTGATTATGTTTAAACTTCCTATTAAGCTCTGAGTAGAATTAAAAATCAAAGTGAAGTAAATCTTAACATTTTCTTAGTTTTCAGATAAAATGATAATTTTGTGGGAACTAGTTTCTGAAATATTGGCATAAAATAAAGGAAATTATTACTTGATAACATTAGTTTTCAAGTAACTGTCTTTTTCTGTTTTTGTTTTTTTGGTGGTATTGGGGTTCCTGGAAGCCCCTCTACCTCTAGGCTTCGCTCCCAGACCTATTTTATACTTTATTTTTGGAAACAGGGTCTCTTAAGCCAGTGTGGCTGGCTTCGAACCTGCGCGATCATCCTGTCTCCACCTCCTAAGCACGGAGATTACAAGCGTGCGCCACCATGCCCAGCTCAAGTAACTGTTTTATGAACCTTAAAGCTATTCATTCTAAATGATGCCTGGATCTAATTTTGTTTGTTTAACACTAGAGGTATTCTACCTCTGAGTTACGTCCCTGCCTGATCCTATTATTATTATTATTATTATTATTTTTTTGAACCAGGGTCTTAGTAATTTGCTCAGGTCCTTGTTAAATTGCTGCGGCTAGTCTTGAACCTGCAATCCTCTTGTATTAGCCTCCCAAATACTGGGATTACAGACATGTACCGTTACTGAAAATTATTAATGATTCTAATTAACTATGCTTGGAATTTAGACATGGGACCTAATTTTGGAATTGTTTTACATCTTTATGTTGACACTCCAGTAGTTCAGAGATTTTGTCTTAAATTTTTGTAGAATATCCAATATTTTTGCCAACTTATGGCATTGTTCATAAATAAATTGAAAATAGCTTCTTTCACTTGTATTAATAGCTTAAATTTAAAAAATGAATGCAATTGAAAATAGATCAGGATAATTTAAGTATTAGATCTTTTATGAATCCTTTATTTTAATATTTTTAAATAATATGTATGGGAATTTTTACTCTTTATTACAGATATGAGTGAATTTACTCTAGATTTGTAGTTATTCTTTAATATTTCTTTTAAAGAAAATATTGTTTGTTTTCAGGTGATGGAGAAGATAACCGACCAGGAATGAGAGGAGGCCATCAGATGGTTATTGATGTTCAAACAGGTGAGTAACGCTTACAATGGAAAGAAAAATCTTTTTTAAAATTAATTCTAAGACTTAAAAAGTGTAATTTTACATCAGTGGTAACTTCAGGTAATAAATGCCAACATATCATAGACCTGGATTTAAAAAATATCAGATAACTGTGAATATACTTCTTTCCTTCTATTATCAAGGCTAAATGTTACTGGATTTAACCGAATAGCAAAGAAAACAAGCAAGCACTGTCACAGGCATAACCTACACTAGTTAGGGGCCCAGTATGAGAAGTGAGGCTGCTGCACAAATTAGCTCACATAAAAGATGTAATGTCTGCTGGGTGTTGTGGCACACGCTTGGGAGGCTGAATCAGGAGGATCGTGCAGGTTCGAAGCCAGTCTCAGCTACTTGGTGAGGCTCTCAGCAACTTAGTAAGACCCTGTTTCCAAATAAAATATTAAAAAATAGGGCTGGGTGTATAGCCCAGAGGTAGAAAGCCTCTGGGTTTCACCCCCAGTAACACACACACACACACACACACACACACACACACACACACACACACACACCATACCCCCTGCACATTACATCTTTCTGTGTGTGTGTGTGTGTGTGTGTGTGTGTGTGTGTGTGTGTTGTATTTTTATGGAAAATTGTAACATTTGTAGATTTTCAGTGCACATTACTATTCAGTAATATGGGAATTATTAGGGTAAAAGAATTAAGATATATTTTTAGGGGGAGAGAATATCAAATGAAGTGGTAGGAGGTCCTTAATCGTTAAACACTGTCACAAGCCTATAAATAATTTGGCTTAGTTGTTCTTTTTTACTGTCTTTTAAATTTTATTTTGAAGCTTGCCTGCCGAAAATTTTCCTTAGGTTTCTAGAGCCTAAGACAACTCTTCTTTCTAAATACTGGGTCAAGCTTTATTTAGGTCTCTGGATAGTGACAAAACGAGATTTTCAGCCTTTACAAGGAACCAAAACCTTAAAGTATAATATAGCTTAGTGGTCACTTAATAGTAACTTGTTCCTAATAAGAGGCAAGTAATTTTTAGTACATTACCATTGATGTTTAGAGTGTAAAACAGTACATGAATGTTAAATTGAAAGAGTTTTAACCAGATTGGTAGGAGTAATAGTCTATTTCCATCAGCATTCTCACCACTGTGACTTACCCCAACACCTGAGGCATAAAATGCTTAAAGGAAGCAAACTTTATTGCTTATGGATCTGGAAATTTCATATATACATATATATTATACATTTATATAGTCCATTCTGCACAGTTGTCAAGTAGGAGCCAGGGCAATTGGTCATTAGAGCTTGATGGTAGGGAGCAGAGCGCAAAAGACCAGAGAGAGAAGGTTAGAGCCAGATACTGTAGCTAGGTGGTGTCGGAGGATGGATGGACAGACAGACAGACAGACAGACACACCCCTCAGCCACCTCCCCACGGACCCTTTCAGAAGCAGCTCCAACACACTGTACCTGGCCACGCGCGCACGCACACACCCTCAGCCACCCCAGGGACCCTTTCAGAAGCAGCTCTAACACACTGTACCTGGCCACGTTTACAACCACCTCCAAGCATGGCTGCCACCAGAGCAAGCCATCCAGGGGACATTTTACATCCAAAATAGAGTAATGTGTAAAATATTTTTGTATCAGATTCTTTTTCTTTGCTTTAAAAAAAGTTTTAAAAATGTTTCAAAAATGATACTATCTGGCCAGGCGTGGTGGCGCACGCTTGTAATCCCCACGCTTGGGAGGCAGAGACAGGAGGATCGCGCAGGTTCGAAGCTAGCCGCGCGCGCTGACTTAGGAGACCCTGTTTCCAAATAAAAATGTAAAAATAGGTCTGGGAGTGTAGCCTGGAGATAGAAGGGCTTCCAGGAACCCCAGTACTACCAAAAAAAAAAAAAAAAAAAAAAGATACTATCTGTATCTGTGACCTCTTATCCCTGTTTTGATATCTTGATATGGGAACTGGGATAAAAGTGGATTCCTTTTTTAAATTTATTGTTGATCATAGAAGGGAAAACTATAAGACACATACCAAAATATTGAGTTATTTCTCCTTAGTACATTCACCAGTGGCTTTAAAATGTTCTTCTTTAATTAAGCGTTTCTGTGATTGATGTGTATTATGTTAGAAAAAAATTTTATTCACCAGTGTTTCTTTTATATATATATTTATATATATATTTGTGGAAGTGTTTTAAGGTACAAAATAAAACACTCAGGAGACCTGGTTGTAGAGGATTTTTTTAAAAAATAATTAAGATCATTGGCTTTTTAGGACAGGAGAAAAGAAACACAAAATGGTAGTAGAATACCTGCCACTGGCCTCACTTGGTTTATGAGCTCAGTTTTATATCACGGTAGAAACTGGTTAAGTAGCTAGGGTCCTTGTTAAGGTACGGCAGAAGTGCGGTAGCTAAGGGTTCAGGTGTTTAGAAGTAGAGAGAAATATAAGAAAGATGCCCTGGAACTCAAATGAGTCATAGAGAAAGCTTTTAGCTTTTAGAAGATTCTGAAATTATGGCTCATGTTAAATTGAAACAGATGTTTTGTAGTGAGGGCCAGTGATCCAGAAATATGTTCTCATCAAGAGAGAAGAACCCAAAACTAGTACTTAAAACAATAACTTCCATATATTGGCATTCTCTGTCTTTTGCCTCAACTACTGTTTATTGTGTGTGTGTGTGTGTGTGTGTGTGTGTGTGTGTGTATGTGTGTGTGTATATGTATATGTATATACGTATATATATAATATATCTAAAATATATATATATTTTAGATATATATATTTTGCCTCTGGGTTCCATCCCCAGTACTGCAAAAAAAAAAAAGTCTTTTAGAGAGAAAATCTCAAGGCTATATAAGATTCGGCTTTTGTGCCAAAATTAAGGTCAGAAAACACTAAATTATATATATATATATATATATATATATATTTAAATTATATATAAATTAAATTATATATTTATATAAAAATGTATATATTATATATATTATATATATAATATATACACACACACACACACACACACACACACACACACATACTTTTTTTTTTTTTTTTTGGTGGTACTGGGGTTTCCTGGAAGCCCTTCTAGCTCCGGGCTTCACTCCCAGACCTATTTTATATTTTTTATTTGGAAACAGGGTCTCTTAAGCCAGCGAGGCTGGCTCTGAACCAGCGAGGTCCTCCTGTCTCCGCCTCCCAAGCACAGGGATTACAAGCATGCGCCACCATGCCCGGCTATTTTGTATATTTTAAAAAATAAAAATAAAAACCTGTCATGAATAGACTTTAGGAGGTTCCACAAGAGTCTTGTGATGGTATGCAGAATTTTTGTATTGGAGTAGTTTTCGGGAAAGATCTTTAAGAGAAAGCGAGAGAGAGAGAGAGAGAGAGAGAGAGAGAGAGAGAGAGAGAGAGAGAGAGAGTGTGTGTGTGTGTGTGTGTGTGTGTGTGTGTGTGTGTGTGTGTGTGTGTGTGTTGTTGATGATTGAACTCAGGAGGTTTCTACCTCAAAGCTACACCTCTAGTCCTAGCAGTGGTTCAGGCAGAATAGTCATTGCCTCCCTACATTTACGTAATGTTTTGTTCCTACTCTTATTTCTATGATTCCTAGTATACCAGTATGTATGTGTGCATGGCTATGTTGGGGATTGGACCCAGGGGCATTCCACTTCCAAGCTACGTTCCCAGTCCTATTTTATATTTTTATTTAGAAAAAAGGTCTTTAGTTCCTGAGGCTGGCTTTGAAATTTCAATCCCCCTGTCTCAGCCTCCCAAGTACTGGGATTGCAGGTGTGTACCACTCCACCTGGCCCCTGTAGACTGAGTTCTACATAAGTTTAGATTGCCAGTAAAGGTATTGTGTATACCATTCTTGTTTATTCAGCTCTCCAGTGCCAATGGACTTGCTGAGGTAGGAAAGACAATGAATTTTGCCTTTTTTTTTTTAATGGCCACTAAGCTTGGTGTAAGTAGATTTACTGTAAATATTTGTTTTTGTACCTAAAATCTATTTCCCCTCAAGTGGAAAGAAAAATATTTACTTGAAAACCATATTCACATATTGCTATAAACTTTGATAAGTGGATCATGCATTATATCATTTATTATATCATGGCTGCCACCAGAGCAAGCCATCCAGGGGACATTTTACATCCAAAATAGAGTAATTTGTAAAATATTTTTGTATCAAATTCTTTTTCTTTGCTTTAAAAAAAGTTTTTAAAATGTTTCAAAAATATTTTCTGAGGTAAATCTTTTTTATTATATTCTAATATTAAAATTTCCTGAAAATTCTGCTTTTTACTGTTATTTACTTGCCTATTTATTTATTTATTTTGCAGTACTGGGGATGGAACCCAGGGGAATTGTACCTCCGAGCTACACCCCCATCCCTATTTTTATTTTATTTTGAAATAGGGTCTCACTGAGTTGCAAAGGGCCTCACTAAGTAGCTGAGGCTGTCTGAGAACCATGATTCTCCTGTCTCAGCCTCCCAAATGCTGGATAACAAGCCTTTTTTTTTTTTATTACTATTAAATGGCCATCACACCTGGCTACTTTTTAAAATTATTGTATTTAGACTATACTTCCTGAAGCTATAGATATTCTTACTTTGGGACATGGGTAGAAAAGCCAAGTGTTTTATAGAGCTTTGATTCTTTAGTGTAAAATTTAGTGTTTTCTGACCTTAATTTTGGCACAAAAGCTGAATCTTATATATCCTTGAGATTTTCTCTCTAAAAGACTTTTTTTTTTTTTTTTTTTTTTTTGCAGTACTGGGGATGGAACCCAGGGGCAATTCTACCTCTTAGCTACACCCCCAGCTTGATTTTTTAATTTTTTATTTTGAAACAGGGTCTTACTGAGTCGCAAAGGGCCTCACCAAGTAGCTGAGGCTGGTTGTAAACCATGATCCTCCTCTCTCATCCTCCCAATGCTGGAATTATAAGTGTGCATCACCACGCCCAACTCTATAAGACTATTAATAGCATGATTTTCTGAGCTTTCATATATTGCAGGTACCAGAATCCTCTTGTAATTGCTGCCATAAAGTTGATTTTAATCATCTTCAAGGAGACATGTATCATAAATCTTTGAAAGACTCTTTTCCAGGTAGTCTTTTTTTTTGTGTGTGTGTGTGTGTGTGGTACTGGGGTTCCTGGAAGCCCTTCTACCTCTGGGCTACACTCCCAGACCTATTTTTTATATTTTTATTTGGAAACAGTGTCTCTTAAGCCAGTGAGGCTGGCTTCAAACCTGCTCGATCCTCCCGTCTCCGCCTCCCAAGGGCGGAGATTACAAGCGTGCGCCACCACACCCGGCTCCCAGTTAGTCTTTAAATATAGTAGTTAGGTGTTGTGTTTGTGGGAAGGTGGGAGTGTGTATCTAACATACCTGAAATTGAATTCTGCTTTTACTATTGACTTTGTGTTTTAATCTTAGATGTAGTGCTATAAACAGGAATAATAAACTAAGTTATGATGGTTAAATGAAATGTATTTTTACATATGCTATTTTATATAATAGGCATATTATATTCCATATATATATTTTTTTTGTGGTACTGGGGTTCCTGGAAACCCTTCTACCTCCGGGCTACACTCCCAGACCAATTTTTTTTATTTTTGGAAACAGGGTCTCTTAAGCCAGCGTGGCTGGCTTCGAACCTGCGCGATCCTCCTGTCTCCACCTCCCAAGCGCGGGGATTACAAGCATGCGCCACCACACCCAGCAGTATTCCATATTTTTACTTTATAATATATAGTGATTATGCTGAGAGGATTTTATATAAATGCAGAGAACTTTCCTTTGTGGTTTTAATTAATCTGATGAAATTTCACTTTGAAAATACTTTTAAATAAAAATTTATTTGAAAATAGTTTAAAACAACTTCAATTATGGCATTAAACTAAAAAGTTTCTGCACATCAAAGGAAACCATCAAGAGTCAAAAGAGGAAGCCTGTGGAATGGGAGAAGATCTTTGCCAGCTCTCCCTCTGACAGAAGATTAATATCTAGACTATACAAAGAATTTAAAAGACTTATAAAAAACCCAGTCCAATCAAGAAATGAACAATTGAATTGAATGACACTTCACGAAAGAAAAGATACAAATGGCCAAAGGCTGGCAGGGTGTGGTGGCACATGCCTGTAATCCCAGTACTTGGGAGGCTGAGGCAGGAAGATCGTAGGTTCGCGGCCAGCCTCAGCTACTTAGTGAGGCGCTCTGTAACTTAGTGAGACCCTGTTTCAAAATAAAGAATAAAATAGGGTTAGTGTGTAGTTCAGAGGTAGAATGCCCCGGGTACTATCTCTAGTACTGCCAAAAAAAAAAAAAAAAAGCCAAAAGTTCAGCATCAGTAATAATCAGAGAGAAGCAAATCCAAACTGCACTAAGGTTTCACCTAACTCATTGAGAATGGCAACCATCAAGAAGTCAAACAACAATAAATGCTGGCAGGGTTGTGGGGAAATAGGAACTCTTCTACACTGTAAATGGGATTGCAAATTAGTTCAGCCACTATGGAAATCAGTGTGGAGATTCCTCAGAAAACTGAGACCTACCATATGATCTCGTTATATTATTACTGGGTTTCTTTCCAAAGGGGCTAAAATCTGAGAACTAGAGTAATATATGCATACCCATATTCATAGCAGCACAATAGCCAAATTATGGAACCAACCGATGTATCCATCAACAGATGAATGGATTACAAAATTATGGAAAATAAACACATTGGAATTCTACTCAGCAATAAAGAATAAAATTATGTCATTCCCCCCCCCAAAAAAAAAGGAAGGACCTGTAGAACATTATGTTAAGTGAGATTAGCCAGTCCCAGAGTGAAGGGTCTTATGTTTTCTTTAGTATGTGAAACCTAGGGAGTAGTTGTAATACCAGAGGGACTCCAGATAATGGAGGAGACATTTCAGTGGATCCAGGGAGGGTGTCTAAGGGAAGGGTGTGTGTGGGGGTTAAGACTGAGATTCATTAATGGAAATACTACTATCAACTATGTGTGCATATGTGAAGATGCCGATGCCATCTCAGTACTCTGTATTGGGAAGGGGGAAGTGGGAAGGAGTGGCCCCAGTGCTCTGTGCACGTATGCCACTGCCAACATGATCTACATTATGACGTGAGACTGTGATGCACCAATATAAGGATATTAAGAAAACTTGAAGCCGGGCATGGTGGCGCACGCTTGTAATCCCCGTGCTTGGGAGGCTGAGACAGGAGGATGGCACAGGTTCGAAGCCAGCCTCAGCTACTGAGTGTGGCTCTCAGCAACTTAGTGAGACGCTGTTCCCAAATAAAATATAAAATAGGTCTGGGAGTATAGCCCCGAGGTAGAAAGCCCCTGGGTTCCACTCTCAGTACCACCAAAAAAAAAAAAGAGAGAGAGAGAGAAAACAGTTGAAAGGCAGTGTTGAGAGTTTTTATAATCCCACATTTTAAAACTCCAATGTTCTTTTGGTATATTTGTTTCATCTCTTATATATTCTGTCCTAATTGATATTTTAGAAAGAAATGAAAACCATAAATATACTTTTTTTTTTTTTTTTTTTGGTGGTACTGGGGTTCCTGGAAGCCCTTCTACCTCCGGGCTACACTTCCAGACCTATTTTTTACATTTTCATTTTTGGAAACAGGGTCTCCTAAACCAGCGCGCGCGGCTGGCTTCGAACCTGCGCGATCCTCCTGTCTCTGCCTCCCAAGCGCGGGGATTACAAGCATGCGCCACCATGCCCGGCAATATACTTTTAAGATTTAAAAATATTAAAGTCCATTTAAGAATTTTGTTGATAAAGATCACATAGATATAGTAGTGAAGAATCACGTTTCCTAAGTAGAGTTCAAGAAACCTGGAAGTTCCATTTTAATAAAGTTAATACATAAGCAGTCAAGTAAAGAAGCCCAGTCATTTTCTGTATGCATTTTGCAGATTTGAAGATAGATGCAGCATTTTGTCTTTTTGTATATTTTTCTGGGACAACAATTTTTAGCTTCAAATTATCAGAGACTCTTCATGAAAAAAATTAAGAACAGTGTCTCTGGAGTAAAACTAAAGCTTATTCCAGCTTATTTAATGTGACTTATATTTCAACTAGTTGTTGCTTTCCAATATTTAGAATACCTTATTTTCTTAAATATTAAAGATTTGATGGTACCTAGTTTTATTTTTTTGGTCAATAAGTTTTGTTTTTCCATATTGCCATTAGCTCTTTAGCTCTAAGAGAGAAAGTGACCATAAAAGTACTTGATAGAATGATTTTACTATTTAATTTTCAAAGCTTTCTTTCATCCTAAAGGAATCCTATTATACCACAGTGGAAAAGAAATGTAGTATTTCATCCTACTGGATTTGTATGTCAGTTTAATTGATTGTAATCCCTGTATCTGACACCTCTGCTTAACTATTTTTTTTTTTTTTTTGGTGGTACTGGGGTTCCTGGAAGCCCTTCTACCTCCGGGCTACACTCCGAGACCTATTTTATATTTTTGAAACAGGGTCTCTTACGCCAGCGTGGCTGGCTTCGAACCTGCGCGATCCTCCTGTCTCTGCCTCCCAAGCGCGGGGATTACAAGCGTGCGCCACCACGCCCGGCATCTGCTTAACATTTTTCAACTGTGAATTGGGTTTCAATTCAGGGTAAAAAAAAAAGAAGAGAAAAGAAAAGCTTATCTTTTTTTGTGTGTGGGTCTGGGGATGAAATCCAGGGGGATTCGACTTCTGAGCTACACCCCCTGCCCTATTTTTTATTCTTTATTTTGAAATGGTCTCACTAAGTTACTGAGGGCCTCACTTAGTAGCTGAACTGGCACAGTCCTCAGGTCTCAGCCTCCCAAATGCTGGGATTACAGGCGTGTGCCAGTACCCCCTGCAAAAGCTTATCTTATTGACCCATTAGTAAATCATGTCTTACTGACCTTTCAGAAGGCTTTAAAGTCTTAAAGTGTCCTCACGAGGTTTCTTTTGTTTTGAAGATACATTTTTTTACTGTATGTATGTATGTATGTATGTATGTATGTATGTATGTATGTATTCATTTATATATTATTAATTTTGTGGTACTGAGGATTGAACTCAGGGGCATTCTACCTCCGAGCTGCACCCTCAGTTCTTTTTATTTTATTATTTGGAAATAGAGTCTCATTAAGTTACTGACAGCCTCAGTAAGTTGTTGAGGCTGGCTTCAAATCTTTGATCTGCCTGTCTCAGCCTCCCAAGTACTGGGATTACAAGAGTGCACCACCATGCCCAGAAACAATTTTTTTTTAAAGCCTTGTTTTATCTTGTTTTTCCTTGTTTTTCTCTTTTTTTATTTTATTACTATTTTTTAAAATTTTTTATTGGTGTACTGTATTCATACATCATAGTGGGATACAAACTTTTGTAGACATACATGCACACATCACCCAGTCAGCCCCCACCCGATCCCCACCCCATTTTCTCCCCATCCCTCCTTCCCATGCTTCGCTTAGTGGTTGACATCTAGTATTATAGCAATTTATCAAAAATTAAAAATGATAATCTCACATAACAGTTTCATTTGTTTGATACCAAGCTTTTGATGACTTAAAGATAACATTTCAATATTTCTTTTTGCTTTCTACCAGAGAATATTTTTTTTCTATTTTTTTAGGTGAAACTATCATATATTTATATATTTATTTTTCAGAAAAAAAATCTATCCTAATATGGAATATGGATTCTAGATACCCAAAACGATCTTGAAAAAGAACAAAGCTAGAAGATATATATTTTCTGATTTCAAAACATATAAAGCTACAATAATTGAAACAGTGTAGTACTGTTCTAAAGGCAGATATATAAACCATTGGAGTTAAATAAAAGCCTAGATCTATATTCTTCCCTATATTGTCAAGTTATTTTTGACAAGGTTTCCACGAACATTTGGTGGTGGAAATACTAATCTTTTAACTAAATATTGTTGAAAAATAATAATTACATGGAAAAGAATAAAATTGGACCCTTACCTAATCCCATATTACAAGTATTAACTCAAAATAGATAAAAGACCTAAATATATATCTTAAGACTATAAACTTTTAGAGGAAAATCTGGGTCATAAAACCTTACAACATTGAAATTGGCAGTGATTTCTTGGATATAATTTCAATGGCACAGGCAACAGAAGAGTATACAAACTCCCTAAAAAATAAAAAAATATTGTATATCCAAAGACAATGTAAACAGTTAAAAGTTACTAATAGAATTGGATAAAATATTTCCAAATGCTATATTTGAAGGTATATTAATATTCCAACTAGAAATCCTAAAAATTAACAACAATAAAGGCAAACAATACAATTTAGAGATAGGTAAAAGACTAACATAATGAATCTCCACAGATAACCATCTTAGTTGTCTGTTGGATGGAAAATCTTGTTTCTCTGGTTCTGGTGTGTGTTACCTATTTCTTCTTTGTAGTTAATCTCTTTGAGTATTTTCTCTAGCGCTGATTTTGAAGACATAAATTCCTTCAGTTTCTGTTTGTCATGGAAGCTTCTTATTTTTCCATCTAATTTGATAGAAAGTTTTGCTGGGTAGGAAATTTTTGGCTGGAAGTTGTTTTCTTTGAGAGTTTGGAATATGTTACTCCAAGCCCTTCTGGCTCTCATGACTTGGTTTGGGAAGTCTGGAGTGATTCTAATTGGTTTGCCTCTGAATGTCACTTGGCGCTTTGTTTTTGTTGCCTTTAAGATTCTCTGCTTGGCTTCCACATTGGTCATTTTGACAATTATGTGGCGTGGGGATCCTCTTCTCCGATCCTGTCTAAAGGGAGTTCTATAAGTTTCCTGGATCAGTGTATCAACCTCTTGCTCTATGTTTGGAAATTTTTCTATTACTTCCTTGAAGAGATTGTTGATCCCTTTGGTTTCACTTTCTTTTCCCTCCTCTATTCCAATTATTCTTAGGTTAGCTCTCTTAAAATGGGCCCATATTTCTTCAATGTCAGATTCCTGCTGTTGGATATTTTTTTCTGGATTAGAAACTATGCGTTCATTTTTGGAATGATCATCTTCTAAGAGCGAGATTCTGTTCTCCATGTGGTCTAATCGGTTGTTTGTGCTTTGAATTGAGGCCTTTACTTCATTAATTGCATCCTTTATCTCTTTTTGGCTCTCTCTGAGTTCTTTTCGAAGCACCTCTATTATTTCTACAGTTATTTTCCTGATTTGATCTTCTAGAAATCTCTGATTTTCTGTTTTATCGGGTTCTGATGTTGTGGGGTTGTGGGCATTCATTGCTCCAGTGTTATTCCTCTTTCCCATGATTTCGGAAGTTTGTGCCTTCTCTGGGTTCTTCCCTTGGGTCACTATGACTTCTCTTAAGGTTCTCTGGATCTCAAGTCTGTAGTATCTCAGACCCCACTACTCCTTTACTGGGTTGTATCACAGAGTCTCCGACCCAGGGAGTCGATAGAGACTGTTTTAAACTATGGGGGGTGCCAGGTTGCACGTTCTCCTATGGTGTGATATCTCTGCTACCGCCACTCCCCCACTGGGTCAAGTCCCAGGGAGTATAGTACTGGGATTTCTCCTCTGTGGCCCGCAATTTGACTCACTGTTCTTGAGTTCGCAGATGTAGCTGTACTGGACTCAGTGGATTCACTGCTGCTGCCGCTGGTGGCAATATGGCGCTGCTGCTATGCCCTCGGCCATGAGGCTGGCTTATTTCTTCTAGGTTTTGAGTTCCACTCTTAGTCCCTGCAGCGTGTGCTGAGCTCAGCCACTGGGAGCTTTAGATGCTCCCTGCACTGAAAAATCCCGCCTGGCTGTTCCGCAGCGGCTCACCTCAGTGCTGTAGCCGTCCGGTGAACTCGCCGCTGCCACCGGCAGTATGGCGCTGCTGCCGCGTCCTCGGGCGTGAGGCCGTTGTATCTCCTCTGTGGCTCTGAGTTCTGTTCTCAGTCCCCTTTCTATCTGGCGCCTGGTGATTTTTTTGTTTCTCTGGTGATGGTGTTTTCTGGCTATGAAAGGCGCTGATTTTGTGGTACTGGAGATTGGTTGTTAGCGGGGCTCTTAAGCCCGCTTTTCTCCGCCGCCATCTTCCCGGAACTCTCTGTTTTTCTCTTCATGTTTGTTTGTTTGTTTGTTATACTGGGGGTGGAACTTTAGAGGCTGTATACCTTCGGGCTATACTTTGTAGCACAGCCCTATTTTTTATATTTGATTTGGAAACAGGGTCTCACTAAGTTGCTGAGAGCCTCACTCAGCTGAGGCTGGCTTCGAACCTATGCAATCCTCCTGTCTCAGCCTCCCAAGCGCTGGGATTACAAGTGTGTGCCACCATGCCTGTCTTGATGTCTATTTAAACGGAGTATATACCTAACTTCTTTCACCAGTCTGTTAACCTTTCTATTGCTTCTTTTAGACACAAGAGTTGTGTCTTAATTTTTATGCATGTGCTGTGCTGTGTCAGTGCATAATTTGTGTATTCTATACAGTTTCAAAGTGGGAAAACTGATTTAATTATGAAAATAGTGTGCCATCTTGTGGCAGATTATGCAATCACCACAGTTTGATTTATCCCTAAGAATCACAGTAGAACTATAAATTTATGAGTACCTAAAGTAAAAAACCAGTTTTATGGTACAAAATATTTTGAAAACACTGATGTCTTTACATGTCTTAACATACCTTATTTTTAGTGCACATAAGGTGTGTAGATTGATATAATTTGTAATAAGTAGTTACACAGTATATTTGGTACTGTTTCCAAATTGGTATATATGCTGTACCAAAGAATATAGTTGAATTAGTAATTGTGGCCTGAGTGATGATTGATTGGCTGATTGACTCTCTTAGAATGAGACTGGTGTGGGTAGGCCACGTTAGCTCCAGCTCCTCGCAGTCCCTCGGCTCCTCCTTGTCAGTCCCGTGGGTTGAGGTTTAGATCTTACCGTGTTAGACCTCTACTCAGAGCTTCTGTAACTTCGCCACTGTCTGTGGAGTCAAGGCCAAAGCCCTTATCTTAGTTTATATTTACCACAATCTGTCTACTTTGTGTTTTTATCCTCATCTCTACCTTGCTACCTATATATTCTTCATTTATATCAAACAATGCATTTATTCATCTCATAGTTTAATCACTGCATGTAAGACTTAATTCTTTAGTAGCTTTTATTTTTTGATAACTGAGGATTGAACCCAGGGGCAGTCTACCTCTAAAGTGACACCCCCACACCTTTTTATTTTTTATTTTGAAACAGAGTCTAATTTAGTGGCTAAGGGTCTCTCTATGTTGCTGAGGCTGATCTCAAACTTGTGAGCCTTGTGTCTCAGCCTCCCGAGTGCTGGGATTACAAGTGGGCACGACCTCACCTGGCTTCTTCAATAGCTGTATGGGATAGGTACTGTATCACATTTTAGAGATCAGGAAGCCAACAGCTAAGAAACCTGGTAGTTGTCACACAATTGTGGTTATGGAGCCAGAATTGTGGCTGATATTGCCCTCACTTTAGAGTCTATGTGTTTAATTTTTTTTAATTTTTAAAATTTTTTAATTTTTTTGAGCCGGGCATGGTGGCGCACACTTGTAATCCCCGCGCTTGGGAGGCAGAGACAGGAGGATCACGCAGGTTCGAAGCCAGCCCCGCACGCTGGCTTAGGAGACCCTGCTTCCAAATAAAGATATAAAAATAGGTATGGGAGTGTAGACTGGAGGTAGAAGGGCTTCCAGGAACCCCAGTACCACACACAGAAAAAAATTACATTTTTTTGTGGTACTGGAGTTGGAACCAAGGGGCTTTTCTACCTTTGGGCTATACTCCCATACCTATTTTATACTTTATTTGGAAGCAGGTTCTCACTAAGTTGCTGAGAGCCTCACTAAGTAGCTGAGGCTGGCTTTGAATTCGTGTGATCCTCCTGTCTCAGCCTCCCAAGCGCTGGGATTACTAGTGTGCACCACCACGGCCTGGCTAGAATGTATGTCTTTTAAATTGTTTTGGTGTGTTTTTCTGTATCTGGACTCTTGTTATTCTATTTGCTCTGCTTGAAAAAAGAAATCCTCTTTTCTGTCCCCCATTCTGCCTACCAGAACACAAAGCTGACTTCTTGATGCATAGGACAAATCTACTGTCACTGCAAACTTTTCCTGAGTTCTTTCAACCAGATAGATAGTCTTCCCACTTGTAAACCCCTATGACACTTTTTACTTTTCTTATGGCACTTATCTTGCATTACAGGGTTTGTGTACAGTTTTTATATTCTCAATTAGATTGTAAGCTCCTTCAGGGTAGAGACTATTCTTCCTCCTACCACCACCACTACCACCTCCACCACCACCACCACCACCACCACCACCACCTCCTCCTCCTCCTCCTCCTCCACCACCACCACCACCACCTCTACCACCTCCACCTCCTCCTCCTCTTTCTCCTCCTCCTCTTTCTCCTCCTCCTCCTCCTCCCCCCCTTTTTTTTTTTAATTCCCTAAACCACTTTGCTAGTTCAGAGTAGTGCTAGGAGAAATGGACAGCCTCTATAGCCTGTGCTCCACTAAGAAAATGTATAGAGAAAGAGTAGTTGCTTGAGGATTGTACTGCCTCGGGATGTACAGAAGTTATATAACCTATGCACAAGACAGTGGATGCTAAGTAAACCAATTTGCTACTCTACTGCAAAAACTTAAGCTTTCTCCATTCTCTTTTCTACTTCTTTCTCTCTATAGTTCTGATTATTACCATACTTTTACAGGCCTTTGATATCTCAAACATTACATAAAACTTGCTGGTGGTTGTTTTTAGATAATTTGTTCTTGAATGACTTAAATGATCAAATAATTTAATTAAATTTGTTGTTATGCATTTTCATTCAGGTATATCAAAAAGGTCCAGTCTCCATCTAGTTCATTTAATTTCACTTTTAAACTTCAGATGGAATCACAAAGCTTCCATGGACAAGAATGACGTCGTAGCTTAATTCCAGTGGGATGCTTGCTCTGTGCCAGATTTTATTTTTCTCAGCCATCAATGAGGCTGTTGTGAAAATGTGGGTTTTCTTTGCTTTGAGAATTTGTGTACAAAGAGACCTGCTTTTCAGAAAGAACATTGAGAACCCAGAGCCCAAGAGAAAGGGTTATTAAAGTTAATGAACCAGGGTAACCTTATCCAGAGAGTGCCCAGAAACACCATAAAACAAAAGGTCAATTGCTATTGCTGTTTTAGTTATATACCCACCTCCTTCGGGTTTTAGAATTTAAGAGGGTTAATTTCCTTTATAGACAGATTTTGGGTGAATAATTTTTAAACCTGATGAAAAATTTTTAATTTGCCCTGTGAAATTTTAAGTGTCTGGGTATCACTGTATGCCATTTGGGAAACAGAATGCTTTGAATTACAATGGATTTTTAGTTCTAAGATATGATAGTTTTTTAGTAGTTTTAAGATAATCTCCATTATTTCATATTTATATGTTTCCAAAAAGTTTAAATTAGATATGAAGTCAGATACAGTTTTCATTGTATCTACTACAAAGTGTTTTTTAGTTTTATTATGTCATAAAGGTAGAAGTGTTATTTATATGTGATGGCCTTCAGAATGCTTTTATGTAACTTATAGCTAAAGAACTTCACAATATTCAGTGTTTTGTAAAGAAAAAAAACTAAAGCCCAAGGAGGTTAAATGACTTCTACTTGATCACCCAGTGAGGACTAGAATTTAGTTAGTCCTACCCCAATGGGATCTTTTTATCCAGAGAGCAGTAGAAGCATTGTTTTGATTTCCCTGTTATTTGGGGTTAGAATGGACATTTCACTTCAGAAATTTACCTAAAGTTTGAAATTATATGAAAATATGACAGAAATATCTTAGAAGATAGCCCGACTCTTATCTTCTAGAATGGAAGAGAGTTCTTAGTAATACAGTATTTCCACATGCACTTTGGATTATAACCCTTCATTTTGGGATCCAATGTAGTACAGTCACCATATATAGAGGCTAGGACATGTCAGTCATTGACTTTACAGCTTTTCTGTAGTGTTTTAATTAACCTTAAAAAAATCATTGTGCCGGGTATGGTGGCGCACACTTGTAATCCCTGGGCTTGGGAGGCGGAGACGGGAGGGTCGCGCAGGTTTAAAGCCAGCCACGCTGGCTTAGGAGATCCTCTTTCCAAAAATAAAAAAGTATAAAATAGGTCTGGGGAGTGTTGCCCGGAGGTAGAAGGGCTTCCAGGAACCCCAGTACCACACACACACAAAATCATTGTGTGTTTATTTAACCAGTTGAGCTAGGATATTTATAAAGAGGGTGATTTTGAATAAAGGAAGGCATTATTGAGTAAGGAAAGATGCAGCATTATATGTATGAAGATTCACTGTTCACTGAACAAGAAATCATTTTGTCACAGTGATAAAGCCCATAAATGTAATAGATATTTCAGAGTCAGAAGAAACCTAATTTTCAAGATACCTAGAATGTCTTAATGATTAATTTCTGAGGCATTAAACCTACCACAATATATTTGGGAAATACTTACTCCAGTTATGAATAGGAATACCAAAGCTACGAATCACTTTTTTCTCAAGATATCTAACTTCAACTCACAGCTAGTTTTAACCATGGGTTTTGATATTACTATAGAGAAAAATTAGAAAACTACTTAAAACATTTTTAAAAATTTTTTGGGGGTAGTGTGGATTGAAACGATGGGCAGTCTACCTCTGAGCTATACACCTCAGTCCTGTTTTATTTTTATTTTGAAGCAAAGTCTCACTAAGTTGCTGGGGGCCTTGCTAAGTTGCTAGGCTGGCCTTGGACCTGCAGTCCTCTAGTCTCAGCTTCTCAAGTACTGAACAAGAAATCACTGAATAAAGGAAAGGCACCATTATTGAATAAGGAAAGGGATTACAGGCATACACCACCACATCCAACTAAAAGCTACTTTATATATGACTTTTTAGCCTGGTGTGGTGGCACACATCTGTAATCCCAGTACTTGGGAGGCTGAGTTGGGAGGATCACAGGTTCAAGTCCAACCTCAGCAACTTAGCGAAGACCCTGTTTCAAAATAAAATATAAAATAGTTTTTTTTCAGAAGTAACTAAATGTCCTTATGTAATACTTTTATACTGTATGTTCCTCCAAGGTTTCTATTTTTTATAATTTGAGTAAAAAATTCTGTAAGTCTTTAGTGGATAAAAAGTGGCTGCAGGCCGGGCGTGGTGGCACATGCTTGTAATCCCCACGCTTGGGAGGCGGAGACAGGAGGATCGCGCTGGTTCGAAGCCAGCCTCGCTGGTTTAAGAGACCCTGTTTCCAAATAAAAAAATACAAAATAGGTCTGGGAGTGTAGCTCCGAGGTAGAAGGGCTTCCAGGAACCTCAGTACCACAAAAAAAAAAAAGACTGCATTGTTAGGAAGCTGGTAAATGTAAATTTTTTATGGCTTAACACAGAACTTAAACTGGTTATACATCAGATTCATTTGGAATACTGTGAAAGTACACAATATTTTTTAACCTATCAAAGAACTATGGAATTCGATTCTTGGGGAATAAACCCTCGTGATCTTTTTAAAATAAATCTCTCAAACTAATGGTCTGCAGAAGCCTTTTCATTTACTCTTGTTTAGGAAATACTCGTATAGTATAGACATTTTGGAAAGTTACCAGTGTAAAAATATCATTTTAGCCAGGTGCAGTGGTGCACACATGTGATCTCAGTACCTGGGAAACAGACAGGAAGATCAAGGCCACCCTGAATTACTTAGCAAAACCCCTTTCAGAATTAAAAAATAAAAGGGGCTGAGGGTGTAACTCAGAAGTAGAATGCCCCTGGATTTGATCCCCAGTAACCCACGCATACATTACCAACAACAAAACCTCGTTTTAAAATGTATTTAGATGTACTTTCTTAGATGATGTTTGAATCAACTGGCTAGATCTGGTATTCATACTTTTCTCCTTAAGTTGTTGTTATTTTTGTTCTCACTTTTTTTTCCTGTTTTTATAGAGACCGTTTATTTGTTTGGTGGCTGGGATGGAACACAAGATCTTGCTGACTTCTGGGCGTACAGTGTGAAGGAGAACCAGTGGACATGTATCTCCAGAGACACTGAGAAAGAGGCAAGCTCTCAGATTTCTCATGCATCCGTATTGCATTAGGGACAGAGTGTGCAACACTTCTTTTACTGTATGATTGTTTCTTTCTCTAATATTTATCAGGAGTGGTATAGCAAAAGGATTTGAGGTATACAAGGTTGGTTTAAATACATCTGCATTTCAGCCTCTTATCCGGTTTCTCATCTACTGATATACAAAAACAAGTCAGTTTATGAAAGCAAATAGAAATGGATATTTTGTTGTTTATTATTTAACTTTTTTTAATTAATTTATTTTTTAAATTGGTGCATTGTAGTCATATATCAATCACATTGGAGTACAAGACTTGAGAGGATATACAAGCAAACATCATCCAATTAGCCCTCCTCCAGCCCCCGTCCCATTCCCTCCCCCTCCCTCCATCCCACACTTCTTTGGTGATTTACTTTGATACATTTGTTTATGTACCTCCTGCGTTTTAAAGAGGCTCCGTCCTCCAGTATTACATACCCTCTGATTGGTCACATTAGTTGCTTCACTATAGGGCCCTTTCTATAGCTCAACCTCTTCCTGTTGCCCTTTTCCTCCTAGTTATTGCTGATTAAGAGAAGCGTCTGATTTATATTTTCTGCGATATTTCTCTGTGCATGCTGCGTTGGAAGTACCAATCCCACTCTTGATGGTCCCAGTAGTGGCCTGGCTACTCAGTGGACTGATCCAGACCTCGCTGGCTCAAGCAGCGGCCTTGCCTCATGGGAGGACCCAGTTCTGGTCTCGCTGGCCCCTGAACCGGTCAAACCCCTAAGCTGGCTTTGGTCCCGACCTTGGAGGCCGCAGGAGTGAACTTGCCTCACGCCAGGCTCCGATGCTGGCCATTGGCCCCTGCACCGGTCTAACCCCTTGGCAGGATTCCAATCCCGGCCTCGGAGGCCCCAACACTGGTAATGCCTCACGGCAGGCTCCGATGCTGGCCTCACTGGCCCCAGCACCGGCCTAACCCCTTGACAGGCTCTTATCCTGGCCTCAGAGGCCCCAGTACCGGCCTTGCCTCAAGACAGGCTCCGATGCCGGCCTCGCTGGCCCCAGCACTGGCCTAACCCCTCGGCAGGCTCCGATCCCGGCCTCGGAGGCCCCAGCACTGGTCATGCCTCAAGGCAGACTCTGATGCCGGCCTCGCTGGCCCCAGCACCGGCCTAACCCCTCGGCAGGCTCTTATCCTGGCCTCGAAGGCCCCAGTACTGGCCTTGCCTCACGGCAGGCTCCGATGCCGGCCTCGCTGGCCCCAGCACCGGCCTAACCCCTCGGCATGCTCCGGCCCCACCCTCGGAGGCCCCAGCACTGGTCATGCCTCACGGCAGGCTCTGCTGCCGGCCTCGTTGGCCCCAGCACCGGCCTAACCCCTCGGCAAGCTCTTATCCTGGCCTTGGAGGCCCCAGTACCGGCCTTGCCTCATGGCAGGCTCCGCTGCCGGCCTCGCTGGCCCCAGCACCGGCCTAACCCCTCGGCAGGCTCTTATCCTGGCCTAGGGGCCCCAGTACCGGCCTTGCCTCAAGGCAGGCTCCGATGCCGGCCTCACTGGCCCCAGCACTGGCCTAACCCCTCGGCAGGCTCTTATCCTGGCCTCGGAGGCCCCAGTACCGGCCTTGCCTCACGGGCAGGCTCCGATGCCAGCCTCGCTGGCCCCGGCACCGGCCTAACCCCTCGGCAGGCTCCGATCCCGGCCTCGGAGGCCTCAGCACTGGTCATGCATCAAGGCAGGCTCCGATGCCAGCCTCGCTGGCCCCGGCACCGGCCTAACCCCTCAGCAGGCTCTTATCCTGGCCTCGGAGGCCCCATTACCGGCCTTGCCTCAAGGCAGGCTCCGATGCCGGCCTCGCTGGCCCCAGCACCGGCCTAACCCCTCGGCAGGCTCCGATCCCGGCCTCGGAGGCCTCAGCACTGGTCATGCCTCAAGGCAGGCTCCGATGCCGGCCTCGCTGGCCCCGGCACCGGCCTAACCCCTCGGCAGGCTCTTATCCTGGCCTCGGAGGCCCCAGTACCGGCCTTGCCTCACGGCAGGCTCCGCTGCCGGCCTCGCTGGCCCCTTATTATTTAACTTTTAAACCACTTTAGCCCAGACATACAATTAAATAACTGTCTTTTTTCTTATGTTCGTATCTTTTCTGCTATTGTTTTCAGCATTCATATTTTTATTTCCTCTGGAAAAATGTGCTTTTGCTCTTCTAGCGCCTCACTGCCTATTTTGGCCCCTCACTATTTCCTTAAATGGTGATGCACTGCACAACGACATTCTCCTCAGTCAGTGATGGCCACTTATGTGGGGAGGAGTAGTCTGCTAATTCATACTGCCTAGGATACTGTAGCTGCCCTCATTTAAGTGCACTCTTGGAAGTTTTTACAGTGGCAAAATAATGTACCAATGCATTTCTCCAAATGTCATTAAGCTGCAACCTCTAAACATGATGTACATTTACAAACATATCAGAGTCAGTCACTAAGCCAAGCATGAGAAGGAGGGAGGGGAGGGAATGGGTGGGAATTGGGTAAGGGCTAATTGAGTGTGAGTGGTATGTGCATGTATGCCTCTACCATCTTGTACTCCACTAAGATGTACAACCACAGTGTGCCAATAAAAAAAATTTAAAAATAGCTACAACTGACCCCATATCAGTTTTCACAAGACGTGGTTATTTAATTAAAATTATATTTATGTATGCATTAATGTGAATGTCCATAAATATATGTAAGCATGTCCATAGTGAATAGGCGGCTTGGTTTAACAGCTTAAACGAGTACATAATTATACATAGAATAAAGTAAATAATATACATAGGATAAAGTAAATAATATTTTTTGAGGTACTGGGGACTGAACCCAATGGTGCTCTACCTCTCCACCCCTTTTTGTTTTTAATTTTGAGACAGTCTCACTAAGTTGCCAAGCCTAGCCTCAATTTTGTGCCCTCTTGCCTCAGCCTCCTAGGATTACAGGCTGGGAATATAGGAATGCACCACTGTCCTCAGAGAACTTTATTGCTTCCTCTAAACTGTTTTAGATTATGAATTAAAAATAAACTATATTAAAACAGAAGCCGAATGTGAAGAGCAGGCAAAAAGACCTAATTCACACCCCTCTTATTTTCATTTTGGAAGACTATTTTAAAAGATCTGGTTGTGTCTTCAGTCCTAAGAAACTGGGTATTACTTACACAGTATGCTCCAGGGATTAATTAACAATTTGGGAATTTTTTTTTCCTAAAAGACCATTGAAATTCTGATTTCTTTTTTATATCCTTGGCAAATGTATATAAAAATGACCTTCCACTGTCAGTATTGAGGTACCATATTTTGGAATGATTATTTCTATTCTTAATAAAATTAAAGACATCTTTAAAAACAGAAGCCCTCGCATTCCTTATTACTTATTTAGATCTAGGTTGGTTACATCTGTAAGTATTCTTAGGATTCATCTTAAAGTCTTCATCTAATCTGTGTCAAAGTTCCACTAGAATTCAGTACTGCATTTCACTTGTCTTTTCGTCTCTATTCCTATTGGCACTAACCCATCTTTATGGTTTCTTAACTTTTTGATTATCATTATTGGCCTCCAGATATTATCTCCATTTATGAATAGTCTTTAAAAACACATTTGACCATTGACATTTCAGTTTCTGATTTAGTTGTGTTACATTAGCAGCACTCAGAAAATTTTAATGGTGTTAATGATAAAGCACTTATTTGCTAATGAATCAGCAGGTTGAGTAGGCCATTCTGTTGGTCTAGGCTGGGTGCTCTCATTTGTCTGGGAATCAGCTATCTGTTGGCTGGTCTAGGATGGATTGCACTAGGACTACCTGGCTGTGTTCTGCATAGTTTCTTACCTTCTTCTAGGCTGCCTGGAGATCCTTCTTTTGGCAAGGGCAGAGCTGTAATTCATAAATTTGTTCTTGTCTCATTAGTGAATGGAAATCATGTTACTATGTCCAGAGTCAGAATGTGGTGGGGGCACTGTTAAAGGTTGAGGCTGGGCGTGATGGTACACGCTTGTAATCCCAGCATTAGGGACGGTGAGACCAGAGGATCACGGTTTGCAGACAGCTTTGGCTACTTAGCAAGGCCCTTCACAATTCAGTGAGTCCCTGTTTCAAAAATTTTAAAAAAACTAAAAAATAGGGCTGGAAGTGTAGCTTGGAGGTGCAATGCCCCTGGGTTCCATCCCCAGTACTACCAAAAAAAAAAAAAAAAGGTTTTTTTTTAAATCTTTAAAAATAAGTTTTAAAATAGTTATTTGCAGCCAGGTAGATTACAGGTTCAAGGTCAACCTCAGAAACTTAGTGAGACCTTGTTTCAAAATAATAATTAAAAACTACAGCTCAGGGTATAGCTCAGAGGAAGAATGCTCCTTGGTTCAATCCCCAGTACCCCCCCCCAAAAAAAACCCAGTTATTTGGATGGCTATTAAAGTATCAATTTAAATCACCTTAATATCTGGATTAATACACTAATTGTCAGACTGTTTATTCTAATTTACTTAATATTGTTTCATTACTATCACACAATACTGTTTTCTATGTTATATCTTGCTCTACAAACCTATAATAGTTTTTTTTTAATTGCCTACATATTACATCCCCTGTCCGTTATTCACCAAGCTTCCTATTTCTTCTTTATAGTTCAGGTTTGTTATTTCTTCAGTAGGAATTCTTCATCTCAGTCATAACCACATAATACCGTATTAACCAAATGTATTGTTGCTTTAGTTTCGCATCTGGAAAAAATAATGTAGAATAGTGAGAAGAGCATAGTTTTTGGCTAAGGTTATACTCAGTTTTAGATTTGCTATCTTACATCTTAGTTTTTTCACTATTGACAAATTACTTAAACTCTGTGAAATAGTGATGATATTTCTTTATAGAATTCTTATAAAAATTAAATGAATCATATGCATACATACCCAGTAATAGCATAAATAGAATTTAAGAAATGTTTAATATTAGTTATCTTTCAACCTTTCATCTAATCAAATCTTGCCCAGTAAGTTATTCCTCCCATCACACCCACCACCACCATGCACTATCTTGGCTGTAGTACAATATTCTTTTGTATTTTATTGACTCCTATGATACAAGTGATTTCAACGAATTATTGTAGAAAATACAGTTTTTAATATTGTTCTCTAGTGATTTGATAATAGTTGTTTTAGTTATTCAATAAAGAGATCAGTTTTATTTATGTAATGGATGGATGAAGAAGTCAATGACTTAGATTCTCCTGCTTCTACAACTACCTTATTAGCTTTCAGGATCACACCTTTCCTTTTGGGACTTCTATTTTCTCACTGGGGGGAAGTAAACAGAAGATTACTTTTTAAAGTTTTTTCCAATTTTGAAATTCACTAATTCTGAATATTCTTAGAATACCTATTTTATGCTGTATTCTAGTGAGAAATACAAATTTTTTTTTTTTTTTTTTTTTTTTTTTTGTGTGTGTGTGTGTGTGTGGTACTTGGGGTGGAACCCAGAGGCTTTCTACCTCCGGGCTATACTCTCAGACCTTATTTTATATTTTATTTGGAAACAGGGTCTCACTAAGTTGCTGAGAGCCTCACTAAGTATCTGAGGCTGGCTTCGAACCTGTGCGATCCTCCTGTCTCAGCCTCCCAAGCGTGGGGATTACAAGCGTGCGCCACCATGCCCGGCCAAATATGTTTTTAAAGACCAAACAATCTTAAAGTAGATTGCCATGGAAGATGGAATGAGCTATGTGTACACATGACTAAAATGAAATGTAGTATATGATAGATGGCACATATATCTTGCAAATGATAAGTATTTCTAGGTATGCTTTGTGTCTCTTGCTACTGCTTTTGCTACTTAGAAAATTATTTCTAGTGTTGGACCATATTAGTTGATTTGTTATGAGCTTCTAAGCAAGCCTATTAATGAAAGGTAACAGAGGGCATTTAATTTTACTTTTTTGTTATTTGTTCTTTGAATCCCTTCTCCCTTTTTTGTCTCTCTACAGAATGGTCCTAGTGCCAGATCATGCCATAAAATGTGTATTGACATTCAACGGAGACAAATCTACACATTAGGGCGTTATTTGGATTCCTCTGTGAGGAATAGCAAGTCTCTGAAAAGTGACTTCTATCGTTACGACATTGATACAAACACATGGATGTTACTAAGTGAAGATACTGCTGCCGACGGAGGGCCGAAATTGGTGTTTGATCATCAGGTTTGATGCACAGTTAAATATATGATGGAATTCTTTAGTGTTCTATAATTCTTAGAGCTTATTAAAGATTGAAAAAAAACACATATTTAGCAAAACCAGGATAAAAAAGTAATCTACAACTCCCAGTTTCTTGTAAGTTTAACCAGAAACAACTGAAATACCCAGAACTTGTGTTGAATCCCTCAATAATGCAATGAGGAGAACTGGAAGTGGGCGTAGAAGGAGCCTAGAAGTGCTGTATCCGAGTGAGGAGTTTCAGGAACAGAAGTAACCAGGAGATCAGCCAATGAATTTACATTTGGAGAGTTCTGAAAGAGGCAGAAGTGGCAGATGTTAGAAAGTACCATTTTCTAAAGTGGAGGGAGCACTGTGACAAGTGAAGGCAGTGGCTTCTTTCACAGTAGCCAGGGAGAAACTGAGAGAATTCAAAATAGAGTCCCCCTAAATGAGATGAGGCTTATAGAGCTAGAAAAGGAAAGGCTTCATATTTTGAAGAAACCAATTAATTGAATAGCAACAGAGGAAGGAATCACTGAGTAAGACCATCCCCTTCTATTGGAAATTATCTGGTTCAGGGAAAATGAACTTACATGAATGTGAAAAACAGTCAACAGCAAAAAACACCAAATATTTAGAGAGTTACTTCAAAGAAGATGAAAACATAGATAACAGCAAGACTTTCCTTTACACACAAATGAAAACTATATCCTAATGTGAATTAAATTACTTAATGAAGCTTGAAACAAAAGAAGACTATTAAGCAAAACTTCAGAAACACAGACCAGATAGCCAAATAATAGGAGTAGGTAAAACCAGACTGTAGAACTCGGAAAAGAAATTGAAGAAAAACATTAACAGTTTCAGAAATTAAGACTAGTCAATAGGAAGGATAAAGAAGAATAGGTAAGTATCATATAGGGATAATATGAAAGAAAACGAAGAGGAAAAAGAACATGCCAGGAAATTACAGACAGAATAGACAGGAGACTCGCACACATGTCATTGAAGACTTCTTAAAGAATAAAACCAAAGCAACAAATTGAAACAAGTATTTATAAATAAAATATGAAAAATTTAAGAAAGGTCTTACTTCATATATTGAACGTGCACACTGTGTTCAATGAAAAGTGACCTCGACAGTTAACTGTAGAGTATATAGTAGTAACATAGATTTAAAAAATACAGACATTTCCCCAGCTACCAGGCAAAATGATGCAGTCACTTAGGAGAGAACTGAAATGAGACTGCTATCATTTTACTGCCTCTATTCAGTGTTGTACTAGCTTTCCATTACCCTAGTGACATGCCTGGGGCATTTCACTCAGAAGGAGAAAAGGCTTACTTTGACTCATGGTTCTGGAGGTTCCAGTCCAAGATGAGATGGTACCTTTGCTTTGGGCACCCAGTAAGAGTAGCATATCATGGCAAGAACATATGGCAGAGCAAACCTTTTACAGCAGGAGCCAAAAAGCAAAAGAGGAAAAGAGGATGGGCTTGGGTCCCACAATTCTGTTGGAGGTCACACCTCCCAGTAGCACTACTCCAGAGACCAGGCCTTTAGTACATGGACCTGTGGGGGAACACTTCCCATATTCAAACCATAGCAAGTATCAGGAGACAATACAGCGGCATCTAGAAAATATTAAGAAAAGATAGTGTGGACCAAGGATTTTTGTCTAGGCAAACTGTCCTTCAAGTATGAACACTTTGAGGAAATTATTGAAAATGGAATGTGTACTAACCAAGAAGTAGTAGGAACATTTTCAATAGAAGCATTGAGGTTTCAGTTCATTTGACTTTCTCCCTGGGCTGACTGGTCATTGGCAAACGGAACAGATTTTTTTTTTTTCTTGGTGACACTGGGAATTGAACCCAGGGCCACTCTACCTCCAAGCTACCTATCCCCCTCAGCTTTATTTTTTATTTTGAAACAAGGTCTCACTAAGTTGCACAGGGCCTGTGATCCTCCTGTCTCAGCCTCCTAACATTCCAATATCTACCTAATTGGACTTGGGAAAAGAATAAAGACAAAAAATTCTCAAGGTAAAAATGAAGATTTTCAGAGCTGAAGAACGCCATGATTATCAGATTGTAGGGAATCAGCAAGTGCATATTCACTGTGAAAGGAGAAAATCCCTCCTACTTAGTTTCTTAGCGAAATTTCAGAACCAAGGATTAAGAGAGAATTCTAAAAGCAGCTATGGAGAGAAAGCTTTGTAGATAAGCAAGACTCAGAATCATACTGGTATAAGATGTTTGTGTGGATTGGTAGAAGACAGTGGTAGATTGGAAAACAATCTTAAATTGGATATTTAAGAGGCTTTATAGCAAAATCTTCAAATTTTGTGAGAAGAAAATTATTTTGAACTCAGCCTAAAGCTTTGCCAATCTTGTGTTCACGTGATAGGGTAAAATCCCTTCTAGATGTAAAAAATAGTTTTCTAGAACAGTGAGTGGTTATCTACTCTTTATTGGATTTAGAAATTAAATATATAACCTGACAGAGTACATGAATAGTCTTCCAACTTTTCACTTTAAAAATTTCTTGAAATCATTGATAGAAAAGACATTACCACATAGTTTGCCATTAGCTTCTTAGAAACATTTTTCAGAGATTCAAAGGTAAAAAACCAAATGGAGATAGAAAATGAAGAGCAAACCATAAACTGATCAACAATATAAAGTTTCCTAGAATAAAATTTGTTGTTGTTTTTTAGTGATACTGGGGATGGAACCCAGGGACCTTCTACCTCTGGGCTATACCCCCAGACCTATTTTATATTTTTATTTGGAAACAGGGTCTCTTAATACAGCTGAGGCTGGCTTCGAACCTGCTCAATCCTCCTGTCTCAGCCTCCCAAGCGCGGGGATTACAAGTGTGCGCCACCACGCCTGGCAAATTTTTTGTTGTTTGCCTCTTTTTGAAATTCTATATTTTATAAAGGGAAGAACCAAGCTCAGAGAGTAAGTAGTTGAAGGAATTTATTTCTATTTTATGTCCTTTTTGTGAAGATAGAGGAAAAAGTACCATGCTTAATAGAGTGTTGCTTTTTCTTGTTTTGGTTTGGAATGGTATGCCAGAAAGAGCTACCAAGATGAGGATTTTTTATATTTGAGCCCTGAACAGTGAAAATAAGCCACATCAAATTTAAGCTTAGCCGGGCATAGTGGCACATGCTTATAATCCCAGCATTAAGAAGAATTGCGGTTCATAGACAGCCTCAGCTACTCATTGAGGCCTTTTGCAACCTAGTGAGACCCTGTTTCAAAATAAAGACTAAAAAATAGGGCTGGGGGTATAGCTCAGTGATAGAATGCCCCTGGGTTCTATCCCCAGTACCACAAAAGAAAAAAACAAAAAACAAACAAACAAAACATTAGCTTAACTATCCCTGAAGGAAAGAGACATACTTCCTTGGTAGCTGTATAAAATAGAACCCCGGGTTTTGTTAAACAGAGTTTGGCTCCTATTATGAATTTTGAATTTATGAAAATGAAGATAGACTCACTTAACATGGATCTCCAGAATTTTCCAAAATCCTCAGGTATTTGGGGGAGATTTGGGCCTTGTGTACTTAGGAGAGTGTACTTTGCCTCAGCTTCAGTGAAACCCTATACTGGAGAACAGTAGCTGAGTGAGGCCATACTGACTGGTCTTCAACAGTATATGGATTATTTTAATGACACAATCCATTAAAATTAAAGAGCAGGAACACTTTCTGTGGAGTGCTGGGACATCAGACTTTGTTGTGTTAGTTTTCCAACTCTATTCACTATGATTTACCCTTGAAAGAATAGATTTTCATCTTAATTTATGAAAGTCTTCCAGAAACCTAGGAAATAGCAAATAAGGTAGATACTTATAGTCTCACATCATTGATGGGCTCACCCCCCACTCTGCCTCCCCACTCCCCTCCTCCCTCATACAGGGTATTGAGATTGGCATTGGCATTCTCAAATATGTGCACAGTGTCAATGGAAATGACTCCTTCATTGATCTCTCTGTCCCCCCCACTCATCTAGACCACCTGCCTGGCTCCCTTGGAGTTTCTTCTCACTATCTGGACTCCCTCTCATATCTGATTACTCCCTAGCTTCTGCTTGTGAGAGAAAACATATGGCCCTTCACTTTCTGTGATGGCTAATTTCACTTAACATAATGTTCTCCAGGGCCTTCTATTTCCCTGCAAATGACATAATTTTATTCTTTTTTTTTTTTTCACAAATAGGACTTTTTATTTGTCACTATTAAAAATCTGGACTTTTAAACAGATTCTTGGACTGGTGGTTCACATCCATCAGCTCGCTCGACTTTAGCGCCTGTCTCATCCCCAGTAGCTTTTCCAGAACTGCTACCTTCACCATGAAGCTCCATTAGTTTTCCCAATTCAAACTTGGATTTCTTCAGCATTTTTACTTTTCTAATGAAGACGTCATGAAGAGGATAAATAGACTGGCAAGCCTTTTCTATGTCCTTCCCAATGCTATCTGGAATCAACTTATTGATTACTTCTTTTAAGTCATTTGTCTGCACCTCCTGGGTCATGATTTCCATCATCTTCTTCCGGATTTGGCAGACCTGTTGGTGCTGAGCATAAGAGGTCTTCCGTATCTGATTGTTGCGTTTTTTAGTAAAACCAACACAGAAGAGACGCAGCAAATAACCATCTTGACATCAACATGAGCTTCAATCATGGTCTGCCATTTTTTGACCATGGAACACATCTTGTCACGTGTAAGATCCATGCCATGAAAGTTAGTCAGGCAGTTTTTACCCTGAACGTCCTCAGTGATTAGCTTGAATTTCCTAAATGCGGCTTCATCATTCTGCAGATCAGCAAGGCTCACTTCAAACACATGACCCTTGAGGCCATCAGATGCGATTTTAGTTCCTTGAGTCCTCGTGACTAGTGTTTTCCCAATATTTCTTATATTGAACATGGCCGGGGCTTTCACATCATATCAGTCTTTCTTAGAAAATGGATCAACCACTTTCTTCTTGGCTCCCTTCTTGCCGCCTTTAGTAAGGCGCTTGTTCTTGCCGACCGCCATGGTGCCGCTGGGAGAGCCAAAAGGGCATAATTTTATTCTTAATTGTTGAGTAGAATTCAATTGTGTAGATATCCCATAATTTTGTAATTCATTCATCTGTTGATGGACATCTATTTAGGTTGGTTCCATAGTTGGTTATGGTGAATTGTGATGGTATAAACATGGATATGCATATATTACTATAATATTCTGATTTAGTCCCTTTGGAAAGATACTCAGGAATGATATACCTAGATCATATGGTAGTTCCATCCCTAATTTTCTGAGAAATCTCAACATTAATTTCTATAGCAGCTGTACTAATTTGCAGTTCTACCAAAAGTGTTTAAGTTTCTGTTTCTCTATATCCTCGCCAGCATTTATTGTGGTTTGACTTCTTGATGATCGCCATTCTGATTGGGGTTAGATATAACTCAGTATAGTTTTGATTTGCATCTCCTTGATTGCTAATGATATAAAATATTTTATATATTTATTGGCCACTTGTGTTTCTTCTTTTGTGAAGTATCTGTTTAGTTCATGTGCCCATTTCTTGATTGAATTATTTTTTTGTGTAACTTTTTTTTAAGTTCTTTATATATTCTAGGTAGTAGTCCTCTAGCATGGTATTGACACAAACATAATCACATAGAGCAATAGAACAGAATAGAAGATACAGAAACAAGTCCACGTACTTATAGCCAATTAATTTTTTACAAAGGTGCCAAACATATACATTAGAGAAAAGACAGTTTTTTTTAACAAATTGGAAGCCAGTTGGAAAAGAAAAATGAAAGTAAACCTCTACCTTTCAATCTGCACAAGAGTCAACTCTTTCTTTTCTAGAGACCTGGAAATTATCAGAGACTGAAATTCCTAGAGTAGGGCATAGGTCTAACACTTCAACATCTAGACATGGATAGAAATTTTCTCAATAAATTCCCCAAAGCTTAGGAAATTAGAATAAGTAGGATGACATTAAACTAAAAAGTTTGTGCTCATCAGAGGAAGCTTTCATCAAGAGTCTAAAGACAGAACATGCACAATGGTAAAAGAAGCAGATACATTTAGTGGCAAGTCAAGGTTTGCCTCCAGACTTAGCTACTTACTGAGGCCCTTCTAATTTAGTGAGACCTTGTTTCAAGATAAAGAATAAAAAAATAGGGCTTGGGGTGTAGCTGGAGGTACAATGACCCTGGGTTCAATCCCAGTACTACAAAAAAGAAACAAAAAGCAACCTTTAAGCCAGCTATAGTAGCACATACTTGTAATCCCAGTGCTTGGGAATCAGAGACAGGAGAATCTCAGGTTCAAGACCAGCATGCTCTAATTTAGACTCCATTTCAATTCTTTTTTTTTTTAAATTGTGTTTTTTTTTCCTTAAAGGGCTGGAATGTAGCTCAGTGGTAGAACCCCTCCTAGGTTCAATCCCTAGGTGTGAGGAGTGTGTGTGTGTGTGTGTGTGTGTGTGTGTGTGTGTGTATTTATCACATCATACACACCCTTCAAAATTATTCAAACAGTTTTTGGTTAAAAATATAGTAGATTAGTGACAGTAATTAGGTAAGAGGAGAAAAATTGAAATATAACAATATTTGTGTTTAGCTGATGTTTTACATGTGTAATTCTTTAAACATTGTGTTTTAACATATTTCAATTTGGAATTATATATTGAAATAGAATTTGATTCTTACTATCTTGTGACAAATGGCTGTTTTCTTATTTATGAAAAACTATAATCTTAGGTTGAAAGAATCAAGGTTGGCTTTTAAACATAAATTACACAGCTTAATCCAAAGAAAGTACAATTTATAGTATTTTTAAATTATTAATTTTTTTGTGGGTCTGGGGATGGAACTCAGGTGCATTTGACCTCCAAGCTACAACCCTGCCTATTTTTTATTCTTTATTTTTAAAAAGGGTTACGGAGGGCTTCACTAAGTAGCTGAGGCTGCCCACGAACTGCGGTCTTCCGGTCTCAGCCTCCTGAATGCTGGGATTATAAGCATGTGCCACCACGCCCTGGTTATAGTATTTTTCAATTTATTTATTTGTTTGTTTGTTTGTTTATTTATTTTTGTGGTACTAGTGATGGAACCTAGGGGCACTGTACCTCTAAGCTACATCCCAGCCCAATTTTTTTTTGTCTTTTCAAAATTTATTTATTTATTTATTTATTTATTTATTTATTTATTTATTTATTTATTGTGGTACTGGGGGTGGAACCCAGGGGCTTTTCTACCTCCAGGCTACATTCCCAGACCTATTTTATATTTTATTTGAAAACAGGGTCTCACTAAGTTGCTGAGAGCCTCACTAAGTAGCTGAGGTTGGCTTCGAACCTATGCGATCCTCTTGTCTCAGCCTCCAAAGTGCTGGGATTACAAGCGTGCGCCACCACGCCCGGTTTACAGTGTTTTTTTTAAAGGGGAAAAATTCTTCAAACTGTAGAAGTCAGTGTGAAGACTATTGCAGATGTCTTTTTGTTTAATTTAAAGAGTTTTGTATAATAAATACAGAAGTAAATTTTGCTCCGTTACTCTTATTTGGCTATTTTCATATTAAATGGAAGCAATATGAATAGGATGCTTAGAATAAAAAGAAGGGAGTGTTTGTGAGGAAGATAGAAAAGAGGAGTATGATTTACAGTCACCATAAAGTATGACCAGTATTCACTCCTGAGTATGCATCATTGCAGTGTGTATTATTGATTGGTTTTGGTAAGGTTTATGTGTTTCAAGAAAGCAAAACACTCTTTGGTCCAACATGTTTTACCCTCATTGAGACAAATAAAACCTGAAAAGGTATTTAGAAATCTCTCTTGAATCTCTGCAGGCTGTGAAGAGTATTACTGTATATGCATATGATAATCAGGGTTGGCATTTAGTATTATTAAAGACAAAGTTCAGGGTTGTTTTGGAAAATGTAAAACTGCATGCACCTATGACAGGAGGAAACTAAAACTATTCCATCTCTTGCCTTGTTTTGATAGATGTGTATGGACTCAGAAAAACATATGATCTACACTTTTGGTGGTAGAATTTTGACATGTAATGGCAGCGTAGATGACAGCAGAGCTAGTGAACCGCAATTCAGTGGCTTGTTTGCCTTCAACTGTCACTGTCAGACCTGGAAACTTCTTCGGGAGGACTCCTGTAATGCTGGGCCTGAGGACATCCAGTCTCGGATAGGACACTGCATGCTGTTCCACTCGGTATGGTTGTTCTGTGCATCACATTTATTGAAATCTAAGTCTTCAGTAAGAGATAATTTTTTTTTTAGAAATAAATAATTAGCAATGACAGAGAAAAATAAAACTTCAGTAAACTGGTTGCAAATTATGAGATTCTTCCCATCAACTTAGTAGCTTCTACACATTATCACCTGAATAACCTAGGCAAGTTTATGACTGATTTTACTGCTTATTAGATAGTATATCTTTTTCCCTTTCTTAAGACTTTATACTTTGTGACTTTTCTTAGTAATTACAAGGACAGGTTTTTTTTAATCTGTTAAAGCAGAGGAAGCCCTCTGCTACTCTCCATTATGTACAAAGAATTAAGAATTGCTTTTATAGACTGAGAATTAAAAATTATCAGCATGCCAAACATCTAGACTTTTCTTTATTCTTCTCAAATGTGTTACTGAAACTTTAATCTTTTTGTGAACATAGCTTTGAAACAATATTATGAGCTGGGTTTGGTGGCATAAGCCTATAATCCTAATACTTGGGAGTCTGAGACAGGAGGATCACAGGTTTGAAGCCAGCTTCAGCAATTTAGTGAGGCCCTCAGCAACTTGGTAAGACCCTGTTTCAAAATAAAAAGAATTGGGGGCATACCTCAGTGGTAGAATCTCCCTGGATTCAGTCCCTAGTACCACAAAAAAGTAAAACAAACCAAACAACAGAAACAACCAATATTATGGAATATTTTATATGTATCCTTTAACATGTATTTAAAACATGTATTCTCTAGGAAGTAGAAAATGCAATGATAAACATTTATAGAGGCATGAGTTTCGATAATAGTAACTTGCTATTAATTTTTCATAAATCTACCCTGCTTTTATTTAATTGTATTTTTTGATGTGTCTTTGATTTTTAAGTTTATTCTTAAATTTTATTTTGCTGGAATATTTTTTCCCTATTATCTAAGATGTGAAACACCTATAAAAACTTAAATATGGCCTGGGCTGGGGACACATGCCTGTACTCCCAGTACTTGGGAGGCTGACAGGATTTCAGGTTCGCAGCCAACCTCAGCTACTTAGGCCCTCTGCAACTTAGTGAGACCCTCTTTCCACATAAAAAATGAAGTAGGGCTTGGAGTATATCTTGGAGGTAGAAAGCCCCTGGTTTCGACCTTTAGTACTAACTCCCCCAAACCTTAAATATAGTAAATAATATATAATAAAAAGAATAAGAATATAATTACATATTAATTATAACATAATATTTAAGTTCTAAATTATTATTTTCAACCTATATTAATTTATCTGTGTCAATTTCAGTGAAATGTTTGAAGAATTAAAAATGTGGGACTTAATGGACTAAAGGAGATGCCAGGCATTGTGTGTATATATAGTTAGCCCATCATAGTCATTGGTTCTGTAGCTGTAGATTCAACCAACCATGAATTTAAAAAATTTGAGGGATGCCAGGCATGGTGGCACACGCTTGCAATCCCAGCATTTGGGAGACTGAGACAGGAGGATCGCGGTTCGTGGACAGCCTCAGCTACTTAGTGAAGCCCTTTGCAACTCAGTGAGATCCTGTTTCAAAGTAAAGAATAAAAAATTGGGCTGGGGTGTAGCTCGGAGGTAGAATGTCCCTGGGTTCCACATCCCCAGTTCCACACACACACAAATTTTTTGTCAAATGTGCATGGTAGCATGCATCAATAATCCCAGTACTTGGAAGGCTAAGACAGGAGGATTATAGGTTCAAGGCCAGCTTTTGCAATTTAACAAGACCCTGATTCAGAAATCTAAAAGTAAAATAGAGCTGGGAGTATACCTCGGGGTTAGAACACTCCTGGGTTCTGTCTCTAGTACCTACCACACATAAAAAGTTGTCTGTATTGAACATATGGATCTTGCTGCCACTGTACCCTAAACAATGCAGTATGTTAAGAATTTACATTATACTAAATATTATAAGTATTTTAGAGATAATATAAAGTATATGGGAGTATTTACCAATACTGCATCATTTTATACAAGGGACTTGCTACCCATAGATTTGGATATCCTTATGACATTCTGAAACCAGTCCCTTGCCAGTAGTGAATAAAATACTGTACCTATAAATACATGGTATATACCTTTAACAGAGAAGAACATTTTAAAAACATAACTGCATTATCATTATCATACTCAACCAAACAAAGAGATTTCTTATTACTTAACACTTAGTCTGCATTCATTTTTTTCTAATATTGAATACCTTTTCAGCCAGGTCTGGTGGTGCATACCTTTAATCCCAGTACAAGGAAGTCTGAGATAGGATTGCAGGTTTGAGGACCGCCTCAGCAATATAATGAGACTCTTGGCAACGTATTCCAATCATGTTTCAAAAGAAAAACATAAAAAGGGCTGGGGTTGTAGCTCAGAAGTAAAATGCCCCTGTTTTCAGTCTGTAGGAACACACACACACACACACACACACACACACACACACACACTCCACTCCACCCCACCCCACCCCACCCCACCTCACCCCACCCCACCCCTACCTTTCCCTGTGTGGTTTGCTGCTTGGTTCAAGTCAGGATCTTAAAAAAAAAAAAAAAAAAAAAAAAGCTATGCATTGCATCTGATTGTTATGTCTCTTAAATTTTTTTTATTTCATGATAGTCCCCTTCCTATTTTTCCCTCTGCATGCTACGTATTTATTTTATTTATTTGTGTCTTTTAAAGTGAGTTTTTGTGGCCGGGTATAGTGGCTCATACTTGTTATCCCAGCATGTGAGAGGCTGAGACAGGAGGATTGTGGTTTGCGGACAGCTACTTAGTGAGACTTTGCAACTCAGACCCTATTTCAAAATAAAAAGAATAAAAAATAAGGCTGGGGGTGTAGCTTGGAGGTAGAATCCCCCTGGGTTCCACTCCCAGTACTGCAATAAAATAAAATAAAGTGTGTATTTGTACTCAGAAATCTCTCATATTCTCAATTTGACTAGTTTTATCTTTATATCTATATCTATATCTATCTATCTATCTATATATTTTTTTTATTATTTTTTTGCGGGTCTGGGGATGGAACCCAGGAGCGTTCGACCTCTGAGCTACACCCCCTGCCCTATTTTTTATTTTTTATTTTGAAACCAGGTCTCACTGAGTTGCAGAGGGCCTCACTAAGTAGCTGAGGCTGTCTGCGAACCACAATCCTCTGGTCTCAGCCTCCTGAATGCTGGGATTACAAGAGTGTGCCACCATGCCGGCTATCTTTATAATTTTATTTAGTGTGTTCCTCTATCCTTCATAATTCCTGTAAACTCGTAGTTACATCCAGAGGGCTGATAACAGATTTACTATCCTTCTTTGGAGAGGCTAAGAGGGCACATGCAAGAGTTTTCCATAAATACCCTGATTGTGAAATATCAAGGAACATTTAATGTCTAGTTGTCATATTTCTGATGGTGGCTTCAGTTATTGTCAGCCTGATGGGTCAGTTCTGAAATTTTCTATAACCTTATACCTAGTCGCCATCATTATTTATTATCTGGATTTTTCCAGTATCATTTCATTTACATTTGTTAACTGATTCTACTATTAAAAGAAGTAAACTTTTTTTCATTAACTATTTGGGTACCCGAAATGTAAACAATGCAAAATAGTATAAATATATGATTATTATTTATTTTTTATTTTCATGCTAATGCACTTAAGGTTCTAAAGTTAACCAGTGAGGTGCTTTTAAGTATAATTATTAACTCATGGATTTTTATATATTTGATAGTTTTAAACCTAGTACTTTTATTATTCTTTTTTTAGTCCTCAACTTTGTCTATTTTTTGTCCAGTAGGAGCTCCCCTACTGTCTATCTATCCATATATGTATATATATATTTTTTTCTTTTTTTTTTTGCAGAACTAGGGATTGAACTGGACATTCTATCTCCGAGCTACACCCCTAGCCCTATATTTTCTTCTTTATTTTGAAGCAGTATCTCACTAAATTGCAGAGAGCCTCACTAAGTAGCTGAGATTGGCTGTCTCAGGCTTCCAAGTATTGAGATTACAAGTGTGTGCCACCATGCCTGGCTATCTACATATATTTTTAAGAGAGAAATCATGAGCTTATACTGATTAAAGCAAAATCAATTAAATTTTTTTATTAAATGACTTTAATTCTGTACTTGTGTATCTTTTAAGGTTAAAATCCTTCATACAACAGTATTATTTTACTTGCTTTATTATTTCCAAAATAACAAAACTAACAACAAAAATCACTTGGAGCTGTATAACATTGTTTTCTGATTATTTTTTCTGTTTAGGATTTAGTTTAATGGGAATGGATAACCAAAAAATTGTGAATTTAAAAAAAAAAACAAAACACTACAAGCCAGGCGTGGTGGTACACTCTTGAAATCCCAGCATTCCGGAGGCGGAGACTGGAGGATTGTAGTTTGCAGACAGCCTTAGCTTCTTAGCAAGGCCCTTCGCAATTCAGTGAGACCGTTTCAAAAATAAAATGACTAGCCGGGTGTGGTGGCGCATGCTTGTACTCCTGTGCTTGGGAGGCGGAGACAGGAGGATGGCGCAGGTTTGAAGCCAGCCTTGCTGGTTTACGAGACCCTGTTTCCAAATTTTAAAAATATATATGTAGCTTGAAGGTACAATGCCTCTGGGTTCCATTTCCAGTACCAAAACAACAGCAGCAACAAAAAAAAAATACTGCAGATCTTTCCCAGAATGGTCATGTTTCTGTGTTCATATGTATAGATAAGTTTATGTATAGATAAGTCTGTGGATTTTTTTTTCAAATTCCAAAGATTTTTTATTAAAATGATTTTATTTTCTCACTAAATGAAAACAGATAGGTAGTTCTCATGTTGAAGCTAAGTTACAATACTTGTTGGAAAAATCTTTTTTTGTTTTAGGTTTGTTGTTGTCTTTTGTTTATGGTGCTGGGGATTGATTCCAGGGCCTCACACACTCAACAACTGCTCTGCCTCTGGGTTACATCCTAGCCCTTTTTGTTTTATTTTGAGACAGGGTTTCACTGAGTTTGCCAGGGTTGAATGGAATTTGGGATCCTCTTGACTCAGCCTCTCTAGTTGCTGGGATTTTAGGTATTTGTCACCACCATAGCTAGCTGAGAGATGTGGTTTTTTTCCCTATTTTCTGGGTAAGAATACAAAGAAGCTCTGTTTATTACTCTATAGATAGCTACCTTTTATTAGGCTTTAGTTTATCCTTCCTTTGCTTTTTTTTTTTTTTTTTTTTTGATGGTACTGGAGTTTCTGGAAACCCTTCTACCTCTGGGCTACACTCCCAGACCTATTTTTTATACGTTTTTATTTGGAAACAAGGAAGGTCTCTTGCGTGATCCTCTAGTCTGCCTCCCAAGCGTGGGGATTATAAGCGTGGGCCACCACGCCTGGCCTTCCTTTGCTTTTTAAAAGTCCTTCCTTTGCTTTTGTTGTTAGCTTTGTTATTTTGGAAATAATAAAGCAAGTAAAATAATACTGTTGTATGAAGAAGGATTTTAACCTGAAAAGATACACACACACACACACACACACACACACACACACACACACACACCCCTCTTTCTGGCTTATACATATACTTTTTGTCTTTTCTTACACAAAAGCAACAACCTTTATATGTTATTCTACATCTTGCCTTTTTTAATTGAACAGAATATCTTGGAGATCATCTCTTAGTAATATATAGAGAATGTCTTTCCTCTTTATACCTGCATAGTAATTCATTGCATGGTATTTATCATCAAACTATATTGGTAGTGGTTTTAATTTAAGAAGAATCATTCTAAATTCTTCATGAAGGTTACAACTTTCTTTGTTCTTCTTTTTCAGAAAAATCGTTGCTTATATGTATTTGGTGGCCAGCGGTCAAAGACCTATTTGAATGATTTCTTTAGTTATGATGTGGACTCTGATCATGTAGACATAATATCAGATGGCACCAAGAAAGACTCTGGGATGGGTAAGAGCACTTAGTGACCTCTACTCTTATGCCTTAACTACTTTAGTTAGAAAACTCTAGCCCATTTTCTTTTTTTTTTTCTCTAACCATTCTTGACACTTTCTCTATTTCTTTAATTGAAATAATTCTGAATAAGAGGAAGAAAACTCTATTTAAAAATATATGAGCCAGGTGTGGTGATGTATGGTTGCCATTTTAGTACTTGGGAAGCTGAGACAGGAGAAGCATAGGTTCGCAGCCTGCTTTAGCTACTTAGTGAGACCCTCCACAACTTAGTAAGACCCTATTTAAAAATAAAAAATTCGGCTGGAGGTGTAGTTTAGAGGTGGAATTCCCCTGGGTTCAATTCCCAGTTTTTCCAGAAAAATAAAAAATAAATAAAATTGTTAACAACTTATGCTCATTCAAGCCAAAAGACAGTATGTAAATTTCTAAAGGAATTCTTTGTGTGCTTACTGGAGGAGACTTTACAAGAAGCAATATCTTAACAATATCTTATTGTTTTATATTTCATTACCTTCTGTTTTCACTTTAGTGACCTACTTACTAGAGAATAGCGTAGCAGGATATGTCTTTGTTCTAAGGGAGAACTTCTTGTGATTGGTAATACTATAAGTTTATAAGCTTTGCATCTAAGAAAAAACTCTCCTAGTAATAGGGTAATTGCTTTGCCTAGTTTATGCATATTGCCCTGGTTTAATTATTAATAGTGCCATATTCACTTTAAAAGTTTCTTATTGGGTTTTGTTTTGGTTTGGTTTAGTTCTGGGGATTAAACCCAGAAGCATTCTACCTCTGAGCTACACTCCAGCCCAAGTTTTTATTTTTAATTTTGAAATAGGGTCTTACTAAGTTGCTGAGGGCCTCACTAAGTTGCTGAGGCTGAATTCAAGCCTGTAATCATGCTATCTTAGCCTCCCAGTTATTGGAATTACAGGTGTGTGCTGATAAGTGTTTCATTTTGATAACTTTATAGTTACCCTACACAGTAGCTACTTTGCCTCTGATTTCTATCCAGTAGAGTAGCTTTGAGCAAGACTAAGACTATTTATATTTATTTATTTATTTATTTATTTATTTATTATTTTTGGTACTGAGGATTGAACCCAAAGGTATTCTACCTTCAAGCTATGCCCTTAGCCCAATTTTATTTTCTAAAATCATAATCATCATTTTTGCTGTGCAGTGTTTAATTGGCTTATGATTAATTATCCCACAATACAAATAAGTTTATTAATAATATTTGTTGATTGTTTGCTAGCATCTAGTTTCTCTCTCTTATTCTCTCCTTTCTCATGTAGTTCATTCTCTTCTGTCTGCCAAGTATTATTTCGGGCACTTGGGATTCATATGGCACTTGGGGGATTAGATTTTATCAGTCAGTGGGTTGTTGTTGTTGTTGTTGTTGTTGTTGTTGTTGTTGTTGTTTTTGGTGGTACTAGGAGTGGAACCCAGAGGCTTTTCTACCTCCGGGCTATCCTCCTAGACCTATTTTTTTATACTTTATTTGGAAACAGGGTCTCACTAAGTTGCTGAGAGCCTCACTAAGTATCTGAGGCTGTCTTCGAACCTGTGCAATCCTCCTGTCTCAGCCTCCCAAATGCTGGGATTACAAGCGTGCGCCACCACACCGGCTTCATTCAGAGGGTTTACATTCTGGTGGAGAGAGACCTGCACTGGTGTTCTAAATACTGTGAAGAAGATAAGTTGGATGCTATGATTATGAATAGCCTGTGAGTTCCCATTTAGGTAGAGTGGGTTGGTAAACCATCTCTGAGGAGGTAATCTGTAGATTTAGTATGAAAAGAGAATAGGGAAAAACCACATAAAGAATTGAAAGCAGAGCAAGTATAGAGTTGTTAATTGGGAAAGAACTTGGTATGTCCTAGAAACGGATGGGACAGGTGCAAATTGAGGATGGGCAAAGTTTGTATGAAATGAGATAAAAGATAAAGCTATTAGTCTAGCTATTAAGAGCCTTGTACACATACAGGAAATTTGAGGAGTTTTATCTAAATAAAGTAAGTCTTTGAAAGGTTCAGTGTCAGCATCTTGATCTGATTTGCTTTGAAAATACTACTCCTGTCTTGGTGCACATTTTCTAGGCAGTTTCTTTCAACAGTATCCCTGTTGAGTTGCATTGTTTAAAGGCCGTGTGCAGTGGGTGTTGTACTGAGATATTTATGGAAGAGTGGAGCATCTGATGAGAGCTACTTGGAAATTCTTCTCACCTTAAAACTGTTAAGAGTGGTACTTGCTGAATCTGTCTGTTTAATCCCCAGTACCACACACACACACAAAGAGCTATACTTTATTCTTGGAATTGAGGAACCTCAGTGGCACTGCTGATATGTTGGAGTGAAACTGAAGCCTTCCCTCCTTCCCCCTCTCTTTGTCCACCCCCATTGCTGTCCCCCCTCCTTCCTTTTTGCTCCCTCCACAGTATTCCTTTCTCCTTTCCCCTTCACTCTCCTAGAGCATTCTAATACATGGCTGGATTGAGAACCACTGTTCCTACCTCTCTAGGGCCCATTTCAGTCTTTAGTTAAGCTGCTTTAGGCAAGCTCTCTAATATCTCAGTCTTAGTTTCTGCATTCGTAAGTGACCAGAATTAATGTTGCTGTTGTTGTTGTTGTTATTTTTTTTTTTTCAGTACTGGGGGTGGAACCCAGGGGCATTCTACCTCTGTGCTATACTCCCAGCCCTATTTATTATTCTTTATTTTGAAACAGGCTCTCACTAAGTTGCAGAGGGCCTAACTAAGTGGCTGAGGCTGTCTGAACCATAATCCTCCTGTTTTAGCCTTCCAAATGCTGGGATTAAAAGTGTGAGTCACCATGCTTGGCACCAGGATTATATATTTTTTCATTTTTATTTTTATGTGGGTCATATTGAAAATGGCATACATTCAGACTGTGCTTGGTGTCCTCTTCCTCCCTCCCAACAATGAGTGTCCAGGTTGACCATGCTACATTCATACCTTTACACATATTCAAATGTTAGCTCCTTCATTAATCAACCTCAGCGTTCTTCCTCTCCTACCCTTCCATTCAAGCTTTGCTGAGGTCCTCCATTATCTGGAGTCCCTCTGTTATCCCCAATATTCCCTAGTTTGGGCATATTAGAGAAAACATATGTCCCTTCTCTTTCTGTGCTTGACTTATCTCATTTAACATAATGTTTTCCAGATCTTTCCATCTTCTTGTGAATGACATGACTTTGTTTTTCTTTATAGCTGAGTAGAATTTGATTTTGTGTATTTCCCATAATTTTGCAAGTCAAATAACAGCAAATGCTGGTGAGGATGTGGGGGAAAGAGAAACTCGTTTACACTGTTGGTGGGAGTGTAAACTAGTTCAGCTACTATGGAGATCAGTGTGGAGATTCCTTAGGAAACTGGGATTGGATCCACCATATGATCTGGCTATACCACTCCTGGGTATCTTTCCAATGGGGTTGAAATCAGAGAACTACAGTAACATATGTATACCTATGTTCATAGTAGCACAATTTCTTATAGGCAAAATATGGAACCAACCTAGGTCTCCATCAACAGAATTATATTTTAAAGAACATAATGTGCTTCCTCATAGCTTCTCTACAAATAGAAATGTATTATACTCCGGTTTATGCTGGTGTTATTGTTTGGTGCTTCAGTTTTCTCAGTAGGATGTCAATACATTTGGGTAATTCTCATCCACCCATCGGCCATCATGTCCTGTCAGTTTTTCTCCTTCTTTTAGCATTAGTGCTTTACTCTATCTTGGTTTTGGAGTAGCATTGACTATTGTCTTCTCTCTCTGTGTACTTCATCTCTTCCCCAAGCCATTCTCCACACTGCAAGCAGAATATAACTATTCTGTATTATCAATTACAAACAGACCCATATGCCTTTGCATTTATTCAGAAGATTATGGCCACCTACTAGATGCTGGATGATAAGCTAATAAGCCCTAGGATACAGCTGTGAAAATGGGCTCTATCTTCATGAAGCTGGTAGTTGTGCATGGAGAGGAAAAACAAGTAAATTGACCAACCTTTTGATCAGTAGTGCTAATTTAGATAAGAAAAGACCTTTAAAAAATATAAACCTGGTGAGTTTTCTTTGTTGTTTCAAATCTTTTAATCACTTGTGCTTGCCCTTAAGAGTAAGTCTAAGCTCAGCCTGACTTACAGCCTCCTTCATGATAGGATCCAGCTCAGTTCATCAGCCCCATTCTTGGTATCCACTTCTTTCCTGCCACCAACTCTTTGTTTCGTGGCCACTGAATATGAAATCTTCATGCACAGTATGCTCTTTCTTGCTTTGGGGCTTTCCCTCGTGCCGTTTTCTCTACCCTTTCCTCCCACCTCCCGAATCTAACTAGCTTGTGCTCACCACTCACATGTAGGTGGTTGTCTCCTTAAATTCTTCTCTAATTCCTCAAGTCCAAGTTAGAAAATATATGGCTGCAACCTTAATGGATTTAATTATAGGAATCATTTGGCAGGACAATTTTGATTCTGCTTCTCAAAACCTGTGAAAAACTCTGGGGAAATGTACATACTTAATTCAGGATCTCGCAAAGAGCATTCAGTTTTTCCAGTACTCCATATCTCCTAAAAATCTTTCTGGATTAAGTTAGACTATCCAGAAGACTTCTCATCAGAACTATGACATTTTGTATTGTCCTCCCATAGAACAACTTTTATTTTAAAAAACACATTTACATTGCTGGGCATGGTGGCGCACGCTTGTAATCCCCGCACTTGGGAGGTGGAGACAGGAGGATCGCGCAGGTTCGAGGCCAGCCTCACTGGCTTAAGAGACCCTGTTTCCAAATCAAATATAAAATAGGTCTGGGAAATGTAGCCCGGAGGTAGTAGGGTTTCATCCCCAGTACCACCCCCCCCAAAAAAAATTTACATTTTATCTGACTTGAATGCTATTGATTTTTTAAGGAATGAGAAGTTATTTTAAGAATTAAGCAGCATACTATTTAAATTCTCATATCATTAAGTATTCTTAGAAAATACCAAATTTGCCTATTATGTAGATGTTTTGTGGTTTATTTAATTATTCTCTTGTTTATTAACTATTCTTTTAATGCTTTTTTTTACTACAGCTAATTACTGTAATTTGAGATAGACTTAACATAAAATTACTGTTTATGATTGACTAATGTAGGTTATTTGATTAAAACTGCATTTGTAATGTGAGTTTCAAATTGTACTGTTAGAATTCATAGAAGAAATTTGAACTATTGGTATCATCAGAGATTAGGTAAGCAACATTGCTGGTTTTTTTTATAATTGTGTGTGTCAGATACCATAAAATCTTAAATCATTGCTCTTTATAGTTATTTAAATGAATTTCCTGAGATTAAACATCTAAAGAACTGAAGAAACTTGCACTCCTATTTTTTAAATAGAGTAAAAATTTTATGCTCCCCTTAGAAGGAAATAATTCAAATCAGTATATTTGGCAGTTGCTTAGAAAGAAGGGATTTATTAGCATTGTGTCTAATTCATACATAATTACATACAAATTCAGCATATCTAAGATTCGGGTTTATTTCTGAATAACTTCTGGCAATAAGACCGTGAACACAAGGGGATTAGCAGACTCTCCGTATGTGAGCTCTGTATTTAACACTTAATTATGTTTAGAAGATGATCTGTCACACCACAAGAGCTTTATAATTTGCTATAACAGGAATATAATTCCTGTCACAGTAGGAATGTTTTCTCATATTTATATTCATTCAAGGTAAGCCTATATGAGGTCTTTGGCAGATGCTTAAATTAAGTATTGTTGATGCAGGGCGCTTATAACCTGATCTCTGGTCTATATTAGTTCTGTGTTTACTTATTAAATTTTTCAAATTCTGTTAACTGTATCTTTCTACACCTGCCATTGTTTACTCCATTCTGTTCTAACCATTCTAGCAGATTGGTATAATTGAAATAATGAGTTTAATATTTTAAGATTTGGTCCATCTTCATCTGGGTCTGCCAGTCATTCTTTTGTAACTTTGGCAAACTTACATAACTTCTTTGAACCTGACTATTCATCTGAAAATGAGAGGATTGGACCAGTTGATCATAAGAGTTCATCTAGCTCCAAAACACTTAACAACTATATTTCATCTCTTTCTTTCTACTCTCGGGCTGTGAAACTAACATATGAGTGCTACATGAGTTATGTCTGTAAGATCTAATTATCTATAAATATATTTTGTGGAAAACCTTAAAAGCAAAGTCTTGTACTTATTGACAGTTGTTTTTTAAATCAGTATACTTCCTTAGTTTATTCTGTTATTTGTGATACTGGGAATGGAACCCAGGGGCCTTCTACCTCTAAGCTACACCCCCAGCCCTATTTTTTATTCTTTTGAAACAAATAGGGTCTCACTGAGTTTGCAAAGGGCCTCACTAAGTAGTAGCTAAGGCTGTTCTTGAATTGAGATCCTCCTGTCTCAGCCTCCCAAATTCTGGGATTACAAGTGTGCACTACCATGCCTGGCTATTTTTAGAATTTTATTAGTAGGCCCTTATATTTTTTAATTCTAGACTTTTACCAAATAACTGAGTATAGCCAGTCAGCAGTACACAGCAGACTCTGAAGCTAATGATTTGTTGTAATTAATATATTACTGAACTAGGAATGGTAGTACTTATTTTAAGTGGAACTAGGCTTCATTGCTTTCTGTTTTATATCTTTTTGTATTTGGTGTGCCATTATTCCTAATAAAAACAGATTATGACCTATTTTCTTTCATAATTACTAGTAATCTAAAAAGTATTGGCAAGCCGGGCGTGGTGGCGCACGCTTGTAATCCCTGCTCTTGGGAGGCTGAGACAGGAGGATTGCACGGGTTTGAAGCCAGCCTCAGCTATTTAGTGAGGCTCTCAGCAACTTAGTGAGACCCTGTTTCCAAATAAAATATATTAAAAAAAAAAAAGGTCTGGGAGTATAGCCTGGAGGTCAAAAGCCTCTGGGTTCCACCCCCAGTACCACCACCCAAAAATAAATAAATAAATAAAAATTTAAAAATAAATAAAATAAAAAGTATTGGCAATAATGATTAGTAACAGTTTTACTAGTTATAGTAATAATTTTATCTAATTTTTCCTTCTCTGTTCTCTTAGGGTAGAAGCTTTGCTAGTTCCAAGCTTATAAATATATATCATCTTGCTAACATAAAAATTATTTGATAGTAAGTGAATGAATTAGAGGTCACCTATAAAAGCTAAAGTGGAAGAACACTAAAGACAGTTTTGCAAATGAAAGATAATGAAATAGTACTAGCACTACTAGTTATTAATACATCTATAGTTTGGTACAAATTAATAGAATGGAATAGAACATATAGTATAAAAATACCACCAATATAGAACCGAGGAGGGAAGAGAGGAGGAAAAGGGGCGATGTGGGGAAGGAGAGACTAAACAGCGTGGTGTGCATAAATAAATGTGTCACTAGGGTTCTCACTGTCATGTACGGGGCGGGGGGGGGCATGTGGGGAGGGAAACTGAAGGAGTGGTAGCATGAACATTTATGAGCACATCACTATGATGTCCAGCTACAGTTCACCAATAGGAAAAGTCCCTAAATACATATGATAACCGAGTCTATGGTAAAGTTGGCATTTTCAATCAGGAAAGAAATTGATTATACAGTAAATGACATTGATACATCACTTAAGAGTTGGCATTTTCAGAGGAAAAATACAGATTCCTGTGTGAGCTCTGTATATTAAAGAAAATATAAATATAAGTTTATAGTTAAATTGTTATACAAATTGTCTTTAATCGTCTAGGATTGGGAAAAGACTTCAAACATGCCACAAAACCCAGAAGTAATAAAGAAATTAAGGTTGGTTTACAAATCAATAGATTTATATATGAATACTTAAATATTAAGTAATAAATGACCAAGTAGCAATGGAGACTAAATTGTAAACAAAAAGCTTTTTTTTTTTTTTTTTTTTTTTTTTTTGGCGGGTCTGGGGATGGAACCCAGGGGCATTTGACCTCCGAGCTATACCCCCTGCCCTATTTTTTATTCTTTATTTTGAAACAAGGTCTGACTAAGTTGCAGAGGGCCTCACTAAGCTGAGGCTGTCCGCGAACTGTGATCCTCCTGTCTTAAGCCTCCCGAATGCTGGGATTACAAGCGTGAGCCACCACACCTGGCTAACAAAAGGCTATTTTAAATCAATAAAAAGGGATAATCCTTTAATAGAATAATGACAAATGATATGAGTAAATACTTGAAAGAAAAAATAATTCAAATAGCTAATAAATTTACTTATTTATACTTTTATTTTTGGTGTGCGTGGTGCTGTAGATGAAGCCCAAGGGCATTCTACCAAGGGTATTTTCCCATGATCTATTAAAATATAAAGAATATATACTCTTTGAATAAGCATTTTCCTCCAGTAATTTTTCCACTTATATACTTATACATTTGCAGTTTAAAAAATGTAGAGATATTTATTGTAGTATTGTTTGCAAGAGGCAAAAATGTACAGACAACTTTGTCTACCAATTTACTTGATTATTTGATTGTCCATCAGTTAAATAAATCATTTCTTTGTAGCATAATACAATTGAAATAGATCAATAAATACTACATTGTTAAATGTCAAAAGCTAGTTGTAATTCTAGAAAAAGTAAATAGCGTTAGAAACCCAGGTTTGGGTAAAATAATAGGATTTTTAAACTGTAGTTATTGCTAGAACTTTATAGAGTCTTATCCAGTATTTAAAATGTCCCAAATTTAGAAAATAAAAATGTCAGCACTATTATTTGCCTAATCAATTAACCATTGGCCCTTTATTTTTGTTCACCAAACCTCAGTTTTGTTTGATGGCAAGGTGCCCAGCTCCAGGAGATGAATTATGATTAGTTTAAACCAGGCATTATCCTTTGGCAGATTATGTCACTCTACTTCTCTTCATGTGACACAGTTCTGGTCAGCGGGACATAGAAAAGTCTGCTGGGGTGGGAGGGGAGTCCTCTCTAATCAAAACTGAGAACTGCTAAAAGCATCCTTCCCATCTCTACTTTGAGTGTTCTACATAAGGATCTGATGCTTACAGCTGATACTGGCAATGCTGAAAAATGAGGGGAAGGCCAAGAAAGAGGTATTAGCCTATCGCCAGGATTTGGTTGAACTGCTAAGACAATCCTGGAACTGTCTACTTGCAAAATTTTGCTACATGAGCTAACTAATCTACTGTTAATTGATCCATTGTTAGGTTTTCTGTGAGTTGGATCTGAAAATATACTAACAATTCACAGAAAGCTGTTTTTATAAATTTCATATTTCTGTGAGAGTTCTGAAAATTGCTCTTTTCCTGTATCTTAGCTAAAATAATGAATAGTGAATATGTGCTTTGGACCATAAAACAAAACTAGAGATGAATCCATGAACTAATTAATGCATTAATGTATCTTCTTCTGGAATTAAAAAGACTTCAAAAATATTATGTTATTTTATTCCCCTCCATTCTAAGGTTTTCTTGTAAGTTAAAAGTTCTCGTGGTTTTCTCCATCTGCCTATTGGGTAAGCTACAGAAGGAGAAAAAAGAAAGTATGATTCAGTTTGTCAGATAAGATATTTTACTTCCTCTTTAAGTTGTCTTATTTAAGTTTTAAAGATGCTAAAGAAGAAATAGGAGTTGAATGGCTTGCATTGTGATTTCTTAGAAAAACACTCAACATGGTGGCACACTCAACTCAACATGGTGGCGCACGCTTGTAATCCCAGCATTTGGGAGGCTGAGACAGGAGAATCTGGGTTCGCAGCCAGCCTCAGCTACTTAGTGAGGCCCTCTGCAACTTAGAATCTGTTTCAAAATAAACTTAAAAAAAAGTAGGGCTGGGGGTGTATCTTGGAGGTAGAATGCCCCTGGGTCCCATCCCCTGTACTGCAAAAAAAAAAAAAAAAAATTATTTGAAAAAGCACTCATACTAATAGATTGTCAGTGTTAGTTGTTTCTTGTGCAATTCTTATTCTTTTCTCAGACAAGTGTCCTTTCAAAATGTGTTTATGATTAACATAAAATCTCATTTATTGATCTACTTAATTTTTTGAGTCATTTTATAAATACTTCTGAGCCTTCAAGAGTGGTGGCACACGCTTATAATCCCAGCAGTTGGGAGGCTGAGGCAGGAGGGTCGCAGTTCGCAGCCAGCCTCAGCTAGTTAGTGAGGCCCTATGAAACTCAATGAGATCCTGTTTTAAAAAAAGAATAAAAAATAGGGCTAGGGGTGTAGCTTGGAGGTAGAATGTTCCTGTGTTCCATTCCCAGTACTGCAAAATAAATAAATAAATAAATAAATAAATAAATAAATAAATAAATAAATAAATAAATAAATAAATAAATACTTCTGGTATTCTGTCAAGCCTTTTGGTAGTTGAACTTAGAACCTTTTAAAATCATATATGTTAGAGAACTGTCATCACTGATTCTTTTCCCCCACGCCCCTTTGCCCATTAGAAACAAATAAGTTAAAAGACAGCTTTGAGCAGGGTGTGGTGGTGCACTCTTGTAATCCCAGTGGTTGGGAGTCTCAGACAGGAGGATCACAGATTCACGGCCAGCCTCAGCTATTTAGTGAGGCCCTCCACAATTTAGTAAGACTGTGTTTCAAAATAAATAATAAAAAATAGGGCTGGATGTATAGCTCGGAGGTAGAATGCCCCTGAGTTCAATCCCCAGTACCACAAAGAACTTTGTTTTTTTCTTGGAAGAAAATTAATACAGAAGACCGTATTAATATTTGAGCTGTGTTAATAAAAAAACATCTTTCTTGGTTTTGACCTTTTAGATCTTTGGGGGAGGGGGGGTTTGGTAATGTGCACATAATTAATAAGATAACACTTAAACTATGTGGAATACTATCAAATGTTAAGTATTCTTGCAAAAGTAGTAAACAAACACAGGCTGCCAACTAGCCCTTTGCCCAAAACCAACCCTAGAGAAATAAAAAATGAAAGATAGCTGAATTCTAGGAACTCACTGTGAATAAATGCAAAGGCTGTCTGTCTCCCAAGCTGGTGAGTTAAATCTTGCCCCTTGGCTAGCAAAGCCAGTAGAGGTAGCTCATCCTGCCGTGGCATGAGTGAGCAGCAGTGTGCAGCACAGAAGCCTGTTGAGATTCAGAGTTGATAAAGACATGTGAAGTGACATTCGCGCCCAGTTGTTCACTTCTTCCTCTTTTCTGCCTTCAAGTCCAGGGAAGTTGCCTTCTGTGCTCTCCAAAGCTTTTTAAAAAGAGGAAATCCCTGCACAGGGGTGCTATAGTATATAGAGGATATAAACTGGTTTTTTGCACCTGGGTTTCACTACCATCTGGCTCTCATTTCACTTAAGTTCACTGGTACCCATGTCACTTCAAGCTTGGCCCCTGAGTCTTCCTCAGTATATATGTTCAAAAAGAAGATCTTGGCTTCTTGGAAAACATTACCTCACAGACCAACATAGACAGTTGAGGACTATAACTATTTTTTAAAAATCAAAAGCAAAGTTATTAAAATAGATGAACCAATAATTTGAGATAAACATGACTCCCTTTCAGCCAGAACCTCCATCTTCTACTCATGTGCTCCTTAATCATTGCCTCTGGGGCCTTTTTAATAACAGCCCCTGGGCCTGCTTCATCCATCCAGACCACCTCTGGTCCCCCAAGTCCATCTGGGCCGCCCCTGACCCCAACCTCATCTGCTGCCTCCATCATGGCCATCACTGGCCCCGCCTCCATCATGGCCAGTGCTTCCTCCTTCCTTTCAGCCATCTATGCATTACATCATCTCTCTGGTTGGCAGCTCTACACATTTTTCAGCCAACTGCAAATCTTTAAAGTCTCTCTTTACTTTCTGCTCCTGAAACTCCATGTACAGTTTGCTGAACGTGGACATTAATGTCTATATTGCAGTTTGCATATTTTTTTTTGTTTCGAGATTTTCTCCACCAATTTAATTGGCTTATCTTTAAATTTACACATAGTTTCAGGATGTGAGCAAAATGTAGATTAGTCCTTTGCCAAAGTGTACCACATGTGGCCTCTACGCCACTTCCCCATGGAGCCCTTTTTGCCATTCAAAATCTCCTGAGCATGGTCTTTACCATCTGCCTTTGCAGCCACATTCTGGTCCTTCCCATTTCCTCTCACAAACCAGTTCCAAAGTCAGTCCACATGGTCAGACTTATATAAAGTAGTAGCCCCACTTCCCTGGTACCATAATTTGTTCCAGTCAGCATTCTTGCAGCTACAATCTAAAGATTGACCACATAGCTTAGAAGAAAGAAGATTTATCTACATGTGGTTTGGGGTTCAGTCCATGTGAAGCCAGGGGCCATAGGTCTAGGGCATGTGACTGGAAGCAAAGGTACAGCATATGGGCTATGCTCATCTGAGAGGCCAGAAGCAAGAGCGAGCAGGAAGAGGAGGAGCCATCGATATAATCCATGGTCGCACCCTAGGGACAACCTCATCCAGTTACACCCTACTGCCTACCCAGTACCACCCAGATAAATCCATTACAGTGGATTGATTTACTTCTGAGATACAACATCATGACTCAATTACATCAGCTCCAAACATTAATAACGAGTTCCTCAGGGGATATTTTATATCTAACTATAATAGACAGTTCAATAGCAACATTAAACGGTTTAAAGAACAGTAAAGTTAAAAACATTAAATGAAGAATTTTTTTTTTTTTTTTTTTTTGTGGTACTGGGGTTCCTGGAAGCCCTTCTACCTCCGGGCTACACTCCCAGACTCATTTTATATTTTTTTTATTTGGAAGCAGGGTCTCTTAAGCCAGAGAGGCTGGCTTCGAACCAGCACGATCCTCCTGTCTCCGCCTCCCAAGCGCAGGAATTACAAGTGTGCACCACCACGCCCGGCATAATGAAGAAATTTAGATCATCCTAATCAGATGAAGGAGTTGCCTTCACATTCTACTTCTGCCTTTTATGTCTGATCACGTATGGGAAGGGTCCATCTTTTATCTCTGGTGCTTTGGACTTTTTCTTGTCTGGTTTATCGGTGTGGACTCAACTTCTCTCAAGATTTTTGAAAACTTAACTCCTGAGGATCCACTTTTTTTTCTAGTGCTGCTTTTCCCTCCTTTGCTATGAATGTCTTTTCTGCCAACTTGGTGGGGTGAAGGGAAAGAGGAATAATGTAGTTTGTTGCTTAGTTTGCTATCTGAAACTCAAAAGTCCAACCTTTAGATTTCATAAGCTGCTTCTGTTAATAACAAATCAAGGGTCAAAATGCTACTCATAGCCAGGTGTGGTGGCACACACTTGAAATCCCAGGCTGAGATTGGAGGATCACAGGTTTGAGGACAGCCTGAGCAAACTAGCAAGACCCTCTTTCAAAATAAAAATAAAATAGGGCGGAGGGTGTAGCTCAGAGGTAGAAAGTCTCTGAGTTTAGTCCTTAATTCCATAAAAAAGGAAAAAAATGCCACTCATGCTAGATATGTTTTATATTTATATGAAATGTTTTTATAAAATTTCATGTGTTTACATTTTGATTTTTAATAAGAATTCATAAAATCTTTGAAAGGAAAAGAGTCTTTTTCTTCTTTACAAAAGGGAAGTAAAAAGTTGGATTTATAGTATTACAGAAATTAACATTTAATAGTTTCTTGGAGAAATTTAGATTGCTTTCAAAGTAAATGTGGAAACTATATTTTTAGTTTGTTTCTATTTAAAAGTCTTTTGAATCATCACTTTGGAATGGGTAGAAGCAGGAAGTAAGTTTAAAAGCAGTTTGTAAACCTAAGGTAAAAAGCCATTAACATAGTTACAGTTCAGTGTAAGTGAATTAACCGCACACTGCCACTCCTTAGTTGTTAGGAACTTCTTAGAGGTAAGTTATCATTTTCATTTTTTTAAGAAAAAAATTCTAAGACACTTTAATCTTTAAAAACTTATACCTAAGATGAGCATGGGTAATGCATGCTTGTAATAGCATACTTGGAAGGCTGAGACAGGATCGTAGGTTTGTGGCCAGCCTCAGCAACTTAATGAGGCCCTCTGCAACCCAGTGAGACCATATTTTTAAATAAAAAATAAAATAAGGCTAGAGATGTAGCTTGTAGGTAAAATGCCTTTTAGTTCAAGCCTGTCTCTCTCTCTCTCTCACACACACACACACACACACACACACACACACACACACACGAGGGTAAGTACTAGGGATTGAACCCAGCGGTATTCTATATCTGAGCTACACCCCCAATTCCACTTTGTTTTATTTTATTTTTATTTTGAAACAGTTTTGCTAAGTTGCCAAGTGCCTCACTAAGTTGCTGAGCCTGGCCTCAAATCTCTGATTGTCCTGTCTCAGCTCCTAAGTATCATCCCCTATGCCCAGCTAATGCCTAGTTTTATAACTATCATGCCAGCAGAATTACTTTGAAACATTTTTTCAGTTCCAGTAAAACTATCAGACTTATGAATCTATTTAAATAACAGCATTCCAAATATTAATATGGAATTTTGTTTATAAGAAATTTGAGTATGGCCACAGTGCAGCAATAAAAAATTAAAAAAAAGAAATTTGGAAGAATACAAGAATTTTTCACTCATCATTCAAAGTCCTTAGTACTTATTAGCCATATAAACTTTTTTCTGTATTGGTTCGGATCTGCTCTGAGCTAATCTCATGTTCTCTGTCTCTGTCTCTCTCCCTTTTTTATGATTATAAAAGCATTGTATGTTGAAAAGTTTTTATTATATATTAGGAACCAAAAGTACTCTAGGACACGCCCTCCCAAATAACAGTTATTTGTAGTTTGATATATATTCTTTGATACTTTTTTCTATCACATGTAAACATGTATTTAAAATATAAACATTTTCTCATATTTGAAAGGGACTGAAAACTTAAGGATTAATACAAATTTTGTACCGTAAGAGATTTTACTTTCGAGTACTCTTGGAGAAAAGTGTTTTGAAGGTGAAATCTTTTTTTATTGTATGTGTGCATGCATGCGTATTTGCACATGCGCATGGGAGGAACTTGAAATTGAAACCAAGGGCATTCTTTCTCTGAGCTTATTTTGAAACAAGATCTCACCAAGTTGCTGAGGACCTCACTAAGTTGCTGAGACAAGTCACAAACCTGTGATCCTCCAGTCTGAATGAACTTCCCAGTCACTGGGATTGAGATACTGGCTACCATGCCTAGCTGTTGAAACATTTTTACTCAGTGTTTTTTCACAAATTTCTGCTTCAATCTTGGTCTCAGTCAGTGCTTATCCAGAGCTTTTTTATATATAACTTTCACTCTTGGTCTCAGTTAGTGCCAGTCCAGAGATTTTTCGTATATAGCATTCACTCTTCTTCCACCAATGATATCCATTTGGTGCAAGAAATGTTTCTTTACTGATCTTTTCTCACTCCCTGCTTCCAGTTCACTCCATTGCCATCATCACAACTTCCTACTTGGTCTCCGTGTCTCAAGAGCCTATCATTTTGCCTATTCAAGTTAATTCTTGCCAAGAGCTTTTATTCTTTACTCTTCTGGGTTTTATCTCAAAAACAGAAACTTCTACCTTCAAAACACCCAGTATGTCAAGATTAATTTTGAATTTTTAGATGAAAAAACAGACCCCAGTTTCTTGCATGCAATTTTATAATTAATTGGGAAATCTAGATTACAATGAGATTTTCTGTTTCCATTCCCTTTTACTTTCAATACTCTTTGGTATATAAGTTTCTGCTCTGGTCTTCAAAAACCAATTGTTTTCTGTGTTATAACAAGATACTTCAAACTGATGTAAGTTGGAAAATATATCTTATAAAGAAGGATAATGCTACAAAAATATTTTAATTTTGAGGTACTATAAAAAGGAACATTCTGAAGAATGTTCCATCACACTCTAAAGAATATTAGTGTGTGAAAGGATTAAAGATTTAAAGATTTATTGATTTGAAATCATTTGAGACAGTAAAACCAATATTAATGCAGTGATTTATTATAATAGGCTTTATTGAGCTATAATTTGACATTATTTGCTTTGAAGAGCAAGTGTATTGGCTTCATAATTTAGCATGTTATGTCTTAATTAATTATTAATTTATTACTATTAATTTATTACTATTACTCTTAATTAGTTAATATTTTACTCTAACTGTAGCTGGCGCAAAATCAGTAATAGAACACAAACAGCAAAATAGATAATCTGAACTTCATCAAAATTTATTTTATTATTATTATTATTTTTTATGGTACTGGGGTTCCTGGAAGCCCTTCTACCTTCGGGCTACACTCCCACACCTATTTTATATATTTTTTTATTTGGAAACAGGGTCTCTTAAGCCAGCAAGGCTGGCTCTGAACCAGCGCGATCCTCCTGTCTTCGCCTCCCAAGTGGGGATTACAAGCGTGCGCCACCACGCCCGGCTGAACTTCATCAAGATTTAAATCTTTGTGTTTCAAAGAATCCCATCAAGAAAATGTAGAGCGTGGTGGTGTAGGTTTGTAATTCCAGTACTTGGGAGGCTGGAACAGAAGGATTGCAGATTCGCAGCAGCCTTAGTTACTTAGTGAGGCCCTTCACAACTTAGTGAGACCCTGTTTCAAAATAAAAAGTAGGGCTGGGGGTGTAGCTCAGAGGTAGAATGCCCCTGAGTACAATCCCTAGCACCGCAAAAAAGGAAAGGAAAGGGAAAGAGAAAGAAAAAAAGAAAATGAAAGAGAGAGAGAGAGAGAGAGAGAGAGAGAGAGAGAGAGAGAGAGAAAGAAAGAAAGAAAGAAAATGTAGAGACAATCCAAGGAATGATAAAAATTTGTCATAAATCATATATCTTAAGGGTCCTATATCCAGAGTATATAAAGAGTTTATAACTCAATACTAAGAAAACAATCTAATTTTAAAATAAGTAAAAGATGTCCAAGAAGATACACAAATGGCAAAGAGGCACAGGAAAAATATTAAACATCAGTAGTCACTAGAAAATACAGATCAAGCTGAGTGTGGTACACATGCCTATAATCCCCATACTTGGGAGGCTAAGACAGGAGGATCACAGGTTCGAGGACAGTCTTAGCAACTCAGTGAGACCCTTAATAACCTAGAGACCCTGTTTCAAAATAAGTAATTAAAAAAATGGTTGTAGCTCAGAGATAGAATGCCTTCTGAGTTAAGTCTCCAGTACCACTAAAAAAAATGTGCAAACGAAAATCATGATAAAATGTCACTTCACATACACTAAGATAACTATAATATGAAAGATACACAGTAGCAGATGTCAATGAGGAGGTAGAGAAATTGAAACCCTCATTAATTAGTGGTAGACATGTAAAATGTCCACCATAGCAACTGCATGGGAGGTTGGAGTGTGACTGCTACTGAGTATAGGGTTTCTTTTTGAAATAATTAAAATGTTCTAAAATTAGATGGGGATGATTTTACAATAACTTTGTATAACGTGGAAACAAAAATATTATGTAGAGTAAAAGTCATATTGGATATCAAAGATCAAAGAAATGGGACATACATAGTTTGTAGTATATTTATAATAAAAATAATTTATAATAATACCTTATGCTACAGATTTTATAAACATGGTACCTCTTATGTCTTGAGTATTGTAAGCTTGTCTGCTGCTCTGTTTTTATAAGGCAGATCATGTTATTCTCTCCTATTCTAAGCTTAATGTGATAATATATAAAAAGATACATACAAAATTTGTCTTTACATATTTTATACTTCTCTATACTCTTATATGCCCCTCTTCGCCCAATGTTTTTCTATTACCTTCTATTTGGTAACAACCTCTCCATCACTTTATAGAATTCACCTTTTCTTTCCTTTCATTAATTTCTATTCCTTTCATGGATCCTTATCTACATGATAAGCAGTTTGTGGTTCATATGAATTTTCTTCATATACATATACATATATATATATTTTTTTTTTCTTTTTCTTTTGGTGGTACTGGGGTTCCTGGAAGCCCTTCTACCTCCAGGCTACACTCCCAGACCTATTTTATATTTTTGAAACAGGGTCTCTTCCGCCAGCGCGGCTGGCTTCAAACCTGCACGATCCTCCTGTCTCTGCCTCCCAAGTGTGGGGATTACAAGCGTGCGCCACCATGCCCGGCCATATTTATATTTTAAAAGATTGTAGAACAGAGGTCAACAAACTATGTATAAAAAGCTAGCAATGCCAGGTGTGGTGGCACATGCTTGTAATCCCAGCATTTAGGAGGCGGAAAACCAGAGGACAGCCTCAGCCACTTAACGAGGCCCTTCACAACTCAGTGAGACCCTGTTTCAAAAATGAAAAGACTAAAAAATAAGAGATGGGGGTGTTGATTGGAGTTAGAATGCCTCTAGGTTCCATCCCCAGTACTGGAAAAAAAAAAAAGTTAGCTATAAACAGTGTCAGGTTTTTTGTTTTTCTTTGTTTTTTTTTTTTTGTTTGTTTGTTTGTTTGTTTGCCTGTTTATTTTGGGGTTTTTTTTTTTGAGGGTCTGGGGATGGAACCCAGGGTGATTCGACCTCCGAGCTACACCCCCTGCCCTATTTTATTTTTTTATTCTTTATTTTGAAACAGGGTCTCACTAAGTTGCGGAGGGCCTCACTAAGTAGCTGAGGCTATTACAAGCTGGGATTACAAGCATGTGCCACCACGCCTAGCTTAAACATTTTCAGTTATACAGGCTGTACATTCGCTGTTGCGACTATTTTTGGGGGTGGGGTGCAAACAGCCATAGGTAGCATGTAAATGAATGGTCACTACTTGATTTGACCCTGCCTGAGTAGGAAATATCAAGCTGTAGTTTGCCAAACCATGTCTTAAAATTCTTTTTTTTTTATTGGTGCACTGTATTCATACATCATAATGGTATAAAAACTTGTGTAGACATACATGCACACATTGCCCAGTTAGCCCCTACCCAATCCCCACCCCATTCCCTTCCTATCCCTCCTTCCCATGCTTGGCTTAGTGGTTGACATCTAATATTATGGCAGTTTATCCAAAATTAACTGATAATCTCACATAACAGATTCATCTGTCTAATATCAAACTTTTGATTACTTATGATAACATTTCAGTATTTCTTTTTGCTTTCTTTCTTACCAGAGGATATTTTTTCTTATTTTTTAAGGTAAAACTCTCGTACATTTTTTTTTCAGAAAACGTCTATCCTAACAAGAAATATGAACTCTAAATACCCAAAACACTCTCGAAAAAGAATAAAGCTAATAGATGTATATTTTCTGATTTCAAACCTTATAGAGCTACAATAATTGAAATAGTGTAGTACTGCTATAAAGGCAGATATATAAACCAGTGGAGTATAATAAAAAGCCTAGAAATAGATTCTTCCATATATGGTCAAGTTATTTTTGACAAAGTTTCCAAGAACATTTGGTGAAGGAAATAGTAATCTTTTCACTAAATACTTAAAAGATAATAATTACTTGAAAAATAATGAGATTGGACCCTTACCTAACACCATATACAAATATTAACTCAAACTAGATAAAAGACCTAAATGTAAATCTTAAGACTTTTAGAAGAAAACCTGGGTCATAACACTTCACAACATTGAAATTGGCAATGATTTCTTGGATATGATTTCAAAGGCACAGGCAACAAAAGAATAAACAAACTTCCTAAAAAATAAAAAAAATATTGTACAATGTAAACAGAGTTAAAAGTTACTGATAGAATGAGATAAAATATTTCCAAATGCTATATCTGAAGGTATATTAATATTCCAAATAGAAATCCTAAAAATTAGCAGCAATAAAAGCAAACAATACAATTTAGAAATAGGTAAAAGACTGAAATAAATAATGAACCTCCAAAGATTTTAACCTATAACCACATGAATATATTCTTCTTTGCTTAGTTGTCTGCTGGATGGAAAATCTTGTTTCTCTGGTTCTGGTGTGTATTACTGATTTCCTCTTTGTAGTTAATCTCTTTGAGTATTTTCTCTAGCGCTGGTTTTGAAAACATAAATTCCTTCAGTTTCTGTTTGTCATGGAAGCTTCTTATTTCCCCATCTAATTTGATAGATAGTTTTGCTGGGTAGGAAATTTTTGGCTGGAAGTTGTTTTCTTTCAGAGTTTGGAATATATAACTCCAAGCCCTTCTGGCTTTCACGGCTTGGTTTGGGAAGTCTGGAGTGATTCTAATTGGTTTGCCTCTGAATGTCACTTGGCGCTTTGTTTTTGTTGCCTTTAAGATTCTCTGCTTGGCTTCCACATTGGTCATTTTGACAATTATGTGGCATGGGGATCCTCTTCTCTGATCCTGTCTAAAGGGAGTTCTATAAGTTTCCTGGACCTGTGTATCGACCTCTTGCTCTATATTTGGAAAATTTTCTGCTACTATTTCTTTGAAGGTATTATTGATCCCTTTGGTTTTACCTTCTTTTCCCTCTCTATTCCAATTATTCTTAGGTTAGTTCTCTTAAAATGGGCCCATATTTCTTCAATGTCAGATTCCTGCTGTTGGATTTTTTTTTTCTAAGTTATAAATTATGCGTTCATTTTTGGAGTGATCATCTTCTAGGAGCGAGATTCTATTCTCCATGTGATCTAATCAATTGTTTATACTTTGAATTGAGGCCTTTACTTCAATGATTGCATCCTTTATCTCTTTTTGACTCTCTCTGAATTCTTTTCGAAAGTCCTCTATTTTTTCTACAGTTATTTTTCTGATTTGATCTTCTGGAGATCTCTGAATTTCTCTGTTATCAGATTCTGATGTTGTGGGGTTGTGGGCATTCATTGCTCTATTGTTGTTCCTCTTTTCCATGATTTCAAAATTTTGTGCCTTCCCTGGGTCACTACGACTTCACTTAGGGTGCTCTGTATCTCGAGTCTGTTGTAATCTCAGCCACCACTATTCCTTTACTGGGTTGTATCTCAAAGTCTCATACCCAGGAAGTTAATTGAGGCTGCACGAGACCCTGGGGGTGCCGGGCTGGGTGTTTTCCCACAGGGAGCTGTGGCTAGGGTATGGTATCTCTGCCACTGCTACTCCTTCACTGGGTTGGACTGCAAAATATCCGACCCAATGAGATTATCAAAGCTACTCAAGTCCCTGCGAGTGCAGTACAGGGATTTCTCCTTTAGGGGCCGCAGTTACACTCACGGTTATTGTGCGCGCAGATCTGGAGCTGTGGTGGGGTGCGGCTAACTCGCTGTAGCTGCTGGCAATATGGCGCCGCTGCCACGCCCTCGGCCATGAGGCTGGCGTATTTCTTTTCTGGTTTTGAGCTCCATTCTCAGTCCCTGGAAGGCGTGATGAGCTTGACCACTAGGAGTTTTAGGCGTTCTTTGCACTGAAAGAACTGCTGAATTACACCCGAATGATCCGCAGCTGCTCACTTCAGCTCCTTGTTTACCTTTCCTCTCTGGAGCCTTGTGCTGTGAGGGAAGATGGTGCCGGCTTGCTCTGCCGCCGCATTGCAGGCTTGATTTCTGGTCTCTGGTTGTTCTTCTAGTCTTTTTTTTTCTTTGTCCCTTGTGTTTACATTTTTTATTTCTCTGCTGATGGTGTTTTCCTGCTATGAAAAGTGCTGATTTTGTGGCAACAGAGATCGAGTTTTAGCAGGACTCTAAAACACTGCTTTTCTCAGTCGCCATCTTCCCGGAAGTCCCTAAAATTCTTAATTAATATGCTTACTAACAAGACAAAGTGAGGTAAAGAATTTTAAGTACAATAAATTTAAGCAGTTTTATCTCCTACTTCCACCACTTATGAAGGTGACTCCATTTCTTCACTGTTTTATCTTTCTTCCAAGGTTATTTGAGGAACATCAGTCAGAACCTCAGTATATCCCTTCTGAAAATTTACCAAGCTTTATTAAAAATACCAGACTGTATATAACCATTAAAGACCATGGCATGAGGGTTGAGGTTATTATCAAGATTAGGTCAGTGTATGTGTGTGAATAAGTATAAAAGTAAATATAAATGTATTCTGTGTGTATGGATATAAATTATTATATTTTTGTGTACATATAATTTCATAACATGTATGCTATAGAATCCTTTTGAATATTCTTTGAAATGTCCTAATTTTATTGAATAGGAATGTAAAAGGACACATGAGTTTAAGATAAACTATGAAAAATAAACACTGGCTTATTTGGCCTGCAAAAGAGACAAAGAATCAAGATCAGTCTAGTTAGAATCTCCTGCCATTGCAATCATAAAGAAGTCAAATAACAATAAATGTTGGTGAGGATGTGGGGAAATAAACACACTTCTACACTGTTGGTGGGACTGCAAACTAGTTCAGCCACTTTGGAGATCACTGTGGAGAGTCCTTAAAAAACTGGGAATGGATCTACCATATTATCCAGATATACCACCATATGATCCAGCCATACCAAAGACACTTTGTGTATCTTTCCAAAGGGGTTGAAACCAGAGAACTACAGTAATATATGCATACTCATGTTCAAAGCAGCACAATTCACAATAGCCAAATTATGGAACTAACCTAGGTGTCCATCAGCAGATGAATGGATTGAAAAATTATGAGAAATATACACCATGAAATTCTACTCAGCAATAAAGAAAAGTAAAATTACATCATTTGCAAGAGAATGGAAGAACCTGGAAAACATTATGTTAATGAAATTAGCCAATCCCAGAGAATGAAGGGTCATATGTTTCTTTTAGTATGTGCAGGATGGAGAGTTATTAGGATACAAAAGAAACTTCAGATAATGAGGGGAAATCTGAGAGGAGCCAGGGTGGAGGAAGACTTAGGTTCCTTAATAGAAATACTACCATAGATTATATGTATACATGTGAATATATAACAGCATCAATCTGGTTATTCTATATTGGGAGGAGGGAAACGGGGGGCACCAAGAGTGTGTGCATGTATGTCATTCTCAAAATGATTTACATTATGATGTGAGATAATAATACACCAATAAAAGCACAAAAAAGAATTCCTGCCATTGTATTCTAGACTGATTTAAATATTATACTTTAATCTGATGTTTGATTGGCTTTTTGAGTTATAGTTATTCATGGGTAAAACAAATACAACATTGAAGCAAAGCATTATATCATGGTACTTTGTAAAGTTGCTGAGCTAGAACATGTAGATTATATATAAAATTACATTACAACTAATATTTTCAAATAAAAATAAAAGTTTACATTTTCCCTATCAGTATTTTGCAAGTTACTGGATAAAACAGAAAGACTATAACTTATTTAATGGATTTCTTAGAAAAATAAAGTACTATTAAGTGGGGAGTTCAAGCAACTCAGAAAAACAAAATGGCATAATATGCCTCAGAATTTTTAATTGTTTTCTTGGAAATTATTGTTATCTCATGAAGATAGAGTTTAAATATCTATTTTAGGTATTGGGAACAAAATAATGAGCAAGACAACCTTTGCTGCACAGAGCATGTATTCTAGAGCAAGGAGGCGGCAGTGAGCAATTTGCTGTTGAGTGATAACAGATTATATAGTTTATTAGAAGATAAGAACTGTGGACCTATAGACAGTGTGAGGATGTATAGTCTTTTTTTAGAGAGTTAATACTAATATGTTACCTAATGTGAACACTGTCATCCTATTTTTTCTTCAATTTATAGTTCCAATGACAGGATTCACACAGAGAGCAACTATTGACCCAGAACTGAATGAAATACATGTCTTATCTGGACTTAGCAAAGACAAGGAAAAGAGAGAAGAAAATGTCAGAAATTCATTCTGGATTTATGACATTGTGAGGAATAGCTGGTAAGTAACTCTTGTGTGTGCTGCAATATTAGTGTCATATTTATATAAGATTGTTGGTTTACTCAGAAGATGAGAGAAATGGCAGTTTTATGTTAATTTGAAACATTCTACACAATCACTATCATAGGCAAAATCAGTGACTATATAAGCGATGATGTTGAGTGAATGAAATTCTGTGTTCTTCAGTTCATAGATAGTTCTGGTTGAGGGAGCTCAGAGAACTGCATTTCTGTCTAGGTTCAGCTATAAAGTAGATGTGTGAACCCGAGAACAATGTTGTTTTTAATGTTCTCAGGTCTAAGTTTTTTTGTGTGCTTGTGTGTGTGGTACTAGGGGTGGAACCCAGGGGCATTCTACCTCTGAGCGCCACCCCCAGCCCTATTTTTTATTCTTTATTTTTGAAACAGGATTTCACTGAGTTGCAAAGGACCTCACTAAGTGGCTGAGGCTGTCTGTGAACCACAGTCTTCCTGTTTCAGCTTCCCAAATGCTGGGATTAAAAGTGTGTGCCAGCTGGACGTGGTGGTGCACTCTTGTAATCCCAGCGCTTGGGAGGCAGAGACAGGAGGATTGCACAGGTTCGAAGCCAGCCGCGCTGGCTTAAGAGACCCTGTTTCCAAATAAAAATATTTAAAAAATAGGTCTGGGAGTGTAGCCTGGAGGAAGAAGGGCTTCCAGGAACCCCAGTACCACCACACACACACACACACACACACACACACACACACACACACACACACACACAGTGTGTGCCACCATTCCCGAAAGGTCTCAGTTTTCATAAAGTGAAGAAAAGATCTGGCTAAAGCAGATTTGGGACACTATTACTTAGTATTTACAAACTAGGACACCTTGTCACATATTATCTCACAGAATTGGTGTTGCATGGTTTGCTACAGAAAACCCTGATCCAGAAGATTCAACTCTCATTTTCTGTAATTGCTCCATACGTGAATATTATACAGAACAGAAGCATTTCAAAGAACTTCCTCCATTCTCAATGGAGAGTAGTGCTCAGCAATTAAAGAATATCTTGTTTTCTAAATAGGACATTTTATTTACAGTCAGAAGGAAAGCACTATACTGTGAGTCTTTTTAATTATGAACAAACAGGAATGTAACCCTTTCAACCTTCATGTGTGTTGTTTGAACTTCACAGCATGAGGTTATTCTGAAGTGAGGTATTTGATGGCTATTAAAAGAACTTTAGATTATTTTATGGGAGTTAGCAGAACTTTAAGCTTTTTTTTTTTTTTTTTTTTTTTGGTGGTACTGGGGTTCCTGGAAGCCCTCCTACCTCTGGGCTACACTCCCAGACCCATTTTTACATTTTTATTTGGAAACAGGGTCTCCAAAGCCAGCGCACGCAGCTGGCTTTGAACCTGCGCGATCCTCCTGTCTCTGCCTCCCAAGCGTGGGGATTACAAGCTTGCGCCACCATGCCCGGCGAACTTTAAGCTTTGATATGAGCAAACGTATAATTTTTTCCTGTTGATAATTGGACAGTGGCAATTAATTTGCTTGCTATATTTGTATTATCAGTATGTTTGTTGCTAACTTCTAGGGTAGAATACCTTAAAAGCAATGTCTTACAGGTCTTGTGTCTATAAGAATGATCAAGCTGCAAAGGATAATCCAAGCAAAAGTCTACAGGAGGAAGAACCATGTCCAAGATTTGCCCACCAGCTTGTCTATGATGAGTTACACAAGGTATACTAACTACTTTGACCTGTAAACTTTCTGTCACTTGCAATCTGAAGGAATCCCAAGATTTTTCTGTTTCTGATTGATTTTAAGTAGACTTAAATAAAAAATTGTAATACATAGCAGTCACTTATTGGAAGATGTAGCAGATATTCAGTATCAATTCTCCCTAAAAGGAGAAATCGTTTTTTAAATAGTTTATAATTCTTGGCACTTTTTCTCTTTTGAAATAGTTATTGGCTGCTTCTGTTCAATTACCAGCACTAAAAAAAAAAAAAAAAAAAAAAAGAAAAGGTACAATTTTGAGCATTTGACCCATGATAAGAAAAGGATCAGGTTGGTTTTTGGATTTCTCGTTGTGTAAGATGTCATTTTATCTATATTTTTCCTACATATGGGTGACCTTTTTTATCAGCCTTGAGAAAATGGTCTTTTGAAGTTTGAGTGTCACTAAATATTCAGCTTGGTTTCTTTAACTATTTCTTTAAGTTTAAAAGTTTAGTACTTAAACTCAGATTATATAGAAACTTAATGACAAAGTTTGATTCTTTCTGGTTAGACTACATTTGATTAAATGTCTGTGCAATGTTATTGGACAGCTCGAGGTAAAAGATACTGCAGGAATAAAAGCTCTTTCTCTTAGAGTCTCCCAATGGAAGGGATTAAATGAATTTCCATATACAAGATAGAAATCCCATATTTATTGTATAGTAATGTTCAGTCCAAGTGTTTTAAAATTTCAGGAAATGCTTTATAGTTTTGTATAAATGTAGAAAAACATGAAAACTCAAATAGTGAAATCATTATTGAATTCTTTTTACTTTTTTTTTAAACTTTTTTACTGGTGCTTATAGTCATACATCTTAATGGAGTACAAGATAGTAAAGGCATACATGCATACATCACCCAGTTAGCCCTTACCCAGTTCCCACCCCATTCCCTTCCCCCTCTCTTCTTCTCATGTTTGGCTTAGTGATTGACTGATGTTTGTTAATTTACATTCTGTACATTAGGGAATTTCCCTCTAACCCTCTCATCCCCCTTAGTTAGGTCACCTCATTTTCTCATCGGTAGTCTCTCCTTTGTCTAGAGTTCCTCCTATGACTTTTTCCCCCCCTAGCTTCTTCATATTAGGGAGAACATTCAATTTTTTTATTTTTTGTGACTGATTAAGCTCACTTAGCATAATGTTTTCCAGTTTCATCCATTTCCCTGTAAATGATGTAATTTTGTTCTTCTTTATGGCTGAGTAAAATTCCATTGTGTACATAATCTCATAGTTTTGTAATCCATTCATCTGTTGATGGACATCTTGGCTGACTCCATAGTTTGGCGATGGTAAATTGTGCAGCTATGGTCATAGATACACATACATTAGTTTGGTATTTTGGTTTTCATTCTTTTGGGTAGATATCCAGAAATGGTATTGTTGGATCATATGTTAAGTTTATACCCATTCTACTGAGGATCCTCCATACTGTTTTCCAAAGTGGTTGCACTAATTTGCAATCCCACCAACACTGTATTAGAGTTCCCACTTCTCCACATCTGTTGTTGTTTGTATTTTGAACAGTTACCATTCTAGTTGGAGTTAGGTGAAATCTCAGGGTAGTTTTGATTTCCATCTCTCTGATTGTTAATGATGTTGAGCATTTTTTCATACATTTATAGGCCATTTGAATTTCTCCTTTGTGAAGTGTCTATTTAGTTCACTTGCCCATTTTTTAATTGGATTACTTGTTTTCATAGTGCTGAGTTTCTTGAGTTCTCTGTATACTCTAGATATTAGTCCTCTATCGGAGGAGTAGGTGGGAATAATTTTTTCCCATTCTGTCAGCTTGATGAGGTTCTTGATAGTTTCCTTTGCTGTACAGAAGCTCTAAAAGACCTCTACAAAGAAAATTATAAAACATTGAAAAAAGAAATTGAAGAAGACCTTTCGGAAAGATCTTCCATGTTCATGGATAGGCCGAATAAATATCATGAAAATGGCCATATTCCAAAAGTGATCTACGGATTAAACGCAATACCCATTGAATTACCAAGGTCATTCCTCAAAGACATAGAAAAATCAGTCCTTAAGTTCATTTGGAACAACAAAAAAAAACAGAATAGCCAAAGAGTTCTGCTAACAAAAATCATGCAGGAGGAATCACAATACCTGATTTTTTTTTTTTTTTTTTTTTTTTTTTTTTTGGTGGTACTGGGGTTCCTGGAAGCCCTTCTACCTCCGGGCTACACTCCCAGACCTATTTTATATTTTTGAAACAGGGTCTCTTACGCCAGCGCGGCTGGCTTCGAACCTGCGCGATCCTCCTGTCTCCGCCTCCCAAGCGCGGGGATTACAAGCGTGCGCCACCACGCCCGGCACAATACCTGATTTTAAACTATACTACAAGTCATAATAATAAAAACAGCATGGTAGCCGGGCGTGGTGGCACACGCTTGTAATCCCCGTGCTTGGGAGGCGGAGACAGGAGAATCACCCAGGTTCATAGCCATCCTCGCTGGCTTAAGAGACCCTGTTTCCAAATAAAAATATAAAAATGGGTCTGAGAGTGTAGGCCGGAGGTAGAAGGGTTTCTAGGAACCCCAGTACCACAAAAAAAAAAAAAAAAGACAAAAAAACAGCATGGTACTGGCACAACAACAGATACATAGACCAATGGAACTGAATAGAAGACCCTGTGCATTTACAGCCAATTGATTTTTGACAAAGGGGCCAAAAACATACATTGGAAAAAAAATAGCCTGTTCAACAAATAGTGTTGGCAAAATTGGTTAACCATGTGCAGAAAAATGGAAATAAGTCCCACTTTCTCAACCTGCATAAGAGTAAATTCAGGATGTATCAGAGGCTTGGAAATTAAACCAGAGACCTTGGAAATTAGACCAGGGACCTTGAGACTCTTTGAAGAGGGCATAGGTCCAACACTGCAACACATAGGCACAGGTAAAAACTTTCACAGCAAGACTCCAAAGACACAAGAAACTGTAAGGCAGATCAATATGTGGAATTGCATTAAACATTTCTCTCTTTTTATATTAATTGAATAATGGTGTTTTAAAGTTATTTTACAAAATATATGCCATTTAATACCTGTACTTAGGTTAAAGCAAAATGAGATGGTAAAATTTTTAAGTATTTAATGTATTGTTAACCTTCAGTGATTTGATTCAACATGCATTTCAGAGAGTTTGTTTGTTTGTTTGTTTGTTTTGTGTTTTGGTGGTACTGGGGACTGAACCCACCTGTTCTACCACTATACCCTTAACGCTTTTTCTCTTCTCTTCTCTTCTCTTCTCTTCTCTTCTCTTCTCTTCTCTTCTCTTCTCTTCTCTTCTTTTTTCTCCCCCACCCCAGTACTGGGGATGGAACCCAGGGGCATTCTACCTCCAAGCTACACCCCAGCCCTATTTTTTATTCTTTATTTTGAAACAGGGTCTCATTGAGTTGAAAATAGCTGAGGCAGTCCACGAACCGCCATCTTCTTGTCTCCGTCTCCCAAATGCTAGGATTATAAGCATGTGCCACCACACCTAGCTATTTTTCTTTATTTTGAATCATGGTCTTAAGTTCCAAGCTGGCTGTGAACTTGTGATTCTCCTGTCTCAGCCTCCCAAACACTGGGATCCACAGGCATTGAGATCACAGGCATGTGCCACTGTACTTGACTTGTGTCACTGTTTTCAAAAAGAGAGCATTTGCTGTTTTGATCAGCACTTGTGTCACTTGATAACCCTATTATTTGTTACCTCCATAAACTGTATCTTGGGTAGCTTCTTCTGTCATTGCTTTAGATTCATGTCTTCCACAGTCATTTTAATTATGCTAGTAAAACTTATTATAGTATAAAATACAGTCTAGGAACAGAGCTATAGTGGTTTTTTTTTTTTTTTTTTTGGTGGTACTGCAGTTCCTGGAAGCCCTTCTACCTCCCGGCTACACTCCCAGACCTATTTTTACATTTTTTTTGGAAACAGGGTCTCCTAAGCCAGCGCACACAGCTGGCTTTGAACCTACGCAATCCTCCTGTCTCTGCCTCCCAAGCGTGGGGATTACAAGCGTGTGCCACCACGCCCGGCTATAGTGCTTTAAAGTAAAATGAAAATGGAAAAAACCAAGAGAAGCTTTTGAGAAAAATGTAATTTTTTTATTTTTATTTTTTTAAGAGTAAGGTTTCCTACTAACACTGCTACTAAATGGAGAAATTTTATAGTGGCTTCTATAGTTTCTTGACAATGTGTGACTTTTTTTGTGTGTGTGTGTGTGTGGTACTGGGGGTGGAACCCAGGGTCTTTCTACCTCTGGGCTATACTCCCAGACTTATTTTATGCTTTATTTGGAATCAGGGTCTCACTAAGTTCTGAGAGCCTCACTCAGTAGTTGGGGCTGGCTTCGAACCTGTGGGATCCTCCTGTCTCAGCCGCCCAACTGCTGGGATCACAAGGGTGCACCACCAGGCCTGGCAATATGTGGCTATTTAAAAATCTCATTTGTTTTTATTATAGGTTCATTATTTATTTGGTGGGAATCCAGGAAAATCTTGCTCTCCAAAGATGAGACTTGATGACTTCTGGTCACTGAAATTGTGTAGACCTTCAAAAGATTACTTACTGAGGCATTGCAAGTACCTTATAAGAAAACACAGGTAAAAAAAAAAAAAAATTCACTGAAAACTTTTAATTAACATTATCAACTATTTTTAATATTACCTAGCTTTGAAGATGTGAATACTCTTTGCAGCTTTAATAAGAAGATAATGTGAATATTGTTAAGAAATGTATTTTATAAATATCCTGTTAGTTCTAGTTATTTCTTGCTTTCCTTTTTCAAAGGAAGATGCAAAATGAAGACAAATATTGGTGCTAAAATTTTAAATACAAAGCAAGTACAATTTTTCAAATATTAAAGTAATAGAAAAAAATTTTTGTGAAGATGATTTGCCTACCTTGGAGTAATTTAAGTTCTAACTACTACAAGTGATATCAGCTCTAGATTATTGACAAATCCCTAACCTATTCATGACTCTCTTGATATTGGATGTGGTAATAGAATGGACTTCATAGTAGTCCTTTATAGTTTGATGTTTCACAATATGACTTTAAAATATGGTTATAGGTTTGCATCATTGCCCTTAACAGTTAATTGCAATATCATGTAATTAAATATTTCCTTGTATATCTCCTGGGACATGTTTACTTTCTAGTCTGAGTGATAAACCGTTAAAACAATGGTGGTGATAAACCACTAAAACAATGTAATATGTATTTATCATTTTGGTTACTGAGAGTGTCAGATGGTAATAAAAATTTGTAGGTTGAGAGGAAAAGATTAGGTAAAGTTAAGTAATTATTATGTTACAAGTTCTGCATTTTATTTTCACCAGTAAGCTAATGGAGTAGTTACTGTCATTATCACTGTTTTATCAAAGAAAAAACCTGAGGCACTTTAATATATATTATATAGTTTATATAACCCAAACATAAGTAACAAAGATTTGATTCTGAGTATTCTGACTTAAGAGCTGTCTACTTAACCACTGTGGTATGTGTGTGTGTGTGTGTGTGTGTGTGTGTGTGTGTGTGTGTGTGTGTACATAAACATATGTACGTGTGTACAGCCTCAGTAAGTAGTGAGACTCATCAACCTAGTGAGACCCTGTTTCCAAATAAAAAAAATCAGGCTAAGGGTATAGCTCAAAGGTAGACTGCCTCTGGGTTCAGTCCCCAGTAACACACACACACACACACACACACACACACACACACACACACACACACACAGCAAGAGAGAAAGAAAATAAAACACTACACATTTCATTTTCTTCTTTCTTTCTTTCTTTCTTTCTTTCTTTCTTTCTTTTTTTTTTTTTTTTTTTTTTTTGGTGGTACTGGGGTTCCTGGAAGCCCTTCTACCTCCGGGCTACACTCCCAGACCCATTTTTACATTTTTATTTGGAAACAGGGTCTCCTAAGCCAGCACACGCGGCTGGCTTCAAACCTGCACGATCCTCCTGTCTCTGCCTCCCAAGCGCGGGGATTACAAGCGTGCGCCACCACGCCCAGCTCACACATTTCATTTTCTAAAGGATTAAGTACTTCATGAGAAAATATATTCTACAAATCTAAGTAGATCTTGTATCTTTGTTTTTGATGAAATATATTGAGCTCTTTTGCAGTTGTTATGGAAGGTATTATATGTTCAGTTTTGTAGTTGATTTAATTCCTGAATGTGGTTTTAAAAGGAGGGTAGGAAGTACTCTCACCTGTTCTCTCACAACACAACTGCTGGTGGCACCTGGGTTGCCGTTCAGTTGCCAAGGACTCCACATCTGCACCATCTGCATAGCAGTGTTCTTACTCTGGATTCCCAAACACAAGTTTTTTTAGATGTACAGAGTAACTCATCTTGTATACATTATATTCACTCCGGGTCTTAAAGGCATTTCTCATGTTTTCTTACAACTCAAGGTAATTATTATTCTTGCTTATATTTTCTAGGTTTGAAGAAAAGGCCCAAATGGATCCCCTTAGTGCTCTGAAATACTTACAAAATGATCTTTATATAACAGTGGATCATTCAGACCCAGAAGAGACAAAAGAGGTAAAGAATGGTGGTAATAAACCAGAAATTGAATTTTTTAAATGTTTCTAACTTGAGTGTTTAAAGAAAAATGAAGAACATATTGTGACACTAATCTTTAAAATGACACAGAGCAGGTGAAACAAAAATAAAACATTTTCATTTGATAAAATTCAAAACCCTTAGTCCATTCAAAATAGGAATTTCAGTTGTAAAAGTTTAACTTAGATATTACTATTATATTTTAGGAAAGTAGACATTTTTATTTTTTCCATAATCCCATGGTTCTTTTACTTAAGAATTATGTCATGATTCTGTTGATACTCAAGATCAAAGAAAAGGAAAAAGAGGGGGGAAAATCCCCTTATTGTAGGGAGAAGGTAAAGAGAGTATGGTGGGAGTAGAATCCCTGCCGCCTTGCTGGGGGTGTGAGGGCAGCACAGGGTCTCGTGGCTCCCACTCAGCCCCCCTTGCTGCCTTAATGTTTACATGTATGAATGCTGTATGAGTAAAGCTTGACTATAGACTACTAAGTTTATTCGTCAGTAGTTCCTAATCTTGAGGAACATTATCTGATTATGACTTCTCAGTGTTTTTGGCACATGGGATAAAGCAACTGTTTCTAAAGATGTCTCATTTTTTGCGGGTTTGGGGATGGAACACAGGGGCATTTGATCTCTGAGATACACCCCCCTGCCCTATTTCTTTTTTTATTCTTTATTTTGAAACCAGGTCTCACTGAGTTGCAGAGGGCCTCACTAAGTAGCTGAGGCTGTCCGCAAACCGCCATCCTCCGGTCTCAGCCTCCCGAATGCTGGGATTACAAGCGTGCGCCACCATGCCCGGCAAGATGTCGCATTCTTAACGTCATATATGCTCACCCACTGTGTGGATGTGACTGCAGTGACTTTCATAGTTTTACAGCATCTCTTTCCTTTAACTTCAGAAAATCTTTGTGTCATTTCTTTCTTTTGCCAGCCATCATTGCTTATCTAGAAGCATCTGAACTGCCGTCCATTCTGCCTTCCCACTCACAGAATTGTTTTGGATGATCTGCAGTTCTATTCCTTACCTCCTTTTTTTTTTTTTTTTTTCAGTTGTTACTTTGCTTTGGTTTTGTAATAGCAATATCTAGTGGTGCTTTTCTTTCTTCAGCACTGATACAGTCAGCCACCATCTCTGACTTCCTCTTATTTTTAAAAACCAAAACAAAACAAAATATTTCAAAGTAAGTAATTTTAGCTGTGTGAGCTGTAAGTAGGCCAAATTTCAGATTTAATTTCAAATTACTTTCAGGGACCAGGTTCATTGTACTTTCAAAGTAATAAAGCTTGCATGTCCTCAGCACCAAAGCAAAGAGATATTCTTTCATACTTTTCTGCTGTGAAAATAAGTCCTATTTCTCTTAGTATTGGTTACAAGCCTTCACTAGGCAGAGAATCAGCAAAACACACTTTAGGACCCTCGGTATGGGGGTAGTTCGTTGTCTTTCATTAACACTTCAGTTCAGTTCATGTTGGAAATAGGGGAAATTGTTTTGTCAAGAAGTAGAATATGTTTTGTTTAATCCGTTATGACTTACAACTCTTCATAGTTGTGAATAGAACATTAATGTTAATTATTGAACCATACATTTGAAAATTATAAATATATTTCCTTGTGATTATTTCTCCATATCCTATATAAAATAGCTATAACCAGGCATAGTCATTTCTCTCTTTTTTCTTTTTCTTTTTTTTTTTTTTTTTTTTGGTGGTATTGGGAGTGGAACCCAGAGGCTTTCTACCCCCAGGCTATACTCCCAGACCTATTTTATATTTTATTTGGAAACAGGGTCTCACTAAGTTGCTGAAGGCCTCACTAAGTAGCTGAGGCTGGCTTTGAACCTGTGCGATCCTCCTGTCTCAGCCTCCCAAGCCGGGGATTACAAGCATGCTCCACCATGCCCGGCATCTCTCTTTTTCTTTTTGAGGTACTGAGGATTGAACTCTGGGGCATTCTACCTCCAAGCTACACCCCCCCCAGCCATATATATATATATTTTTATTCTTTATTTCAAAACAGGTCTTACTAAGTTGTGGAGGGCCTCATTAAGTTGCTGAGGCTGGCTGTAAACCTGTGATCCTCCTATCTCAGCCTCCTAAGTACTGGGATTACAAGCATGTGCCACCATCTCTGACTTCCTCTTATTTTTAAAAACCAAAACAAAACAAAATATTTCAAAGTAAGTAATTTTAGCTGTGTGAGCTGTAAGTAGGCCAAAGAAAATAGTTTGTTCTTAGCTAAGCTAATGGGAAAAATCAGGACAGGGAGGTATCTGAAGTTCAAACAGAACCATTTCTAAAATTTTGGTAGCTAGTTTCTATTTTTCTTTTCTTTCTTTCTTTCTTTCTTTCTTTCTTTCTTTCTTTCTTTCTTTCTTTCTTTCTTTCTTTCTTTCTTTCTCTTTCTGTACTGGGGATGGAACCCAGGGGCATACTACCTTCGAGTGACACCCCCAGCCCTATTTTTTATTCTTTATTTTGAAACAAGGTCTCATTGAGTTGCAAAGAGACTCATTAAGTAGCTGAGGCTGTTCTCTAACTGAGATCCTCCTTTGCAGCCTCCCAAATGCTGGGATTACAAGTGTGTGCCATCATGCCTGGCTTACTTTGTATTTTGTAAGCTATGCACTTCTATTCCATTCCCTAAAAGCTTAATCAAGCAAGTGTTGTTTAGCCCTAGAAGAAGTTTAAAATTTTGTGTTAGCATCATAGTCACCTCAGAAACTTTCAAAACAGTACTTGTACCCGAAGATTCTCCTTGGTCTGCATGTGTAACAAAAATAGAAACCACTCTTTTTTTGTTTTTCTGCTGGGATTTGAGCCCAAGAGGCATTCTACCTCCAAGCTACACCCTTTAAAAACTTTTTTATTTTCAACAATCTTTTTTTAGGAAAGGAATTTTGTGGTGACAATTAAAGTATATCTGCTTACAGGATTTGTCAGTGATGCAAATAGATCTTCATTTTCTTTCTTTTTTTAATTTATTTATTTTTATTGGTGCACTGTATTCATACATCCTAGATACAAACTTTTGTAGACATACATGCACACATCACCCAGTCATCCCCCACCCGATCCCCACCCCATTCTCTCCCCATCTCTCCTTCCCATGCTTGGCTTAGTGGTTGACATCTAGTATTATAGCAATTTATCCAAAATTAAAAATGATAATCTCACATAATAGTTTCATTTGTCTGATACCAAGCTTTTGATGACTTAAAGATAACATTTCAATATTTCTTTTTGCTTTCTTTCTTACCAGAGAATTTTTTTTTCTATTTTTTAGGTGAAACTATCATATATTTATATATTTATTTTTCAGAAAAAAATCTATCCTAATATGGAATATGGACTCTAGATACCCAGAACGATCTTGAAAAAGAACAAAGCTAGAAGATATATATTTTCTGATTTCAAACCATATAAAGCTACAATAATTGAAACAGTGTAGTACTGTTCTAAAGGCAGATATATAAACCATTGGAGTTAAATACAAGCCTAGAGCTAAATTCTTCCCTATATTGTCAAGTTATTTTTGACAAGGTTTCCATGAACATTTGGTGGTGGAAATAATAATCTTTTAACTAAATATTGTTGAAAAATAATAATTACATGAATAAAATTGGACCCTTACCTAATCCCATATACAAGTATTAACTCAAAATAGATAAAAGACCTAAATATAAATCTTAAGACTATAAACTTTTAGAAGAAAATCTGGGTAATAAAACCTCACAACATTGAAACTGGCAGTGATTTCTTGGATATGATTTCAATGGTACAGGCAACAGAAGAGTATACAAACTCCCTAAAAAATAAAAAAATATTGTATATCCAAAGACAATGTAAACAGAGTTAAAAGTTACTAATAGAATTGGATAAAATATTTCCAAATGCTATATCTGAAGGTATATTAATATTCCAACTAGAAATTCTAAAAATTAACAACAATAAAGGCAAACAATACAATTTAGAGATAGGTAAAAGACTAACATAATGAATCTCCACAGATAACCAATCTTAGTTGTCTGTTGGATGGAGAATCTTGTTTCTCTGGTTCTGGTGTGTGTTACCTATTTCTTCTTTGTAGTTAATCTCTTTGAGTATTTTCTCTAGCACTGGTTTTGAAGACATAAATTCCTTCAGTTTCTGTTTGTCGTGGAAGCTTCTTATTTCCCCATCTAATTTGATAGAAAGTTTTGCTGGGTAGGAAATTTTTGGCTGGAAGTTGTTTTCTTTGAGAGTTTGGAATATGTTACTCCAAGCCCTTCTGGCTCTCATAACTTGGTTTGGGAAGTCTGGAGTGATTCTAATTGGTTTGCCTCTGAATGTCACTTGGCCCTTTGCTTTTGTTGCCTTTAAGATTCTCTGCTTGGCTTCCACATTGGTCATTTTGACAATTATGTGGCGTGGGAATCCTCTTCTCTGATCCTGTCTAAAGGGAGTTCTATAAGTTTCCTGGATCTGTGTATCAACTTCTTGCTCTGTGTTTGGAAAATTTTCTGCTATTACTTCCTTGAAGAGATTGTTGATCCTTTTGGTTTCACTTTCTTTTCCCTCGTCTATTCCAATTATTCTTAGGTTAGCTCTCTTAAAATGGGCCCATATTTCTTCAATGTCAGATTCCTGCTGTCGGATATTTTTTTCTGGATTAGAAACTATGCGTTCATTTTTGGAATGATCATCCATAGGTGCTTGGATTTCTATTGGAGGGATGGGGGGACAGTGAGTACATTAAAGTAGACAAGTTACATAGCACATTACAATTTGGTAAGTAGTGTGGGAAAGTAAAGTTAGCAGAAGGATCGGGGAAATCAGAAGTACAAGAGATGAGTATTGGACAGCTGCAGTCCAAAGATGATCATAGTAGACCTCGGTGAGAAAGGAGATGTATAAACCAGGCATGGTGGTGCATGCTTGTGATCCCAGTACTTGGGAGACTGAGACAGGAGAATCTCAAGTTCGTAGCTAGCCTTGGCAACTTAGCGAGACCCTGTTTCCAAGTAAGAAATAAAATTGGGTTGGGGATTTAACTTAGAGGTAGAATGCCTGTGGGTTCAATCCCCAGTACCACAAAAAAAAAAAAAGGAAAAAAAAGCATACAAAGACTTGAAGAATTTGATGGAGTGATTTGCAGAGCGGTGTCTGAAGAACAGACTTCCGGTGGCTTCATAGACCAATCTGACTTCGGTTTCTATCTAGAGCAAAGATCTTACACGTAGTTTTAACTCCTCCTTTTATTCCATTTTTCCTAACTTGTGCTTAGGTACATCTGAAATATGTATGCCATTCAGGACCTTCAGCAGACTGTAAATCAGGGCTTATAAATATTACGGTGATTAATACTTGTAATTTTAAAAGCTATATAAACATTGATCCAAGGAATTGATGGTATCAACTGCTCAAGTATAGGGAAGTATCAGTTTACTCCTATTGATAATCTATTCATTTGTCTACTCTTTTTTATTCCTTTAACTTTCTTCTTTTTTAGCATCTTCATTCAGGATAAATACAGTTTTTATTTTTTTATTTTTATTTATTTAATTTTTTTTGCGGGTCTGGGGCTGGAACCCAGAGGTATTTGACCTCTGAGCTACAACCCCCGCCCAATTTTTTATTTTTTATTTTGAAACAGGTTGGGTTGCAGAGGGCCTCACTAAGTAGCTGAGGCTGTCCGCGAACTGCGATCCTCCAGTCTCTGCCTCCCGAATGCTGGGATTACAAGTGTACGCCACCATGCCCGGCTCTTAGTTTTTCTTAAAGTATTTTAATAATTTGTTAAATTGCCAGTGTTGGAATAATCGTGTCTTTACTGTTTTGTCATTGTTCATTTCCATTGTCTTTTGTGTGTGTGTGTGGTACTGGGTTTCCTGAAAACCCTCTACCTCCGGGTTACACTCCCAGACCTATTTTTATATTTTTTATTTGGAAACAGGGTCTCTTAAGCCAGCCAGACTGGCTTTGAGCCAGCAAGATCCTCCTGTCTTCGCCTCCCAAGCTTGGGGATTACAAGCGTGCACTACCACGCCCGGCTACGTTGTCTGTTTTAAACTAACTTAAGCTGACTAGCCTGAGAATCTCATCATCATTTACAGTATTATTTTCATTTAAAAAGGCCTTTGAGGAACTGAAATCAGAGAACTATAGTAATATATGCATATCTGTGTTCATAGCAGCACAATTCATAGTAGCCAAATTATGGAACCAACCTAGGTATCCATCAATAGATGAATGGATTACAACATTATGGAATGTCCACACAATGGAATTCTACTAAGCAATAAAGAAGAACAAAATTATGTCATTTGCAGGACAGTGGAAGGACCTGGGAAACATTACGTTAAATGAGATAGCCAGTCACAGAAAGTGAAGGGTCATATATTTTCTCTAATATGTGGAAGCTAGGAAGTAATTGGGATACTAGAGGGATTTCAAACAAAGAAGGAGAAACTTCAGTGGATCCACAGAGGTGGTCTAGGGGAAGGGGAAGATTGAGGATCAATAAAATTACTACCATTGGCTTTATGTACATATATGAGAAGACCAGTGTCAGTCTCAGTTCCATATATTGGGAAGGGGGATAGGGAGGGAGCTGAGGGCAAGCCTGCCAAGCGCTGTGTGCTTGTATGTCACTGTCAACAGGATTTTCATTATGATGTGAGGCTGTAATGCACCAATAAAAGTATATTTTAAAGAGGCTTTTGAGTTTTACAGTATAATTAATACACGATTGTAGGATCCCAATTTATAATTTTGGAATGGCCTATGAATGCTTTTTTCTCACAGTTTGATTTAGATAGCAGAGATAGCAAGTGTTTTACAGTGTCTTTATTTTTGAGGTAAAAGTGCATTATACTAAAATCTCAACAACAGTGTCCAAGGTACCAGTCAATCTGTTTATAAGAGTCCCAAATGAGTTATTTTCTTTTTATTACAGGTGACCTATTGTTCCTTAACACATACATGCTTTAATAAACTTAAAAGTAAAACAATTTCAGGACTTGCTCTAGTATTTTGGAAACCAGTGGTAGCAGTCCAATAGAAAATTCAGCAGGTTCTTTAATTTAAATGTGAGGTTTTTCTTGTTGACATCTGGTGAATAGACCTATGTAACAGGTGCAGAAACGTACTGAGGTTAATAAATGGTCAGAGTTTTAAAAATTATTTTTCTCAAATATGCTACCCTACTAATGTTTCCCCTTTCTTTACAGTTTCAGCTCCTAGCTTCAGCTCTATTCAAGTCTGGTTCAGATTTTACAGCTCTAGGTAAGTGCGCCAGTATCGTTTGTACAGTCAGGAGCCCTCCCATTTAAGGTTCCTTTTTTTTTTTTAATGTAACATTAGGTGAGATACCATTCATATAAGTGGAGCAAGTTTTAAGGTAGCACAGAATATGTTTAGTAACCTGCTGAAAGGTTACTTTTGAAGTATCATTCATCACTTCATGGACCACTTTGCAGATCCTGTTTCACCAGTTGTTTGTTGTGATGTAAACAGATGGCAATAGAAGCATGGTCAAAATAAATCAATTGTTTAGCACTGCTTTGGGATGCAGGCTGTTTTACAGCTGTACATGCTATTAGATAACACTTTTTGCTTAAATAGTTTTCCTCGTAGTTCTTTTTGGAATTGTGTGGTGCCAAGAGAATGCCATTTGGGTAGGCAATGAAGTAAATTTTAGGGGAGCAGAGAAAATAAATGATTTTATTCTTTAAAATGATTGTTTGCTTGTTGGTATCTTAATCTTTAAGAACAGTTCCAGTTGGAACTTGGTTCTTTCTCAGACATCTCAGTGTGGGCATCAGTCTTCATTAAGAGGTACTCTTGGAGCTGGGCATGGTGGCGCATGCTTGTAATCCCAGCATTTGGGAGGCTGAGACAGGAGGATCATGGTTCGTGGACAGCCTCAACTACTTAGTGAGGCCCTTTGCAACTCAGTGAAACCGTTTCAAAATAAAGAATAAAAAATAGGGCAGGGGTTGTAGCTCGGAGGTCAAATAACTCTGGGTTCCATCCCCAGACCGGGGCGGGGGGGTAGTACTCTTGGCCAGGTGTGGTGGTACATGCCTGTGATCCCATTATTTGAGAGGTTGAGACAGTAGGATCACAGGTTCAAAGATGGCCTCAGCAATTTAGCAAGGCTCTCAGCAACTTAGCAAGACCTGTTTCCACATAAAAAATAGGGCTAGGGATATAATTTGGAGGTAGCATACCTCTAGGTTCAACCACCAGCACACACACACACACACACACACACACACACACACACACACACACCGTGTACTTTTGTTTAGTATTAATGAATTATTAAAGTAGTTAAACTAGATGTAATAAAGAAAAAGGTCTACATCAAAGTTCTAGGACCCAGAACTTAACTTTATTTAGGTGAATTTTCAAGGATTTTTTTTTTAGAATAACTCGTTGGGAGCTTTAATTTTTCACCAATCTTCTCATGTTTCTTTTCTTTTTTTTGGGGGGTGGGGTGGGGGTACAGGGAATGGAACCCAGGAGTACAGTACCTGTGAGCTACACCCCAGCCTTTAGTCTATTTACTTATTTATTTACTTATTATTGCAGTGCTGGGGATGGAACCCAGGGCATCCTACCTCTGAGCCACACCTCCAGCCCTATTTTTATTCTTTATTTTGAAACAGGGTCTCACTGAGTTGCAGAGAGCCTCACTGAGTAGCTGAGGCTGGCCTCGAACTGTGATCCTCCCATCTCAGCCTCCTGAATGCTGGGAATACAAGCGTGCACCACCATACTGGGCTAGTCTCTTTATTTTTGAAACAGGGTTTCAGTGAGTTGTGAAAGGCCTCAACAAGTAGCTTAGGCTGTCTGCAAACCACAATCCTCTGGTCACTGCCTCCCAAATGCTGGGATTACAAGCATGCGCCACCACACCCGGCCTTTATATTTCTTTTGAAATATGAGAATATTAAGCCAGGTATGGTGATGCATGCTTGTAATCCCAGTACTTAGAAGGCTGAGACAGGAGAATTACACAGGTTCGAAGCCAGCCTCAGCTACTCAGTGAGGTTCTCAACATCTTAGTGAGATCCTGTTTCAAAATAAAATATAAAATAGGTTGAAAGTGTAGTCTGGAGGTAGCCCCTAGGTTTCATCCCCAGGATCACAAAAAAAAATTAAAGAAAGAAAGAAAGAGAGAGAGAGAAAGAAAGAGAATTTTAGCCGGGTGTGGTTTGAAACCAGAGTATGGTAACTTAGGCCCTGTTTTAAAATTTAAAGGGCTGAAGGTATAGCTCAGAGGGTAGAGATCCCCTGGGTTCAACTTCCAGCAAAAAAAAAAAAAAAGGAAAGAGCCAGGCGTGGTGGTGCACCTTTTTAATCCCCGTTTGTAATCCCCGTGCTTGGGAGGCGGAGACAGGAGGATCGTGCATGCTTGAAGCCAGCCATGCTGGCTTAAGAGACCCTGTTTCCAAATAAAAATATAAAAAGTAGGTCTGGGAGTGTAGTCTGGAGGTAGAAGGGCTCCCAGGAACCCCAGTACCACACACACACACCAAAAAAAAAAAAAAAGGAAAGAAGAAAGAAAGGAAAAGCTGGTTATGGTGGTACATGCCTATAGTTCCAGTACATGGGAAGTTAAGACAAGAAGATCTCAAGTTGGAGACCAGCCTTCACAACTTAGTGAGGCCATTAGCAACTTAACAATACCAAATAAAAGAATAAAATAGGGCTGGGGTAGAATGCCTCTGGGTCCAACCTCCAATACTAAAATATAAAATAAAATAAAATTAGGCCTCAAATAGGATCTCCTAAGAATTTAGATAATTGTTTGCCACTATTCCATGTTTTCAGAGACTCTTAAAAGCTTTTCAGGCTACTAGAAATCTCAGCCTGTGATGATGGAGAATCTAGATAGGTGTTTTTATGAAAGCTCTGGCCTGTGTGAACTTTGGAAGCCTGACACGCAGATATTCTATTTGAATGAATATGTGCCTTATGTATGGAGACCATAACCCAGGGACATTGCTTTTATTTATTGGTGGGCAGCACTAAATTGTCTCTAGCTGACTTGACTTCTAGCCTTTAGGACAAGAATTTCTTGGCAGTAATTTGAATGTTTGAGTAGCATCAGCAAATATTCTGCCCTGGGCTTCACTCCTTTCTGTTGTTTCTGCCCTGTTCCCTGCCAGCTAACATATTTTTTCAGGAACAGTTTGTTTTACTTGGATGCTAAACAAACCACAGATACACAAAGAATAATAAAACACAACAGAGAAAAATGCAAAAGGAAAATGCTGTGAGCCTTTGTTTCCTACCTTGTCTAAAGGGAGGTGGTACAGATTGAGTAGCTAGGAAGTTAGAATGTAGCATAGTATTTACCAGTCAGAATTGAAGTTCAGCTCTGCCACTGGTTTGTTTTAAAGGTCACCTTGGGGCTGGGGGTGTAGCTCAGTGGTAGTACTTAGACTGTGTGATGCCCTGGGTTCTATCCCTAGCACCTTATTTTTTAATTTAATTTAACTTTTTGGTGCTATGGATGGAACCCAAGGGCATTCTACCTCTGAGCTACACCCCCAGCCCTATTTTATTTTTTCATTTTGAAACAGGGTCTCACTAAATTGCAGAGGACCTCCCTAAGTTGCAGAGGGCCTCACTAAGTTGCAGAGGCTGGCTGCAAACCAGCAGACCTCCTGTCTCAACTTCACAAGTACTGGGATTACAGATAAACAAACAAGCAAACATTTTTGTTTGTTTCTTTGTTTAAGTGGAATTGAACAAATTACTTAATAACCATCGGTTTTCTTAATCTATAAACTGAAGGTCATGAAAGTTCTGACCTCAGTTGTTGAGAGAATTAAGTGAAAGAATTATAGAAACCACTTACAGTAGACCGTGTAGCAAATGCTCCATTTAGGGGACTTTTTTTTTTTTTTCCAGTACTGAGGATGGAACCCAGAGGCATTCTACCTTCGAGCGACACCCCCAGCCCTATTTTTTATTATTTATTTTGAAACAGGGTCTCACTGAGTTTCAGAGAGCCTCACTAAGTAGCTGAGGCTGTCCTTGAACCATGATAATCCTGTCTCACCTCCCAAATTCTGGGATTACAAGCATATGCCACTATGCTTGGCAAGGGGACTATTATTAATATCTGCCTTAAAAATGTACTTTTTGGCACCAGGCGGGGTGGCGCATGCTTGTAATCCCCGGGCTTGGGAGGCGGAGACAGGAGGATAGCTCAGGTTTGAAGCCAGCCTTGCTGGCTTAAGAGACCCTGTTTCCAAATTTTAAAAAATACATAAAATAGGTCTGGGAGTGTAGCCCAGAGGTAGAAGGGTTTCCAGGAACCCCAGTACCACCAAAAAAAAAAAAAAAAAATGTACTTTTTATAACCAAGGTGAATTTGAATGAGGAGCAAATTCAGGTTGTATGCTAATTTTAATAACGATAAATTTGACATTATAAACTTGAAGTTCTTTTCATAAGGTTTCATGACTATTCAGAGTTCCTGGTTCTTGCTCTCATTCGAATTCTGTCAGACTGTTTTACTTTTTACAATAATTAGAATTGAAATAAAATGGGTTATTTATCAAACTTTTCATCATATAGATGGATATTTCCTTTTCTAAACTCTGCAAAAAAAAATAGCTTCAATCATACTTTCTGACTGGCTTCCTTCAAGATTGATCTAAGTTATATTAAAAAGCACATATTCATGTTATCTGTAATATTTTAGAGAATCAAATGGAAAGTGATTTACAGCTGGTATTCTCTTACTTTTAGAAAAAAGACTGACTTGGGAGGCAAATATCCTCTAAGGATCTTTATTTTAGAGCTTCTGTTTGCTGTAGCACCTTTGAGATCAGACTGTTTTACTATTTTAAAAGTTGTGTCTTGCCGGGTGTGGTGCCGCACGCTTGTAATCCCAGCGCTTGGGAGGCTGAGACGGAAGATCACACAGGTTCGAAGTTAGCCTCAGCAACTTAGTGAGACCCTGTTTCCAAATAAAGTATAAAATAGGTCTGGGAGTATAGCCCGGAGGTAGAGGTCCCTGGGTTCCACTTCCAGTACCACACACAGCTGTGTCTTCTAGAAGTATTGGAGCAATTAGACTTGTGTTCAGCAAGGTGTGTGACAAGGAGGAAGTCTAGTCTGTGGAGCATGTTGCCTTTCAGGCTTCACACCTGTCTTTTGAAGTTTCCAATCCAAATATGATATGCAAATAGGAATTTAGACAAATGTTTAAAACATTTTATGTCTTGAGTACAGTGCTTTTTGGCACTCTGTTGATATTTGTGAAGTAGCTTTAAGAATTTCAGAGCATGTGTTTTGCGCTTTTAACAGTTAATTTTTTTATATCCATCAAACTTATATTTCAGTAAAATACTTTCTTCAGCCTCCTATCTGTAGCCCACGTGTATATAGGGGCTTGTAACATAAATAATAAGTTTAGTGTTAGAAATATTATTTTTACTATTAATAATATTTTATAAAGCCCACATGTATAGGGGCTTGTTATATAAAAAGTTTAGTGTTAGAAATGGAACTTTTAAAAAATTTATATGCTAGGGAAAATAAAAATTCTCAAGATTTTTTTTACCATAAATAGGACACATCAGCTGGTCTGTGTAGGATTAATAGTATATTCCTAGTAGATCACCTTCTTTAGCCAAAGTAGCAGTGATATAGTAATAGCTGGTTATATTAACTGAACACCTACTGTGGGTCCAGGTATTATTCTGAGCACTTTGCGTGTCCTAACTCATTTAATTCCCATGCAGTATCCAATGTTCTGAGCGGTTAATTCCTCATTCTATTTTTTTTTTTTTTTCGGTACCAAGTTTGGAACCTGTGGGCATTGTACCTCCAAGCTACACCTCAGCCCTATATTTTAGTCTTTTATTTATTTTATTTTATTTATTATTATTATTATTATTATTATTATTTTTTTTTTTTTTTTGGTGGTGGTGGTACTGGGGTTCCTGGAAGCCCTTCTACCTCTGGGCTACACTCCCAGACCTATATTTACTTTTTTTTTTTTTTTTTTTTGGAAACAGGGTCTCCTAAGCCAGCACGCGCGATCCTCCTGTCTCTGCCTCCCAAGCGCGGGGATTACAAGCGTGCGCCACCACGCCCGGCTCTTTTTATTTTTTTTGAAACGGTCTCACTGAGTTAGTTGCAAAGGGCCTCACTAAGTAGCTGAGGCTGTCTGAAACCACAATCCTCCAGTCTCCGCTCTTGACTGCTGGGATTAAAAGTGTACGCCACCACGCCGGGTAGTCTCTCGTTCAATTTTGTAGTGAAAGAAAGTGAGAGAAACTTAGTTATTAGGAACAGAAGGTTTAGAATCAATATGACCTTTTTGCTCTAGCTCTGCTCTGGCTTTTAAATCATTGTGTGACTATACATGCAACACACATATCCCGCACATGTGTGTGTGTGTTTAAATTGACTACAGATAGCTGGGCGTGGTGACACACACTTGTAATCCCAGCATTTGGGAGGCTGAGACTGGAGGACCGTGGGTTGGGGACAGCCTCAGCTACTTAGTGAGGCCCTCTGTAACTTAGTGAGACTATTTCAAAGTAAAGAATAAAAAATGGGGCAAGGGGTGTAGCTCGGAGGTCGAATGCCCCTGGGTTCCATCCCCAGACCTGCAAAAAATAAACAAACTACAGATAAAGTTTAAAATTCCTCTTAAACCACTTCTCTCAGTCTCTGTTCCCCGTATCTCTGCCATTTCTGGTAGAGCTTTACAAAACACACATATAAAGGGACATAAATACAGTTGATTCTCATTATTCAAAGTAATTACCTTTTATTATGCCATGAGGAACATTGAATTAGTCAATATGGAATCATTGTTCCTATAGGAAGTAGAGTTCAGTTTCTGTGAGCCTCAGTTCAAAATGTTTTCTTAACTGACTTGTATGTGTTACTGTTTAAAGATACCATATTTAAAAGACATTGTTGATTTATTAACATCAAACTCAATGGTCAACAGCACTGTAAATCATACCTGAATTAAGTTTATCTAACACTATTTTCTCCATAGAGCACATTGTGTCTTACACTTAGAAACACTAAATAGCATTTTTAACACTACATTTGGAGGCCATTTTGAACAATTAAGTCGGCAATTCCAAAATTTGAAAAGTGTGGCACCATACAGACTAAAAACTTCTTGGCACTCTTGCAATTACGGGGTAGCCGGCATTGTGGCACAAGCCTATAATCCCAGCACTTGAGATGCTGAGACAGAAGGTTCAAGGACAGCCTCAGCAAGTAGTAAGACCCTCAGCAACCTAGTAAGACCCTATTTCAAAGTAAAAAATAAAGTGAGGTGTGGTGCCTGCAATTCCAGTACAGAAGAATTGCAGGTTCGCAGCCAGTCTCGGCAATTTAGTGAGGCCCCCTACAATTTAGTGAGACCCTATATCAGATTAAAGAATAAAATAGGGTTAGGAGTATACCTTGGAAGTAGAATCCCCCTGGATTCTATCCCCAGTACTACAAAGAAGGAAGAAAAAGAGGAAGGGAAGAAGGGTGGGTGCTGGGGGTATAGCTCTGAGATAGAATGCACAGAAAACAAAAACTAAGGGGCAAGTATATACAAAATCTATTACCAAGTTGGGGTGCACACATTCACTCAAAAAAACATACTTGACAAAAATCTTACCAATTGATGAATCTAAGTAAAGGATATATATGGGTGTTCATTGTACTATTGAACCTTTTCTGTGGGTTTGAAATTTTTCAAATAAAAAATTGAAAATAAACCAGGCATTGTGACACATGTTTGTAATCCCAGTATTTGGGAGGCTGAGACCGTAGGAACGCGGTTCGCAGATAGCCTCAGCTACTTAGTGAGGCCCTCCACAACTAGTGAGATCCTGTTTCAAAATAAAGATTAGAAAATAGAACTGGGGGTATAGCTTGGAGGTAGACTGCCTCTGGGTTCAAACCCTACTCCTACAAAAAGAAAAAAAAAAGCAGTTTGGAAAATTTAAAAGTATAATACAGAAAAAAGATTATAATCTCACCATTCAGAGACCAGCCTTGCTAATATTTTACTTGTATTCATTTATATAAGTTTTTGTTTCATCTTAAGCTCAGATCAAAGGTAGAAACATTTTCCTATCAAATGTAAAATAATTTTCTAAATAAGAAAGGAATGTGCCATTCTTGAGGCATTGTTTATTTCCTTCCAGAAAACTGGTATCCTTGCAATATTATGTTCTACTCCTGTTCTTTATAAGATTAGAACAAATTGGCCCTATTCTAAGTTGAATGGAAATCAATCTGGCTTGAAGCAGTCTTTATGGAACCATCGTGTCAAATACGATTCATGATGGCGCTAGTTCTTTTCTGATGGTTCTCAGCAGGGTTCTCATGTCTTAGCCACTTCAGAAATTGAAAGATCATTTATTATATTATTTAAATACCTCATTTGTGTGTAAGAAAACTGAAGCAGCTTAGATCAAAGCACTAAGTAACTCAAAGGAGGAGTGGTCTCGCTGAGTATCAAGTAGCCATGTGAACTCCAATATCACATGTTTACTGTTAAGGGGAGGAACTTCCTTTAGATGAACAGTCTCCATCTTTTAAGAATATCATCTACTTTCTTATATTTCTCTGGATTAAAAATAGAAATAGTTTTGGGGTTTTTTTTTTGTCTTTTTTTTTTTTTTGTGGTCCTTGGGACAGAACCCAGTGACATTTTACCTCTGAGCTGCCCCAGGCCTATTTTTTTTTCTTTATTTTGAAATGGGGTTTCACTGGATTGCAAAGGACCTCACTAAGTAGTAGCTGAAGCTGTCCACGAACCATGATCCTCCTGTCTCAGCCTCCTGAATGCTGGGATTAGAAGCGTGCACTACCACACCTGGCTTAGTTCATTATTCTTATGCATGCCTAGCATAGAACCTGGTGTGTACTACCACAATATAGATGGTGTTTGCTATGCGCCATTCTATATACTGTACATGTATTTCTTTCTCCTCGTCACCTACATTTTTGCTCAGTCTTTTGATAGTACTTATAGTTCTCAAGGCCTTAGTGATTTTAGACTACTTTCTACAGATTCTCTAGAAAGAAGATTCTTTTAATTTTGAGTTTATCTTATTTTTATAAAAAGAGAATTTAGTGGGTCAGAAGCATTAAATAGTCAGAAAAGAGGTATTTTCCTTAATATACCAGCAGAGGAAAAACCTTGGAAGGAAGAGAAATCAGTCTTATTTACCAAAGTGCCAAATGCTTTCCATATAATTGCATTTAATCTACACAATAATTTCATGAAGTAAGCAGGATTATCACAGATTGATAACTGAAGAAACATGTGCTGAAAGCTGGAGAGGCTGATAATACTTGAATTCACACCACTGCCAGGTAGAACTGGGAGCACATTAGTATAGTCTCTGGTTTGGAAGCCTGATTCGATTTTGTTTTCCACTGTACATTGTTGCTGGTATCCGCTGGCTTTTTTGTTCTAGGTTGAGCTTTAAGCATAGTGGATGAGTTTCTTTTATCTCTTCTTCACCAGGCTTTTCGGATGTGGATCACACCTATGCTCAAAGAACTCAGCTCTTTGACACCTTAGTAAACTTCTTTCCTGACAGCATGACTCCTCCTAAAGGCAACCTGGTCGACCTCATCACACTCTAGCTGCAGAGTCACTGGGCATGGAGGCCGGAGGACAGGAGCTGCTTTCAGTGTTTGGGATTGCAACCCCTTGGCTGAGGCGAAGCTGCAGTGGTGAAGGACTGCGCCAGAGTTTTGAAGGGATATTTACCGTCACGCGTTTTAACCCTCTTCTTCATACTTGACCTCAACCCACCCTTTTCCTCATCTTATTCCTAAATTAGGCTAATAAAGTGAAATTGGTATACTTTCCATTTAAATACATATATTTTTTCTTACTTTAATTTTTAAGACTTAATGAGTATAAAAGAAAAACTAGGCAGTTTTCCTTTTCTGGTTTTTCTTTCTTTTTTTTAAATTGGGGAAACAGCACTATTAACAGATTCATTTGAACAAGATTATTGTATTTTGTTTTGGGGCCTTTATTTCCTCTTTCTCCTCCCTTCCCCTTTCACTTTACCTCACATTGTGCAACTGCTTGTAATGGTGTTCACCTCTCCATTCGTAACGGGTCAGCTCTGTAGGACAGTTGATATATGTTTAGGTAATATAAATGTCTTGTGTTGGCTTGCTCGTATTACATTAAACAGTAGACAGGATAGAGGGCTCAAATTTGTACTTAAAACATGAAACCCAAGATTGACTGAGAAACCCTACCAGAGATTGGTATATAATATTTCTGTAGTGATATATTTTATAGTGAATATTAAATAGCATTTCGTTTTGAGTCATAGGAACTTGAAACTGAGAAGATCAGAGTTGAGAAACATTAACCACCACTCTGAAAACACTGGCTGGAGAGATCCAATGGTGATTAATATGCTCATTGAAGTCCTTTTAGCAATTTCAAAAAACAAAAAGACTTTCCCTCTGGTAGAGCTGTACAAAACCAAGGTTCTCATTTTTCTTTTGTGCTCTTTGTAGCGGTTTCCTTTGTGCGTGTGTTGGAGGGGGAGCAAGTTTCCAGACTTGCACTTTCATTTTTTCCTATACGTCTCCCTGCATCTACTTCTAAATACTGATATTTTGCAGTGTAATGGTTTGTGATTGTCCCTTGGTGTACGACCAACAGCCACTTCATTATACACACAGTCCAGGCTTTAACAGAAAGAAAAGTATAACAGATGAGCATTTCCATGGTTCTGTTTTTGTGTATGTGGGAATGGAAGTTATATCTTCCTATGAAGTGCTGTAGAATGTAATATGAGAAATGGACATCTAGCTTGTGCTCACATTTGCTCAAAAAGTGTGCTTTATTCAATTCTTCTCTGCCATTCTGGAAGTATAATGTCCATATGTCCACTGTTGGGAGTGAATGACTTTATGGAATTATATCCCTGAGTAGCAGGATGAGGCCTCACCAGAGAGAAGAAATTGGCCTGCACTTTCAAGAAGTATCATGTACACAATGGGAGTTTAAGGTGTGTTTTAGCTCTGTCTTTATTACATGATCTTCTTTTGAGAATGAACAGAAATGTATTTTTGCTAGATCTAGGCTTGAATCTTGGGTTTCTTGACTTTCAAGCATCCCAAGCAATTAATAGTGATTTATTAAATATTTAGGTCTGTATTTTATCTTGTGAAAAGTATAGTATATAATTCAGCAAATACCAAATTAGGTAGCTGCAGAATAACCAATTGACTATACAGTTGAGTAAATTTATTGTTTATAAAATTGTACAGTTTCATAGAATGATTCCCCTGAGTATCAGTTAAGAGAATAAAATATTACTATCACTAATATTGTAGCCTGTTAGATCTTATTTTGTTGAGACCAATGCAAATCAGAAGGTCATCAGAGAAGAACTTCAACTTGGTAAGATTGCCAAAATTTAAAAGCTGTAGTTTGGCTATTGTGAATTCTGGCACTTTAAAAACATTAACCAAATGAAATTCTGTTGCCCTCCACCATTTATTTTATAGTGCCTTTTTTGTAATTTTTTTCCATCAGTTCCTTAGACTCCATATTATTTGGAGGAAATTTAGTTCTCTATTTCAGTGACTTTGTTTTTAGTTATCCTTGCTTTTCCCTAGTTATTTTTTAAATGCATGACTGTTTTATCTTTCTTCATTTCATTTAGGTGGATTTTTTCCCTCATTTCTAGAATTATTTTTCACTACCATGTTTAAGCAGGGTGTACAACGGTGAGCCACTTAGTTTTACTAAGCGAGATGAACTTAAGTAATTGACTAAGTTAGGATCTGCACCTTGCAGGTTTAGCGGAGCATTGCTAGGATGACCACAGAGAATGTAAGACATTGTCGTCCATTACCAAGACTGACACGTTGCTCCCACCATTTCACATCAGAGCCCTGATCTGGAATTCGTTTATATGTTTAGTAAAGGAGCTACATGTAGAATTCCAAGAATTTTAGCAGATTTTTTAAAAATAAATTTAGTACTCAGGTAGCCACATTAAGTATAACGTGTGCTTTATACTTAACAATTCTTTAATTCTAGCTTAATGAACCCTAAATTGAAACTCCTGGCTGATGATTTAGCCAGAGTAATTAGTGGGATACAGCTTGCCCAGTTTTATCCCTGGCTTCCACTCCATTCCCATTTGTCTTTTCCCCAGCTAAATATATGGTTTTCACTCAGAAATAAACCAGACCTTTGATATTATTTTCAATGTTTATATTTCATGAGAAGTCATTTTATTTACAGATCAAATGTATTTGCATTTTATTTAATGAAATGTTAGAAACCTCACATGGCCAGCTTGATTAAGTATATCACTCTTATTCACAAAGCAAAGGAATTCAGAGTGCCTACCTCTATGCTAAAGCTAACAGACATTTATAACCTTTATCAAGGTTATCTTTATAGATGTGGTTTTCATTTATACCAAATTTATTGCCCACATCTAATAAGTAAAAACTGCTACAAAGCATTAGAAAGTTAAGTCACTGGTTTGTCATAGAAAAGCTTGTTAGATTTGGGATGCAGTGATTTGTTTAAGCTTGTAAAACTGCGTTTCTGAGTGAAATACAGTATATACTGCATAGAAATGGTTGGTAGCTCTTTGTTCCAATGGGTTTCTTCACAGTTGCCTTAAGAATGCTGTCCCACCTCTAATCCCAGCTACCTGGGAGGCAGGTGGGTTGTAAGTTGATTAGAAGAGACCCTTTCTCAAAAAAAATTTTTTTTGTTTTTGTGGTTTTGAGGATTGAACCCAGGGGCATTTTACCTGCAAGCTATACCCCAGCCCTATTTTATTTTTATTTTGAAATACGGTCTCGCTAAGTTGAGTAATTTCACTACTTCCCGAGGCTGTCCTCAAACCTGTGATCCTCTTGTCTCAGCCTCTCAAGTACTGAGACATTATAGGCATTGCACCACCATGCCCAGCTTCAAAATATTTCTTTTTAAAGGATTGACGATAAACCTCAGAGGTAGAATACTTATGGGTTCAATCCCCAGCACTGCCAAAAAAAAAAAAGTAAAAACATACATTGTAGAGATTACACATTAACAGAATTTTATTTCATAAAACAGGATTTTAAAATCTAACATAGGAATGAAAACTAGTTTGAGGCACTTAATCATTTTGTGAGAGAGAATGATGTTTAATGGGTCAAAAGCATAAGATATATGTTCCTGGTTATATTTTTTCAGTTATGCTCCATTTCATGGTAATTACACCCAGCAGTTACCCTGTAATTATTCTTAACACTACATGGAATTCATTGTAGGTCATTTGATTATTTCCTGAAAGTTTTGTGAAATCCTGAGCTGACTGAACACTACACAGCAGTTGAGAATTACACTTTGAAGTGATTTCTACGGGCGGAGATCATGACAGTTTGTACTCTTAAATAAAGTCATGCAGCTATTTTAAAAATATGCTCTCCCTAACACTTTTCTTAAAAATTCTTGTTTATCCACAATCTCATTCCTTTGCTAAATCTCTAACCTGAATTTTCACCTGGTTTTAACTAATCCTTGATCGAGGATGTGTAAGCTCCCCCAGAAGTTTATAGTTGGAGGAGTTTATAAAGGTCGGCATATGACAACACTTTTAAATCTTTGGACTCATTAATGCAAAGATTGTTTCCCATGTTAGGAAAATAACATTATTATTTTGTGGTTTTGACTGTGGATTATCTCTAAGTGACTTGTGTTAAATTTGAATGACTTGGCTATTCAGAATTTCTAGTGTAGAGATGTGTCAATTAAAGGTCAGAGTTTCTAAGTTTGACTAGCTTAGCCGAATGGCATTGCCATAGTTTGTTTAGATGTGGGACTCATGAGTGAATTGATTTCTTCACCAAATGTTCTTTTCGTTTTTCTTAATAAATGCTAGAGATTTTATTTATATATGGTTTTTAACCTTGAATACTCACCAAATACTGTGAAATTTATTTTCATTTATATTTCTTACTTAATTTAACTTAACTCTTAGCTTTTTAGCCAAAGATGTCCAAATCATCCTGAGGCATACATGCACTGTTATCCTTTCTTTTATGACACAGAATAGTGAAATTTAAAATATAATTTAAAAAGTAATAACATTTAGATATTGCTATAAAATGTGTCATTTTCATTGGGGATAATAATAATGGCTATGGCAGCTCTCGGTGGATCCTTTGCTGGCTTCTTTTTCTTGCACTAAGAATTATTATCAAAGAAGTATTGGTAGAGTATGCGTTTATAGAAGGACTCATAGAATTCAGAATACTGCCAGAATTTCCATTTGCCTACTCGTTATGTTTTTATTTTTTGGTACTGGGGATTGAACCCAGGGGCATTCTACCTCCGAGCCACACCCCAGCCCTTTTTATATTTTATTTTGAAGCAGGGTTTTTCTCAGTTGCTGAAGATCTCACTGAAATGCTGAAGCTGCCTTGAGCCTTGATCCTTCTTGTCTCAGGGTCCCAACTGGAATTACAGGTGAACACCACCATTGCCCAGCTCTGTCTTTTCTTTTCATTGGTTTGTTCATTTTGGGTTGTTTTTCTTTTCTTTTTTCTTTTTTTTTCTTTTTTTCTTTTTTTTTTTTTTTTTTTGCCTTTTTCTTTTCTGCTACCACCTCTTATGAGTAGGGTTGAGTTTCTGCCAAAGTTGGAATTTGTTTTAAGAATTGATTCTCAGTTTCTGTTACAGTTTAATATTAGGAGTATCTTTAATTGGCATGAATATTTGGTATCCTGAAATAAAAATAATGCAGCTGTATGAATGTCTCTTCTTCTCAAGAATATGAGTTTCGATCGAGTTCCAGCTGACTAAATCTCATTCCCAGTCACACAGCCAGTGATGAAATCACCTGACAGTGGCTTCTGTAGCTCTTCATCTAAGGAGTCATTCGGATTACAGCAAGTTAGATTTTTGCATGCTGCAGTGAGATGGGCCTTCATGGAATATTCTCTTTATCTACCTTTTTCTCTCAGATAGCACTCTTAAGTTAAAGATCTTAAAATGGGTCCTGGGTTACTATTAATACAAAAGACAAAGGATGGTTCTAGTTCATCTACATTAGAGTTATCATTTGGAAATTAAGATTTGTTAATATATCATCATGTCCCCAAATACTGCCCAGCTTGCCCGGAAACAGTTTATGGGTCATCTGAGAACTGTAGTGTCGACAACAACAACAAAAAAATGGTGGGAAAGGGAGATGTTTGGTAGGGATTGAGACTAGTGCTGAGAAATCACTTGCAATTATGAAGTCGTACGTCTTCCTTTTTATTTGCTCTTTAGAGAGCCTCAGTGAGTTATTACACATTTGTATGCAATGTCCATTTTACCTATCCAAAACATTTTGACTTTGAAGTACTGAACCTCAGGAATAGAGAGGAGAATAAAAATGTTAGCAAAGAGCCGGGCGTGGTGGTGCAAGCTTGTAATCCCCACGCTTGGGAGGCGGAGACAGGAGGATCGCGCAGGTTCGAAGCCAGCCGCACTGGCTTAAGAGACCCTGTTTCAAAAATTATAAAATAGGTCTGGGAGTGTAGCCCGGAGGTAGAAGGGCTTCCAGGAACCCCAGTACAACCAAAAATAAATAAATAAATAAATAAATAAATAAATAATTTTTAAAAATAAAAATGTTAGCAAAGAAAAAGTGGGAGCTTTTTGCCTATAAATTTAAAGGTTTACAAATGTAAAGAAACAGAAAGCTCTTCACTTTTAACTCTGAATAACTTTATTAATACAATGTTGGGGAAAAGTCCACCAGAAGGAATCAAAGCTCCTGTTTCTAGAATATTCAGTCATTTTGAGTAGTCTTGGGGAAAATAGCAAGTTGTTATAAGTTACCTCTCTCCCCTCCTCCCAAATAGTTGTTGGAGATTGTGAAACAGAAACCCAGTGTGATGACCTCTAGATTCTACACTAGGTGAACAGTTTCTTCTGTACAGCCAGTTCCTTCAAGGATTCAGAGGGCACACCAGCAGGGAGGAATGTTCACATATGGTTGTTGAGCTCACAAAGGATGCAGTAGTCAGGGTTAAGCTCTCCCTGTAGCATGGCTCTGGACTGTCAGGGCACTGGCATTCCCAGCAGTGAGTTCCGATAGCGAGCTGGCCGTCACACAAGCACCACCTTGGGGGGATGTCCTTCTTCAGGAGTTTGGTCCACTACTTAATGCATGCCAGGTTGATTGGCAGGAAGAAGAAACACTTTGTGTGCTGTGTGGGACAGACCTGTGTACATGAGAAAGGAGGTGCTCAAGTAGCCAGTTTTGAGATTTTTCCCTCTCCTTAGTTAGCAGATCTCAAGAAAGTCTTCCTTACAGGTTAGCTAGTGGCATTCAGTTGATGTTCACTTAGTAGGCTTTTAAAGTAGGAAGATTATCATTTTATATATGACTTATTACCCATACAGAATTGAACTGACATTAGTGTTCATTTTTAAAACAAATTAATCACGAAGCTGGGCGTGGTGGCGCATGTTTGTAATCCCAGCATTTGAGAGGCTGAGACAGGAGGATCGCAGTTCGCGCACAGCCTTAACTACTTAGGCCCTCCGCAACTTAGTGAGACCTTGTTTCAAAATAAAGAATAAAAAAATAGGACAGGGAGTGTAGCTCGGAAGTCAAATGCTCCTGGGTTCCATCCCCAGACCCGCAAAAAAAATAAATAAATAAAAATAAATTAATCACATATAATCCCAGAGATCTATATTTTGCTTTGCCAAAAGTATATGAATCTTGGACATTAGAAGTATTTAATTAATAATTTTGCTTTATTCTCTAGGCCTTCTTCATGTCTATAAAGTGATTGATTAAAGGTGTCTAGAATAAAATCCCAATTCTGTCATAGCTGGCAAAGCTTTACAAATTTAGTTGAAACAAGAGAGAATCTTAAAGTATTAGTGCTACAACCAATGTAAATCTGCAAATGCCTTGTAATTACTATATTTACTATATTTTGTTTGTTTCTGTGGTGCTGGTGAATCAACCCAGGGCTTCCCACATGCTAGGCAAACTGCTGTCCCACCGAACTCCTCCCCCGGCTCTGTATTCCCCTTTTTCAGATGAAAGGGGCCACTGAGGGGGGAGAGGTCATTTAACATTTTAAAATTGCCCACCGTAAGAGCCTGAGGGCACTTCGAGCTCGGTAAGACTGGCATTACTTATGTATATACACACACACATATGTGTGTGTTCACTGTACTTGTGAGAGCACTAAATAGGAAGTTGTAAGACATAGGAAAATAATTGTCAGCCCAACCCAACCCTAAATTTGATAATAGAATATCAAAATTTAAAATACGGGGTGAAATGTGAGTAGTCTTCTATAGGGGCTGGCTTTTTTAGTCATATACTTGATATCCTCAAGATAACTTTTCCCAGTAAATGATTTTGGTGACTGACAGTTGTAAAAGCTTCTTCACTTGTAAACCATCCATTTAGAAAACACAAGTGGATTTCTTTCCTAACCACCGCATTTAGCCTGTGTAAGAGATGTGGTTGTGTTCTTTTTTAAGCCGACATACTCTTCTGACCTGTATGCAATGTCTTGATGTGAATTAAATTAGATTATATAGAATTGTCTTTTTTATAACCTTCAGTTCAATTTGCAAAATACTGTGACATTTTCTGTGAGCAGGTTTCTTTGTGGATATGTGCGTGTGTGTTGTGTGTGTTTCTTTTTACTTTTTAGAAGTACTCCTTCCCTTACCACCACTCTAAAAGCTATTTACAGTTGAATCTTTACTCTTAGAAGAAAAATACAGGAAAGCTAAGCAGAGGACTTCTTTCTTGTCTTAGTCTTAGGAACAAAAAGTATTTCATCTTTCCAAAATGGCCTATTTCTAAGCGGCTTGAGAAAGAAGTTAGAAATTTTTTAAGTCAATATTTTTACTTTTAGAAATTAGAAGTACTTGGTGGCCAGAAATTAAGATCTCTTCTGATAGAAAAAGATCTTCAAAACCACAGTTGAACTGGAAGTTGAACTAGAAAGCCTTGTCTTTCGCAGGCCTGCCCGTCAGTGCTGCCCGTGGGCCCTTCCCTGTGAGGACATCTCCTGGGCCGGAACAGCTGTGGCAGCAGCCAGCCCATTTGAAAGTTGGAGAGTGTTATACAACATTATGAGGCTTTAATAATATGTATTGGTTTTTGTGATTATAAAATGCTTATTGTGTAGAGTTAAGAAATTGCTAAGTGTGAAGAAGAAAAGCCCTTATTAATTGATGAGATTTCATTTTCTTTTTCCTGACTTCTTTCCATTACTAAAAATGGTAAAGGCCAAAAAAGGTTAAAAAAAAAATGTTAACAGTCTTCTGCCACATGTATGCAGGAGGTCCGGGTTGCTGGTGTATGTCCCACGCTTACTTTTTTCCTTAAGTATTGCCCTTTTCTGGGTAGTATAAAAACAATTATGTTGATCTCTTTAAGCGTGAACTACGGATGTGACCATCAGCTGTAGAGAGCTGACAGCTTCATTCCTAAGACTCATTTGAGCTGCTAAGCCCTTCAGTACCGTTGAGGGCACATGGAGCCTATTCACACCACGAGGAGCTTTCTGTTGGTGATGCACTTCTTTATCTGGCCATAATACACCCACACCCAGAAAGGATAAGGTGCTTTTTTCAAAGGCTAAAAGGCAAGGCAAAACAAAAGGAATACAGACAAACTGAACATCAATATGAGAGTTTCTTCCATAGCCAGGCGTGGTGGCGCGCGCTTGTAATCCCAGTACTTGGAAGGCTGAGACAGGAGGATCACAGGTTCGCAGCCAGCCTCAGCTACTTAGTGAGGTCCTCTGTAACTCAGTGAAACCCTGTTTCAAAATAAAGAATTAAAAAAAAAATGGGGCTGGGGATATAGCTCAGTGGTAGAATGCCCCTGGGTTCAATCCCTAGTACCACAAAAAAAGAGTTCCTTACCATGCTTAAACACACAGCTCCCCCCCAAAATTGTATTGGTCTAAACACCAGCCAAATTCAGAAATTCTGAAACTCATTACTATTTCAGATGAGATTTTTTTCTCTTAGTGCATGTAGGAGAATCTACATTGTTGGGTGGATTCCCCTCGTTTCTTTACCCCCTCTTCTGTGACGTGTGGAGTCAGTCTGTTTCCAGAAGTACCCGAATCCAAAACAGAAACCACAAGGCACCTGGATGGGTGGCACGAGCTAGTTGGAGCATTGGTTAGCGTACAGAGCTCCTGTGGGCATCAGGCCTCTACTGCACCACGAAGTGTTCTAACTTACTGTGGGGTGGGGTTGTGTTCTGGTCTTCCTGTCCCCATGATGATCCTCTTTGGTTTACCTTTTGTCTGATACATGTGGATGTTTGGGGACTTTTTTTTCTTAGTACAAGTAATTTTCGAATCCTAGATTTGGTACATATGTTATCTTCACTTTGTGAATAAAAACTGAGTGATCTGCTAAACAATTGCAATTGTAGACTTATGCTGTATGTAATGTACATATGGAGAAAGAATGTATTTTGTTCATTTTCTTAATAAAAAGTTATATATGGATGCTCTAAGATGTCTCATGTTGGCCAAAACTATGTTGGAGTCAACCTTTAAAATGTGTATAGATTTTAGAATATTTATCTTTTTTCCTCAAAAAGGTGAGTTTTTTCTGGGCTTTGTGACATTTTCATTTGAGACTAAAAGAAGTATTGGTCAGGCTCACAGAGTTTCTGGGGGAAGTTTCCTTTTTTTTTTTTCCTGTGGTACTGGGGATGGAACCCAGAGGCTTTCTACCTTCGGGCTATACTCTCAGACCTATTTTCTATTTTATTTGGAAATAAGGCCTCACTAAGTAGCTGAGGCCTGCTTCAAACCTGCACAATCCTCCAGTCTTAGCTTACCAAGTACTGGGATTGCAAGCGTGCCACCATGCCTGGCTGGAAGTTTCCATTTTTAAATAACTCTGGCAAATTATTAAATGAAATGTTTTTTTGCTATTAACCACCAGCCTTATTTTACCTGTTTTGTGAATTGGACTTGTTTCCTAGATATTCTTTCAGAGGGACATACTCATAGTTAGGAAATAGAAGGAGAAACTAAACTAAAATAGAAAATTAATTATAGAAAAGATAGTAAAATGAGATCCAAACCCAGAGGTGTTACCCAAGTTTAGAAAAAATCAGGGATCTAAAGAATTTAAGGTCTTAGAGGGCTGGGCGTGGTGCCGCACACTTATAATCCCAGCATTTGGGAGGCTGAGGAGGATCCAGGTTCACAGCCAGCCTCAGCTACTTAGTGAGGCCCTTTGCAACTCAGTGAGACCCTGTTTCAAAATTAAAAATTTTAAAAAAATGGGGCTGGGGATGTCACTCAGAGGTGGAATGCCCCTGGGTTCTATCCCCAGTAACGCAAAAATAATTTTTTAAAAAAACTTAGAAATATGGCAGATAAAGACACTGGGATGCTGGGGTAGTGTGACCTCTGTCCATGGCCTCTGAATACCAAGGAGGTCCGAGCCACTGTCATCTCATCTGCTTCGCAGGTTCTTGGCTTTGTGATGCTGTGTTCTGGAGTCGTGATTTGTCTGCTACTTATTCAGAATAGGGATTATGTTTTCTCAGTCTACAAATCAAGTAAACCCTGTCTTATTGTATAGTTTTCATTTCTAGGCTATGCTTTGAATGTGGCTTGGAAGTAACTGTTGTATTCTAAAGACAAAAACATGAGATGCAGTTATAAGGTAAGGAATTGGCTTTTCTCCAAACAAACCTACTTGAAGGGGTTAAAACATAGGACCTGGTCCTTGACCAATTCCCATCACTGAATTCTCGTCCCCGCCAGAAGACGGACGGCAATGAGAGGAGGCTTGGCGCTGAGCTAGTGATGCCCAGACTGGATGCTGCTACTTTATGGCCATATCTACCTGTACAAAACAGTGATGACCAGAGTTCATAGAAATTAGAGGGGAAAAAAGACTGTCACTGTCAATAAAGGCAACCTTCCTTAATCCTTCTGCCTTGTGGTTCTTCCAAGAAAGACTCGCCCATGGCTCTCCAGGCTGTGCTAGTCCTGAGACAAATTCAAACACCACTGCATTTGCATTTTCTCTTCAGCACCACAAACTGCTTTTGCCTGCTGCATGGCTGAGACAGGGGAGAGGAGTGGAGACTTGGGCTTCTTGCAGTGTAGGGAAGGGGCAGTTTGGAATTATCTGAACATTCCTTCTCTGTGGCTTCTCTGAGCACCACAGGAAGGGCCTTCACCCAGGAAAAGCAAGGGCCATCACTTAATGGCCTTGCCAGAGCCATTGCCATTACAGGAAAGAGGAAAATTAGGCAAAAGTGGCCTGGCCAGCACTCTTAATAAGTTTTGTGTGTATGTGGAAGAGGGGTACTGGGATTGAATCCAGGGGCCTTCTACCTCTGAATTACACCCTCAGACCTATTTTTATTTTGAAACAAGGTTTCAGTAAGGTGTGTGTGTGTGTGTGTGTGTGTGTGTGTGTGTGTGTGTGTGTGTGTATGTGAGGGGGGGCGTGCCGCTGAGTTCTTGAGGCTGGCTTCGAATACTCTTATGTCAGCCTCCCAGGTATTGGGCGTATAGGGATGTGCCACCACGCCCCCTTTCTTAGTAAGTTTTGATGACTGGCAAAACCCAACAGGATGCTGAGGGTGCTTGACAGTGTGCACGGCACACACATCATGCACGTGAAAGCCAGGAGCCAGGAGTCCTGCGCCTCCACATCTGCCCGCCGCTGACTTCTGTGGTAGCATTGAGCAGCCTCAAGTAGTCTGCAAGTACGCAGATCCTTGCCCCCCCCCCTTTGGTGGTTGGTACTGAGATTCCTGGAAGCCCTTCTATCTCCAAGCTACACTCCCAGACCCATTTTTATATTTTTACTTAAAAACCTGTTAAGCCAGCGAGGCTGCCTTCAAACCAGCGCGATCCTCCTGTCTCCGCCTCCCAAGGGCGGGGATTACAAGTGTGCGCCACCACGCCCGGCTATGCAGATCCTCTTTGCTGGGGTTCTGCTGACTTCCTTAATCTATAAAACGCCAAGATCTTTGAAAAATGCTACCTCAGTATCACTAGTATTTGTGTAGAGTAGCCAGAGCTATTCTTTCTTTTAACTTTTCTCCCTTGGCATCTAGAAGAAATGAGTGGTCTGGGACAGAGCTTGTAAGATGGCAAGGTTGCCAGTGACACAAAGGGCGGAACATTTATGCCGACCGAGAGTGCCTCTCCATGGGCAGGGAGCGGGGTCAGTGACCTACTCAGGAAAAGAATGAAGTCTTAGATCTAATTTGTGGCCATGATAAACTGTGAGTCAGTGTTAGAACAGTGCCCTTGCAGGGCCAGGGTCCTGCGGGAGTTCCTGACATTGGGACTTTTTCGGTATTCTTGGCACCCTGTTAGGTTAACCTCAGAATACCTTGGGCCCACCCTTTAGGGATGTTTGCTGCCTTTCAGAACTCCCAGATTTAAGGGAAATCATGGTTGTTGGAATGCAAGCTTGAATATGATTTTGCGAAAAGAACATAGGAGTAAAGAGAGAGAAGATAGTCTAGGCCTAAGGTTGCCATCAGTGGCTGCATCTGCCCTAAGAGAATGCTTACTCTCCGTACCTTGCTTCCCTCTAGAGTGGGGACAGCCTTCTGTAAGCTTTGTGAAAATGTGCCGGGCGTGGTGGTGCACATCTGTAATCCTAGTCCTTGGGAGGCTGAAACAAGAGGGCCGCTGGTTTGAAGCCAGCCTCAGCAGCTCAGTGAGCAACTCACTGAGGCAGTTTCCAAATAAAAAATAAAATGGGCTGGGGATGTTAGAGGTAGAATGCCCCTAGGTTCTATCCCCAGCACCACACACACACGCACGCACACACACACGCACGCACGCACGCACACGCACACACGCGCGCACACACACACACACACACACACGCACGCATGCACACACACGCACACGGTGAGGGAATGTTTTATAAAATTGTACAGTGGAGATTTGTTTAGCAACCAAGAGTGTGGACCAAATCTGCCTGATAGTTGTGCAGTTGCCGACACCACCACCCCCAGGAGGTGAGACGAACCGGAGTCCTTCCCTGAACTTCCACCGTGGACCCGGAGAAGAAACTGGCAGAAGCCGCTCGTGACAAGTAAACAGGTTTGTTTGTGGGCAGAAATGGCCAGCACAGAGCTTGTTTTTTATATTTTTATTTGTGTTTGTCTCTCGGCCAGTGTTTTCATAGCTGATCTGGGCTCAGCAGCCCCCAGGGGATCTTGGTGGTAGTGACTCACAGTTGTATCTGAGATAGACTTACAGACCAGGGCGCTGGGGCAATGGGGCCCGCTTGGTTACATCCATAGGACAGCCTGAGGTGGTGTGGAGGCTTCCTTCCCACTTCTCCCCTCCCCTCCTCTGTACCCACAGGGGGCAGGTGCCCCAGCTGCTGTTAGGGGAATCACCTGATATCCTCAGGCGCTTCAGTGGTGAGACACAGCTGAAGGATTCAAGCCAACCACAGCAAAATAGCAGGGCCTGAACCGGCGTACATAAAAGCACTTTAATTGACAGTATACCGTTTTCAAAAATATATTTTTGTAAGAAAATGTAATAATTAACTATAGTCTTTACAAACAAGTTTCTCAATAAATTCCAGTGTACTTCAGACTCCTGTCCACTAAGACACGTGCTCCCCAGTCTCCTGGGCAAATTGTTTAACATTCACTAATAATGAACAAACAAACAAACAAAAAAAAACCCATGAAATAGTAATCTGCTTCCACTCAGCTAGTGGCAGTGAGAAAAGTTAGAGGTGGCTTCACGCTTCCCTCTCCACCTGCCCGCTTGTCCCCTCCGATCCTTAGTCTGCGGGAGGTTCCAGAATGGACAGGTCACTGAAAACTCTTGACAGAAAGAATCGCTCATTTACATCTTTGCCTTAAATGACTCAGAGAAAGTGTAACAGACCCGCAGGACCCTCTTCGTGCCTCGTGACCTCCCCAGCCCTGTCAGGGTAACTTGGGAGATAGGAATGGCGTACATAGCATCATCTTGGTGTCTGGGAATGACAGGCCTTAGTTCCCTGATCCTGTTGGAGACACATAGTATGGGACAGTCTGGAGACCCAGGTTTTAATTCTGTTTCTATCACTGACCATGGGATTTTGACCAAATCACTTTACTTTTGTGGGGTTCAGTAGAAAAAGATTGAACTACATCTCTACATTTTATTTTTCTTCTATAGAAAAAGATTGGGCTAGATCTCTATATTTCTGTCCCTGTGACCAGAGTGTTACTTTTCAACCAGTGTGCACCCACTTCAGCCCTTACTGAATTAGGACAGACTTCGCAGGGGAAAAGAGAGAATGGCCCTATTTTTAAAATGCCCAATCTGCAACACAAATACTGTCACCAGCCTCTCTTTTATATTCATTTTTTGTGAAAGACATTCAAAGACTTGCCATTTCTAGTAAGATAGACATTTACATTCTTATCAGAGTCCAGGGAAAAAACTTAGCTATTTCCCCTAGCTAACAAATATTTTTTCAAAGTATATTCTCTTAAAGCAGTTGCAGGATAGATTAACATGTGGCTGTTGTATTTACACTGTCAAAAATATGTATATCTATATATCAGATCAAACTTGTTCTTCAAAGTTTCTCTAGTATGTTGTCAAAAAAGAGAAAAAACTCAAGAAATGGTTTAAATAAACCTGTAGCTTTCCCAATCAAGAGGGGTATCTACTGGATTAAACCTGCGTTCTGTGTTCCGATGTGAGCTACTCTGTACTTCCTTCACGAGCATGGCTCCTCTACGTACCCACACGGCTGCACTCTGCACACTGGGTCTCCTTCGCCCATTCTGCCATCAGACCCACAGTTTTTGTAGCTTGGGAATCATTGGATTCATGGTTTTTGCAGCTGGGGGAAACCACAGTTTACACTAAAATAAAGAGCTCCTAACTTCTCTTTGGTACAAATGTTCTGCTGAGCCCCAGGTGTTCTCACCCCTCCTCAGCCCCAGAACCTGAATTAACAGGTGGCACTGAGAACCCAGGAAAGGCGTGGAAAGAAGATGACCTTTGCAGATGCTGACGATGTTGTCTGTTGACACAGATGTCCTGGCAGCAAGAGCAAGCCAAGACCAGGTATCGGATCCTGAAGTTGCACTAAAAGGCAGCACAGTTTGGATGCACTGAAAGGAGGAGCCTCAGAATTGGCCCAGAGCTTCTCAGGTTCTCCATGGTGAGAGCCACACACATTGCTTCTAGCCAGGCATAAGCTCTGCCCTCTAGTCCTCGGCTCTCTACAATAGGCCTCGGGGCTGCAGCCTCTTCTACGCACTGCTGGAGAAGCAGTGTGTGCTGTCTCTGTCAAACGCCCTGGCTGGTGAATGTGATCAGAATTGGCAGAGGAGCAATAATCCAGCCTGGCCTCTAGCACAGAGGTCATGACAAACCACTGGGTGAAGAGGGCCTGCCACCAGGCAGGAAGGAGGGGACGCACCTCTCCACACTCACCAGCTTTTCTCTACTTCACCCCAAACCTGCACTGCTCTCCACCAGATGCTAGAGAAGCTGGGCAGATACTTTGAACCCTGGTCAGCCTGGCATCCCTCTAGCTCTTGTAAAACCTGCTGGGGGCTCTTGATCACCTGGACTTCCCTGTTCCCTAGGACATCAAATGTCTACAGGCCATGAAGAAGGAATCAGACAGCCAGGAAAGGACATGGATCTTCCCCCCTACTTCCTCATCTTTTTTTCTTTTTCAAATAATCTGTTCCAAAACAGATAACTGATCCCAGGGTACTTATTCCAGGAACAGACAGACCATGTTCAAAGCTCAAAACTCAGCGGCAGGATTCCCCCTTGTCAGAGAGCCAGAGCACTATGCCCAGTCCCTGGAAGCCATCTACAAGGCAGGTAACTGCTGAGTCTGCAAAGACCCTGTGCTGGGGGATAGACATACCTGTGTTTCCCTGAGATGCCACCAGGAACAGGAGGCCTGCAGCAGCCCCAGCAGGAACACAGTGGGGGACAGCCGAGCTGCGTGTCGGGGAGTGGGGAGGCAGCCACCTCGAAACGCACTGCACCTGGACCTTTCTCCACCACACAGGAGAGCGGCAACCAGTGACATGAGCTAACTCAAGAGTCTCCAGTAGCTTTAGCTTTGGCCTTTGGCAGTGCAGGGCTGGACTTAAAAGCAAGCAAATACAACAAAACTCTCAGCAACTTGAAAAGTCCCTGAGTTTCCTATGAAACAGGGTAACGCCTGTCTTCCAGCGGTTTCAATCGATTGTCTACTCTGCCGATTGGAGGCCCTGGGACAGGTCTGTCCTACCGCTACTGCTCCTCTTACTGGGCTTCGGGGGGAGCAGCTCCATTGGCTGAGCCGTGAGCTGTAGGGAGAACATCTTGCTTTCTGTAGCTACTACAGATTTTCTTCCCTGGTGGGAGCAGAAGGCCAGAGGTCTTGGAGAGTGGCTGTCTTCAAGGAGTGCCTTGGGTGGCCAGTGTCAGTGCTGAGCCCAAGTCAGCTGCCATGGGGCCACCCTGGGACAAGCAAGGGCTCCCCCCTTCACCTGCCCACTGCTCCCTAAGCGACCTCATTCCAACTGGAAGGCCCATGGAAGTTCAAGACTCAATCTCATTAAGCAAATGCAAAGCAATCAGAATACAGAACAGGGGGTTCAGGGTGATGAATGGCCTGTGCTAGTCCGACAGAGAGGGACTAGAAACTGAGAGGAGGAGAGGGCAGAGCTGGCAGATGAGGCTGGGGTAGAGCACGGAGATGTGGGACCCAAATGCTGGACCCGTCCTTCTGAATAATCAGATACCACTGAGGCTGGGGTGGGTCTGCCTTCCTCGCCAGCCCACCCCCCGCTGCCGGGGCAGCTCTGGAGAGGGGGTGCAAGAGAACACAGCGTCATGGCGGTGCAGGCCAGCACTGGGCGGAGGCAGGAGCCTTTGTCACCACGTGGCTGTGGGACCTCGTGCCAGCCGCTTGCCCTCTTTACTCTGTCATCTCACCTCAAAACAAAAGGAACCTGCTGGAGACCGCAGAGGGGACCCCTCACGTGGCCTTCCCTCCACCTCCCTTCCTCTTGTCTTCCGGCAGCTCTGAGCTCAGGCACTAGTGGGTTATTTTACAAGAGGAATCTAGACAGAAAGTGATTCATTGAGCTTGAAAAGGGAAAAATTAAGGCCCTGTAAGGATTGGGAGGTGGCAGCCCTGGAAGTCCACTCTCCCTCCCCAGTCCTGCCCTCCTCCAGTGGGGAGGGATTTTTCTCCTCTGTCCAATGGCACTTCAGGTGTCAGTCCAGAGCCTGTGGCGTTGCAGGGACGCCAGCAGACCTGATTAGAGGTGCGTGTCTTCCTCTTCATCCAGCTCATCCTTGGTCAGGTTGTCCAGAGGGACGATCCAGCTGTCCCCCAGCTCCCCGTTAAGGTTGACCACCTTCTTCTCCTGCATTTCAGAAGAGGTCTCCATCACCTCCAGGGTTGGGTTGTCATGGTAACCGTTCTCCACCGTCTGCAGCTCCTCTGTGAGCCGTTGCTAGAGTGGGGAAGACAATCCAGGGAGGAAAAAGGGTCATTTTTAAGGCTGTAAACCATGAGCCTCCACACAGTCTTTTTTTTTTTTTTTTTTTCTTTTGCAGTGCTGGAGATTGAACCCAGGGCCTTGCACATGCTAGGCAAGCACTCTACCACTGAGCAACACCCCAGCTTCCATATATACATGTATGTATATCTGTATTGGAGGTTGAACCTGAAGGCACGCTACCTACCTCTGAACCATACCTTCAGTCCTATTTTATTTTTTATTTTCAAACAGGGTCTTGCTAAGTTGCTGAAGCCTGCAATCCTCCTATCTCAGTCCCCTAAGTGCTAAGATTACAAGTGTGTGCCACCACACGCCTGGCTTCTCTCTCTCTCTCTCTCTCTCTCTCTCTCTCTCTCTCGCTCTCTCGCTCACTCTCGCTCTTTGAGTTTTGAGACAGGATCTCACTAAGTTGCCCAGGCTGACCTCAAGCGTGAGATCCTCCTGCTCGGCCTCCTGAGTAGCTGGGACTATAGAGAGGTGTATAATACATGGCTGAAGCAGGCCCTAACTGTCCATCTCTGGGCGCTGGCTTCCCCTGGAGGCTACCCTAGCCGCTGGCCTGCCACACTGCCCCTAAACTCCCCAGCGCAGTCTGGAAGACGTGCTGGCCATTCACCCTCACCCAGAGGGCAAACACCTGTGACACTGGTGGAGATGAACTTTGTCCTCTCTCCTCAGTCTTCCCCTAAACCTCTACAGGTGCCCACCTCACCACAGAATCAACTGGGCAGGACAGTTGAGAAAATGACCTTCCTCGGGCCAGCTGACCGGGGACCTCACCACGCCTGGGCAAGACGGGTCTAGCAGTCCCCATGAGCCCGTCTGCTGCAAATGGCAGCTCCTGGCAATGGCACAAGCCCTTTCTCTGGGATTTAGCCTCGGCTGCACATAGAATCAGCCAGGAGCTATGAATACACCATGAGACAGAAACTGTGCTGCGGCTGGGGTGTGGGGAAGCCAGGCGAGGGAATTTTCCTAAAGCTTCTGTGGCACGCACCCAGGGTGGAGAGCCATAGCCCCGGGTGGGACTGTAAACACAGGAGTCCTAGTCATGTAGGAGCAAGAGTTTTTTGTTTGTTTGTTTGTTTTTTGGTGGTACTGGGGTTCCTGGAAGCCCTTCTACCTCCGGGATACAGTCCCACAGGCTACACTCCCAGACCTATCTTTTAACTTTTTATTTGGAAACAGGGTCTCTTAAGCCAGCATGGCTGGCTCCGAACAAGCGCGATCCTCCTGTCTCTGCCTCCCAAGCGCGGGGATTACAAGCGTGCGCCACCACGCCCGGCTGGATCAAGAGTTTTGATCAGGGCCATTTCTATCAATCAAGCCCTAGAGCAGCTTTGCAAGGTCGGTATCATCCCCACCCTGCCAGGAGAAGCCGGAATCTCCAAGAGGGACTCGAGGTCACACAGAGACCAGGGCTCCAGCCTGTGTTTGCTCCAAAGTCCTGCTCTTCCCTCCGGCCTTGTCGCCGCCTCTTCGGCGTCCCCCAGAAGCGGGGACTCTGCCTGCCAGACGGGTGCGTCCATCCTCTGGGAAACGCCGCAGACCAGCCTGCTTCCCCAGCCAGGGGGGGTGCCCACCTGGTCCTTCCTCTGGGAGAGGCGCTGGTGGCAGCAGCCATACAGGGCTGCAACAAGCAGCAGGAAGGACGCCATGCAGACGATGGTGATGATGAGCGGCATGCTGAAGCGGTCGTCGGGCTCCTCCGGTGGCCCCTCGCTCCCCAGCTGCATGTCACTGACGCCCACCTGGCCCGGAGAGAGGAGTTATGTGCCAGAGAGCAGAGGCTGGGGCCCCTCTCCCCGAGCCCCCACCTATCGTGAGCTCCTCGGCCTGGGGCTGCCACTGCCTGCATGGCCGGGGCTCTCCCACACGGAGGGGACACGGGGCCTCTGGAGGCACCGTGCCTGGTGCACACAGGAGCCCACTCACGTCTCGGAGGTCGTCCCACTTGTCCTTCAGCACCTCGTACACGTCCTTGGAGTGGAGGTTTGCTGCAGGAGAGAGGGAGAGGGGCTGCCTTCAGGGGCTGCTCCGTGCTGCGGTGGCAGAAGAGGGACCGCGTGTGGCCCAATCTGGGTAGCCATGAGAGGGCAGGGTGCAGGGCTTGACTGTAACCCCCTGGCCCGACACTAAGGGAGCTCCAGGACCATCACCGCCCACCCACTCGGGCCTAGGCGCCCGCACCCCCAACTCACTCTGAATAGTGATTTTATGGATGGCCACCGCCTGGTCTCCTTGAATAGGCGCCAGCTGTACATCGCACCAATCTTGGGCGGGGTCGAAGGTGGGCTTGCTGGCTCGGCACAGCAGGGCGGCCAGTCTGTCATCGGGAGGAGAGCCCTTTGCCTGCGGGGAGAGAGCATGGGTGATGTGCGAGGGCATGAGGGCCACCTACGCTTGGGGGCCTGCCGGGACCCACTCCCCTCCGCACGCCTGCTGCGGCCATTCCGGCCCTGCTAGGAGTCAGAGGTGGGTTTCCTATTCTCTGCTGGGTGAGTCCCCGCTCTCGGCCTCATCAGCCTGCTGGGCTTGTCTATGGACGCCCTGCGCCTTTCCCCCACTCCCCCTTTCCTCCCCTCAAGGTCTCTGAGCATCGGGAACCGTGTCTCTCCCTACAAGGGGAGCAGGAGGCTACACAACACCGCACTGCCGGCAGCAGGAGCTCAATGCTCTCTGAACCCGCCATTTGCCAGCCTCTGCTGCCAGCTCAAAGACCACAGGAGGGGAAGTCCCCGGCTCTCAGCTGAAGGAGGTCTAGCCCCAAACAATGTGCCCACGCCCTCCCGAGGATAAGACCGAGGCAACAGAAGGGGGTGGCAAGGCGCCGCAGGATACAGTAACATAAGGGGGATCCTGAAGCCGCGCACGGGGCCGTTTACACACCCCAAAGCAGAGAGAACGGGGCTGTGGGCCGGGGGTAAAGCTACCCACTGGGTGCCCGGATGCGGTCCTGCCTAGTCACCAGGGCTCCCCTCAGAGGTTTCTCTGATCTGACTCTGGAGTGCAGGGCTGCCATGAAGGAAAGGCCTCCGGGCATGGCTCCCTCAGGACCCCACAAACCGCAAGCTGTGGTGCCACCTGGAACTACCACGGGCATGGTAACTCCCCTCCCAGACATCAGGAAGGGATCCCGGGCTTTGCGTCTTCCTTTTTAGCAAAGTGGGAAAATGCATCTTACCACCAGTACACAGCCACCAAAGACTGTCCCCAAAGCCAACCTCAATGCCACCCGTGCCTTCTCCCTAAAGTGCAATCCCAGGAGAACATCGCTCCCTTTAAAATCCCCGACGGCCAAGAGTGGTGGCGCACGCTCGTAATCCCCGCGCTTGGGAGGCTGAGACATGAGGAGCGCGCAGGTTCGAAGCCAGCCACGCTGGCTTAAGAGACCCTCTTTCCAAATAAAATATAAAATAGGTCTGGGAGTGTAGCCCGGAGGTAGAAGGGTTCCATCCCCAGTACCACCCCCCAAAAAAAACCCCAAAAACAAAAACAAAAAAACTGATGGTCCAATGTGCGCTTCTGCAAGGTGACGTGGAACAGACCAGCAAAGTGGATGCCTGCTACTGTTTGAAAGTAAAGTGTCCCCCGGACCTCATGCTCTGGAGCGGCCAGGCGCAGAGGCGGGTCCCTGGGTGTGCGACTCTGAACGCAGGAGGTGACTAGAAGTGTCTTGGGCACGTGGCCAGGGGAGGACAGATGTCCCAAAACACCTCCCCTGGCTTCCCTGGCTTTCTACCATCACGCCCAGAGCACCTGTGTCGCTCTGGGTCCTCCTTGGCAGCTGGCATGAATGAAATACATATATAGACCGTGTGTCGGGTGCTGGGTCACGGCAGTGAGCTTTCCGGCTGAAACAATGCCCAGGAGAAAACAACAGCAGGGGCACAGCAGCATGCAGAGCTGCAAGTCCAGCCTACAGAAACAGCTCCAGCTCCTACGGGTGGTTGCAAAACTAGGCGCTGGCCAGGAGATGGCAGCAGCGAGCCAGCCGTCGCCTGTGCTCTGAGTAGGCGGGGCACCAAGTCCTTGGGAGACTGACTCTCCAGCCCTGGGCTGCAGCTGCCTGGTGTTCAGTCCAGACCCTGTTACTCCTTGAGTTGAGGGAGGTTCTCAGGGAGCATGTAGCCCAGGAAATAGGAAGCCACCTTTAGAACAGAGGTTAGGCTGACTCATGGAAGCAAAGGGGAACCAGGATCGGATGCCAAACATGGTTAGTAGGGACACATGAAAGCAAGAGGACCTGGGTCCTGCTCTGGCCCGGTGGCACCCTGTCTCAGAGAAGTCTGAACTTGCTTGCTGCTCTGTAAGGGGCATGGATGACTCCTCCAGCAACCCTCTAGAAGGAACACGATGGTCCCTGCGCCCTTCTGGGCCAGCCTGCGGGGTGGGGCTGGGGGCTCTGCTACTCACGCAGGGGCTGGCTTCTGTGAGGTTCAGGACCAGTAGCTTCTCGTTGCGTCCTTCAGGGGGCAGGCACTTCACCTGGAAGAGCCAGGAGGTGAGGGATTAGGCTCAGGGTGAGAGGGCTGGGACCCTTGTGTGCATGGTAAGATGGGGCTTGGCTGGGGAGCGGGTCAGTCCCTGGCTGCCCAGCTGCCCGCAGCCCTGGGGAAAGGGGTGGGGTGGCGGATAGGGATGGACAGGGCTCATCACAGTCACAGCCAGGACCCTAGGCTGGAAGGAAGAATACAAACACTTTTCTTGGAATCTGGGCTTTTTAAAAATTCGTCCCACCCCTGCTGGAATTACCGTGATATTCCTATGATCCAAGGTGGGAGAGGGTGCGCTGGGGCTTTGGGGGGCTGTGGAAGCCAAGCTAGTGCTGGGGACCGTGGGTCTGCCGACAGCAGGCGTGGTCACAGCTTCTGATGAAGAGTGCTCTGGCTGTGGGGTGGTGGAGGCGGACGGTGGTGGCGTGGGGCTGGCTGGCATCTGCGTGGGGCTCTGCTGAGTTCCCTGTGGGGTGCCTGGAGTTGCTGTAGAGGGGGAAACAGGCTAAGAGAAGAGCGGAGCCTGCAGAGGAAAGGGCAGCTCTCTGGTTCCATAGCATTCCCGAGCTGAAGCCGGTAGAGAGAAGGGACAGAGGGACAGAGTGTGGCCCGATACTGTTTAACAGGACAGACTGGATGAGCTGCGTCAGAGGCCAGTCAAAGCAGGTCACAGCCACGACAAGGGCGTGTGCAGCAAGGGCTAACATTCACACGGCACTTGCTTGGTGCCAGGGATTGTGCTAAGTGCCTCAAAGGCACCTCTAGAGGGAGGCACACCATCCTGTGTGCCATTATTTGCCAATGTCATTTGCCAGCAGGTGGCTGAGCAGGGATTTGAATACAGGCTTCTCCAAATTAAAAACTCAGGGATGCAGCAGGTCGTGAACTTCAGGAAATGTCTGTATTGCTCAGAAGCACCTAGAAACGCAGGCTCTGTGGCTTAGTGGATCTGAGACGGGCGATGATTTTGGGGCTCACGATCTATCAGTATACTTTGAAATTTATTTACTAGGTTAGGACCTGCGCTTTAAGAAATAAGTTAATAAGCCAGGCATGGTGGTGCCCACTTTTGTAAATCCCAGTACTTGGGAGGCTGAGACAGGAGGGTCACAAGTTGGAGACCCAGGCTCAGCTACTTAGTGAGACCCTGTTTTAAAACAAAAAATAAAATTAGGCTGGGGATGTAGCTCAGGGTTGAATACCCCTGGAGTTCAATCCTCAGTGCCACACACACAAAAGAAACGAGTTAATTAAAACAGAAAACATCAGGATGAAAACTATATGTTATAGATCCTGTAAAATACATTGTATGTATATTTTATTTTTTTCCCTTCCCCCCACCCAGGGCTGGGAATTGAACCTTGGGGCACTCTACCTCTGATCTATAGCCGCAGATTAATTTTTTATTTTTTCATTTGAAACAGAGTTTTCCTAAATTGCTGAGGTTGGTCTTGAACCTAAGATCCTCTCCTCTCAACTTCCCAAGTACTGGGATTGCGGGGCTATGCCACCAAGCCCAATTTGTATGTGTTTTCCTTCCTTCCCTCCCTTCCTCTCCTCTCCCTCTCCCTCTCCCTCTCCCTCTCTCTCTCTCTCCCTCTCTCTCTCCCTCTCTCTCTCTCTCTGTACTAGGATTAAACCCAAGGGTGCTCTACCACTAAGCTACGCCCCTAGCTCCTTATTATTCTTTGTTTTCAGACAAGATCTTGCTAATTGCCACAGCTAGCCTCAAACTTGTGATCCTTTTGCCCCCGCCTCCCTCAGTGGCTAGGATTACAGACATGCGCCACTGCACCAGGCCAGATGCATTTTCTGGATCATAATGTAACATGAAGATGTGTTTTTTATGATGGTGGTCTGAGAAACACTGTTCTAGAATGTTCTAACACTCTGCCACCACAACCAAGCAGCCCTGCATCTCCTTCCCCAGCAAGCGCTGGGGAAAATGTTTATTCTTGCTTGGGGGTGGGGGGATCAAAAGCCCAAGGCCTTCCTTACCTTGTGTGGTGGGCGAGCCTTCTGCAGTGGGGGTGAGGCTTGTGCCAGACCCTGGGCTCAGAGTACTGGAATCCATGGTGGGCTTGTGCGGCCCCTGGGGTGAGCTCTCCGGGGCCTTGGACGTGGCCTGGGTCGACGGCTGAGGGCTGGCTGGGCTGGTGGCCGCAGGCGCGGGGCTGGGTTTCGTGGTGCTGACCGTGTCCGTGGCTTGAGGGTGCGTCTGGCCTTTCCCCGCGATGGTCGTCGGGGGGCCGGTAGTAGCAGGCTCGCTCTTTTGGTCTCCAGGGGCAACAGTTCCTTTCTGGGTCTGGGAGTCTGTGGGTGCAGGGCTGGGTGCCTGTGGTTTCGGGGTGGAGGAGGGATGCTCGATGCTGCTCTGGGACCCACCAGCTGGTCCAGCAGGGCTGTCCGTGCTCTGCTTCATACTTGGGCTGGTGGGCACCACTGAGGTAGGGGCTGAGGTCACCGCCGGGTCCTTGGCCACCCTGGGGCTGTCTCCCTGGCCCGGGAGTGTGGTTGTCCTTGGACCGCTGGTTGCAGCGTCTGTGTGGGGTTTAGCTGTGGTCACTGCTGCGGCTGTGGTCACGGCTACTGATGGTGCTGGGTCCTTCCTGCTTGGGTCTGTGGGGGGTTTTGTGGTCGTGGCAGCGGCATCCGGGTCACTGACGGGCTGGCCTGCGGCTGAGAGAGAACAGAGTCAGGACAGGGCGCCAGACGGAGCTGTTCTCTCTGCGGCTCTCTGGCCCTTCCCAGGACGCAGCACCCCACCACTTGCCTACGAGTGGGTCCTTTATGAGTCCAGAGGGTTCTGGGAATCAGGAAACCCCTAGGAGGGAGGTTGAGAGTGAGGTGGGAGAAGATGGGGCAGTTCTACAGAAGAGGTGGATGGGGCCAGCCAAGGCGCTACCCACAGAACTACAAGGCCCCGTGCCCTCCCCGCCTGGCCCACAGGCAGCCCCTTGGGCCTGCTACACAGCACCAGGCGCAGGGACCCCAAAGATTCCACAGACCGGTGCTTTCGAAGCCAGCCGCGCGCGTTGGCTTAGGAGACCCTGTTTCCAAATAAAAATGTAAAAATAGGTCTGGGAGTGTAGCCCGGAGTTAAAGGGCTTCCAGGAACCCCAGTACCACAAAAAAAAAAAAAAAAAAAAGATAAGCATGAGGATCGCACCGGTCTCAGCAACTTAGCGAGACCCTCGGCAACTTAGAGACCCTGGTTAGAAATAAGAAAAAGAGCTGGGGGTATAGCCCAGAGGAAGAATGCTCCCGGGTTCAGTCCCCAGTGCCCCAACACAATCAGCAACAGTAACAGATCTTGGGCTGAGCAAGAGCCATGCGGCTCCCCCAAGGATGCCGAGCCAGGAGAAGCCAGCAGGGAAGCCATCATCACATCCTGCCTGAGCCCAGCTGAGGAGGAAGGCAGAGGAAAGGGAGGCCTGCCATTGGTTTGTTTCACAAAATATTTATTGAGGGCACGTGACATGGCAGGCGCCACGCTAGGCCCTCACTGGTGACCGAGACGCCGCTTCACGCACGCAGACAGAAGAGGACACGGGAGACAGAGGGAAGGAGAGGTGGCCCAGAGATGGCCGCTGCGCTCAGAGCTCAAGGATGGCGAGGAGACCGCTGTGTGAAAAATGGGAGCCGTGTCTCCGATGGAGACGCGCCTGCAAAGACCCGGGCAGGGAAGGGGCTGAGAGAAGGGTGTAGACTGAGTTCAGGACAAAGGGAAGCTCGAGATACAGGGCCTGCCAGGGGGCCAACCTGCTGTCCCAACCAGATGTGTGTGTGTGTGGGGGGGGGGGGGACTGGGGATGGAACCCAGGGGCATTCTACCTCTGAGCTCCACCCCCACCCTATCTTTTTTTAAATTATTCTTTATTTTGAAACAGGGTCTCACTGAGTTGCAGAGGGCCTAAGTAGCTGAGGCTGTCTGCAAACCGCGATCCTTCTGTCTCAGCCTCCTGAATGCCTTAGGGATACAAATGGAGTCTGACCCAGGAGAATGTTTGCACACTAAAAATACTTGCAAAATAACAAAAATCTAGCCGGGCGTGGTGGTGCACGCTTGTAATCCCCGTGCTTGGGAGGCTGAGACAGGAGGATCGTGCAGGTTCGAAGCCAGCCTCAGCTACTGAGTGAGGCTCTCAGCAGTTTAGTGAGACCCTGTTTCCAAATAAAATATAAAATGGGTCTGGGAGTATAGCCCGGAAGTAGGAAGCCTCTGGGTTCCACCCCCAGTACCACCAAAAAAAAAAAAAAAAAAATCTAGCAAATAAATACCTACGAGGATGCTAGATCAGGAAGGATGGTGGTTTTTACGGCTAGCTGTATTTACCAATGTGGGTAACACATACCGGAGACTCTGCCTTCAATATCCTGGCTCAAGCAGTTCTGATTGTTTTCTTGGTTGACTGAGACCTGATAGCCCACATTACATAATATCGGTGCTACAGTGGGATGAAGTCTGCCCTCCAAAGGTTCATGGCTGGAAGATTGTTTCCCAGTGTAACTGTTTTGAAGTTGGAGGGACCCTTAGGAAGAGGACCTGGTGTGGGGCGACTGGGTCAAGTCTGCCTCAGGAGAGGATTAATGCTGGTCTCAAGGAGCGGGCTGGGTGTCACAGCAATGGATGAGTTCCTGTGAGAGCCCGTTCTTAGGGCACGGGGCCCCTGGCCCTCCCTGTTCTCTTGCTTCTCCTCCTGCCCTGTGATGTCGTCTGCCAAGGGGCCCTCAGGAGACACTGGCACCAGGCTGTTTGGACTTCCTACCCACCAGAATCATGTGCAAAAGAAGCCTTTTTTTCCTTTAAAAAGTACTCAGCCCTCAGGTATTTTGTTATAGCAACACAAAATGTACTAAAAGTTGAGTTGCCAAAAATCACCTGGAATAATGTATTAGAAGAAATCCAAGGCCTTGGAGAGAGAGAAGTGTGAAGAGTGTTTATTATGAATTACTTGCTCTCTAAAAGAGCTGAAATGGCACTCCCTTCACAAGGCTTCCGGAAATACTGTATTTCATGAGTTCTAAGATATACATCTTTTCATGTCTCTGGAATGAGGATATATTGTAAAGGACTGTAGCTCACACTTTGACAGTGGTGTGTTTTTCTAAGTTGTTCATAACATAGTAGTGCATCCTGTAACTGACATTGGCTTGGACTGGATTAAATTGGGGCTATGACTGAGCATATCTTACAATATGCTATTACTAATAGCATATTGTAAGATCTTTGTTGTGATGGTTCTTCAGTGGCCAGAAATGTTAGTGGGAAATGTTGCTAATTCCAGTGGAGCAGGACATCACTTGGCTGGTAGAGGCAAGAGCAGAATTTAATTCCCATGGAAAAGGTATATAGGGAAGGCTGGCGTGGTATCCAGAACAATACACCAAAGAGCTTCACAAGGGTCAGAATGGGTGGGCAGCTCTCAACTTCCTCCTGCAGACTCAACAAACTGAGAGCTGTGTGGAGAGACAATGGAGAACAGAGATACTTATCCCGTTCCCAGGACTTGATGTTTGCACAGCCGCTCCCTCCAGTGAAGTGTGAATTCCTTTTAGAAAGCTGCTGTGACATGTCTCTCACCTGGGTGGCTCGATACAACATAAATGTATCCCCCGTGGTCCTGGAGCTACACACCTCAACTCAGGACCATGCTCCCCATGAAAAAACTGGGAGAATCTTTTCTTGCCTATTCCTGACAATTGCTTCTTGACTTGCAGCCGTATCACTGTGGTGGTGGTGGTGGTGGTGGTGGTGGTGGTGGTGGTGGTGGTGGTGGTGATGGTGGTGATAGTGGTGGTGGTGATGGTGGTGTTGTTGTTGGTGGTGGTGGTGGTGATGGTGGTGGTGGTGGTGGTGTTGTTGGTGGTGGTGGTGGTGATGGTGGTGGTGGTGGTGGTGGTGGTGGTGGTGATGGTGGTGGTGGTGGTGGTGATGGTGGTAGTGGTGGTGGTGGTGATAGTGGTGGTGGTGATGGTGATGGTGGTGATAGTGGTGGTGGTGGTGGTGGTGGTGATGGTGGTGATAGTGGTTGTGTTGGTGGTGGTGGTGATAGTGGTGGTGGTGGTGGTGATGGTGGTGGTGGTGGTGATGGTGGTGGTGATGGTGGTGATAGTGGTGGTGGTGGTGGTGGTGATAGTGGTGGTGGTGATGGTGATGGTGGTGATAGTGGTGGTGGTGGTGGTGATGGTGGTGATAGTGGTGGTGGTGGTGGTGGTGGTGGTGGTGGTGATGGTGGTGATGGTGGTGGTGGTAGTGGTGATAGTGGTGGTGATGGTGGTGGTGATGGTGGTGATAGTGGTGGTGGTGGTGGTGGTGGTGGTGGTGGTGGTGGTGGTGATAGTGGTGGTGGTGGTGGTGGTGGTGGTGATGGTGGTGTGCTTTCTTGGGGATTGAACCCAGAGACACTCTACCTCTAAGCTACACCCCAAGCCCTTTTTACTTTTTTTTTTAAACAGGGCCTTGCTAAGTTGTTGAGGCTGGCTATGAACCTGCAAACCTCTTGTCTCAGCCCCCACATATGAGGATTACAGGCATGTGTATGCTATCACACTCGGCATCCTGTGATCTGATCTGACTCCATCAACAGATGGCCTTCTTCCCTGTGTGTCTCTGTGGGAGGGGGACAGGTGCTGGGATGAAATCCAGGACCTTGCACATACTAAGCACACACTCCACCACTGAGCTATGCCCTTAGCCTTGATATCTATATACCTTCTGCTTTTCTTTTTAGTGCTGGGGATTAGACCTGGGGCCTTGTACATGCTAATGCACACTCTAATACTGGGCTACACCCCCAGCCTTTCTTCTTATAAGGACAATACAATTTCATCTTCACCCGATTACATCTGCAAAGACCCTATTTCCAAATAAGGTCAAATCCAGTGTCAGGGTTAGGACTGGAACATTTCCTTTTAGGGTACACTATTTAACCACCTACTCTGCCCTCATATACTGTTATGAGAACCAGGTTTTTTTTTCTTTCTTTCTATTTATTTATTTATTTATTTATTTGGTGGTACTGGGGTTCCTGGAAGCCCTTCTACCTCTGGGCTACACTCCCAGACCTATTTCATACTTTTTTATTTTTGGAAACAGGGTCTCTTAAGCCAGCCCAGCTGGCTTCGACCCTGTGCAATCCTCCTGTCTCCGCCTCCCAAGTGCAGGGATTACAAGTGTGCGCCACCACGCCCGGCTATGAGAACCAGTTTCTAAAATTAGAAATCAACTCTGAGCTGGGCATGGTTGCACACATTTGTAATCGCAGCACTTGGGAGGCTGAGACAAGAGGGTCACAGGTTTGAAACCAGCCTCAGCTGCTTAGTGAGGCTCTCTGTAACTTAATGAGACTCTTTCAAAATAAAGAATAAAAAAATAGGTCTGGGAGTGTATCTCAGAGGTAGAATGCCCCTGGTTTCAATCCCCAGTACTGCAAAAAAGAAAGAAAGAGAGAAAGAAAGAAAGAAAGAAAGAAAAGCAACTCTCTGTGCTTTAAGCAGAAACAAAGTCTATTAAAAAGATAATTACTTAGCTAATCAAATACTCGGGATGGCTAGAGAATCAGGCTTGAGTCAGTGCCCAGACCTCTCCTGACCTGGTGTGGTGAGGAGCGTCTGGGCACTGACTCACCAGTCTGCCAGCACCAAGTGCGAGCTGCTTGTGTTTGCTCCGCTGCCGCCATGAGGACGGGACCCTGGCTTTCCTTTCTGAGAGATGCGGTCTTGAGGGATGCTGTCAGAAGTAGTCTCTCCATTTGCCTTTATGACTGGGGGACCCCGGGGAGTCCCCTGAGTCCCATCCATATTCCTCTCTGCTTCATTATTTAGCAGCATGTAGGACTCGTGGCAAGAAGAGTGACTCTCATGAGCTAGATGCTCCACTCATCTGGACAGCGAGCCCCATGGAGGAGCTCTGGGCTCTGGACCACGTGGCGGGAGAGAGAGGCAGGCTCAGTCTATGGGCGGTGCTGCCAGTGGAGGCGTGGCTGTGGGGACAGTGCAGGTCCTGGATGGGTCTGCTTCAGCGGCCTCCCTGCTCCAAGGCCACTGTCCCTGGGCCCACGGGGTAACCTTTAGGTGATAGGGAAAGAAATGAACTACTGTGCATAGGAGCCACCAAGACCGTCAGGCGCGTGGAGCTTCAGCATGAGAGAGGCAGCCTCCTCTCTGGTGTGTCCCCGCGCCATCCCTGCGCTCCCACACACGGACTCTCCTTCCTCCTTCCTAAGCACGGTTCAGAAAAACATTAGCTGTGCCCTCTGAGTCTGCTCACGCCCTAACCTCAGTGTAACCCAGCTTCCAAATAAGTGGCCAGGAAGTGCACCAAAGTCCTGGCCAGGGAAAGAATTTTCTTCCTACCATCTCCTTTAGGGTCTCCTCAAAACAGAGCTACCATCCTGGAGCTGTCCGCTCTGGGCTGGCACCAGCATATCACCCACAGCACCTAGAAGCAGGCTTGCCTTCCACACTGCTCGGTGGACTGACCCAGGAAGCCACCCCTCCAAGACCTTCAGGCTGCGCGGGGGGAAAGGTGCCTCGGGCGGGAGAGGGCGCTCTAAGGAGGTGCGCCTCGCTGCCACCTGCTCAGGCTGGAAAGCTTTGTTAGCAGCCTGGAAAGCTACAAAGTAAACCTAAAGAAAGACCAGAGGAAGCCCCATGCTTGGAATCCCCGCATTCGGGAGGCTGAGAGCGGAGGATCGCGGTTCACAGTCAGCCTCAGCCACTCAGTGAGGCCCTTTGCAACTCAGTGAGACCCGGTTTCAAAATAAAGACTAAAAAATAGGGCAGGGGGTGTAGTTCGGAGGTAGAATAAAAAAGAAAGAAAAAGAAAAAGAAAAATGAGAGGAATGAACTATCGATGGTAAGAACAAAGTAAAGTAGAACCAAAAATATAATCTCAAATATTAAAAAGGCAAAAAAAAGATTTGTTTTTGTTTTTCAGACCGGGTCTTACTCTGTTGCCGGCCAGCCTTGAACCCCAGGGCTCAGGAGATCCTCCTGCCTCAGCTTCCTGAGGAGGTGAGCCTGAAGCATGTGCCACTACACCTGGCAAAATTAAAAGTTTTTAAACCAAGCTAATAAAATAATAAAGCCTTTGGCAAAGTTAGCCAAAGGAAAAAAAATTCAAAGATATAAACAATGAGAAATAAAGTAATAGTAACTACTTAAAGCGTAGTCCATCATGAACAAATGCTGGTAAGTTTGAAGCAGATGACATGGACAAATTTTTTCAACCCCCCCCTCCACGCCCCCAGGGGCACTCTACCTCTGAGCTACATCCCCCAGCCCTTTTTATTTTTTTATTTTGAAATATGGTCTCACTAAATTGCTGTGGCTGTCCTCAAACCTGCAATCCTCCAGTCTCAGCCTCCCGAGTACTGGGATTACAGGTGTACACCACCATGCGCCTCTAAATTTCTTTAAAAATACAACTTATCAGAGTGTCTCAAGAAGAAATATAAAGAATAAGTTGCCCTGAACTTATAAAGAAAATGAAAAGGTTGTCAATACTTTCCTCATAAATAGAAGCACCAAAACTGAATTTGTGTATCAAATAATTAGAGCCTTACATGAATTTTCTATAGTAGTCTGCTCTGCTGAAATACGTGTTTGTAAAAAGGATGTTTATACCTGATTGCCCATTGACAAAATATGAAAAGTGCAAGCCACAGAAAAAGGCTGACTGTTGGCTTTAAAGAAGTTAGGCACTTGTATTCACCCAAAGAAGTAATAAAACTTACAGAGTAGAGAATGGGGCTGATTGGTGCATGCCCAGCTGGTTTTTAATGTTTTATTTTTTATTTATTTATTTTTTTTTATTTTGCGTTACTGGGGATAGAACCCAGAAACATTTTACCTCCAAGCTACACCCCCAGCCATATATATATATATATATATATATATATATATATATATATATATATGTATATGTATATATATATATATATATATATATATATATATATATATATATATAGTCTTTATTTTGAAACAGGGTCTCACTGAGTTGCAAAGGGCCTCACTAAGTATCTGAGGCTGGCCGCAAACCGTGATCCTCCGGTCTCAGCCTCCCAAATGCTGGGATTACAAGCTTGCGCCACCACTCCTGGCTTTATGTTTTATTTTGAAACAAGTTTTCATTAAGTTACTGAGAGCCTAGTTAAGTTGCTAAGGCTGGCCTCCAACCTGCAATGCTTCTGTTTCAGCCTCTCAAATACTGGGATTACAGGTACCATCACACCTGACCCAGGTAAATTTTTAAGTGAATTGCTAACGTCTGGGTCTGAGTGTGAAATCATGAGCCGCATAGTATGAAAGGCATCCAACAGGTGCCCAGAGGGAAGCCAAAGCGAAGCCTGTATCCTACAAAGAGAAGGAGAAAGCCTTCCAGATGGGGCACAACAGAGTCTACAGCACTGGTGTATACTGGTGGGTGCCTTCTGCAGCTAGGGGAAAGAATGGGATCTCTAAGGGTTATAGGCTAATCCTAACATCTAGAAAAGAGGCCGGAAGGCTGGTGGGGCCACACCCTCAAGCAGCTGTACCACTGACCGACTGAGACCTATCAGAACATCTGAGAATGTCCCCTCCCAGGCCCACAGTGCCAGCAAGTGCCTGTGACAGTGGAATAGGGAGCTGAAAAGAGACCCTCGGGGAGCAGCAAAAAAGACCTACAGCCAAGCAGAGGGGAGGTATGCATCCCACAGGGGTCTGCAGCCTCTTGGGCATTCAAGGTATCTATAGCAACAGGAGATTTTAAACCCAGCCCCTGACTAGATTTACAGAAACCCTCACACCAAAGACATAGCAGAAGAAAAGTGCTCTGGTTGCCATGGCAACCACTAATTAATTGACTTTCTGCCTGTGGATTGGCCCGTTCTGGACATTTCGTGTGAAATGTCATGATGCAGTATGTGGTCCTCTGTGGCTGGCTTCTTTCACTTAGCTCTGTTTTCGAGTTTTCTTTCCACCTTTGTTTTCAAGTTCTTCGTGTTAAGGCCTGTGTCAGCTCTTTACCCCTCTGTACCGCTGAGTGGTATTCACAGGATGGCTTTACCAAGTGTGGCTCGTCCATTCACCAGGTGATGAACGTGTGGGTGAGTTCGACTTTTAAGCTATTATATAAGTACACTACCATGAACATTTGTGTACAGGTTCTTATAGGGACATGTTTTATTTTTCTAGGTATAGATACCTAGGAGCAGAATTGCTAAGTCATATGATAACTCTGTATTTAGCCTTTTGAGGAACTGCTATACCATTTTACATGACAACCAGTGGTTTTTTTGTTTTGTTTTGTTTTGTTTTTGGTGGTCCTGGGGTTCCTGGAAGCCCTTCTACCTCCGGGCTACACTCCCAGACCTATTTTTACATTTTTATTTATTTGGAAACAGGGTCTCCTAAGCCAGCACGTGCAGCTGGCTTCGAACCTGCGCGATCCTCCTGTCTCTGCCTCCCAAGCGCGGGGATTACAAGCGTGCGCCACGACGCCCGGCGTTTTTTTTTTTTTTTTGGGGGGGGAGGGTCCAGTTTTCTTACATTCTCACCAACAATTTTATTTATCTTTTTCATTATAGCCCCATTAGCGAGCCGAAGTCCTATCTCATTGTAGCTTAAGTTTTTGTTTCCCTAATGACTAAATCAAATCCAGCAATACATAAAAAGGACAATACATGGTGACCAAATGAAGTTTATCTTATGGATAATTTAGAATTTGAAAATCAATAAACACAAATCACCATGTCAACAAACACAATTTTAAAAAGCTCTATGATCACTGGGTGTGGTGGCACATGCTTGTAATTCCAGCATTTGGGAGGCTGAGAACCGGAGGATCGGAGGATCGCAGTTCATGGACAGCCTCAGCTACTTAGGGAAGCCCTGTGCAACTCAGTGAGCCCCTGTTTCAAAATAAAGAATAAAAAAATAGGGCTGGGGGTATAGCTTGGAGGTAGAATGCTCCTGGGTTCCATCCCCTGTACTGAAAAACAAAACCACAACAAAAAAAACTCTATGATCATCTTATTCATGATTAAAAACAAAACGAAATGGAAAAAACAAAAGCCACCAGCCTCTCAGCAAACTTCCCTTACCTAATAAATGACGTGTCAAAATAGACCTAGAGCTAAAATCATACTTAATGTGAGAAATGAGTGATTTGCCCTAAAATTTGGTGAAAAGCATAGGACATCCTCTCACCACTCCTACTGAACACTGTACCGAAAGTCCTAGCCAATTCCAAAGGGGAAATTTTTTTTTTTCTGAAAACTCATGCTTCGAACTGGCCTTGACCCTGCAATTCTCCTGCCTCAGCCTCCCAAGTACTGTGATTACAGGTGCAGATTCCCACTGTGCCCTGCTTTATGTTTTATTTAGAGAAAGGGTCTAAGTTGCCTAGGCCTTCAACTTTCGAGTTTCTTATCTCAGCCACCCAAGTAGCTGGCGTTTCGAGAGTAAAAAACCTAGTTTTCCAAGGAGTTAAAAATAAGCTTAGGGGGTAGGGAGGAGACTAATAAACACAGAGATGCTTGACTAGAGACAGAGGTCAGCGTGAACTCCTGTTTTAATAAATGTACAGATGGAGAGATAGGAATAAATATAGATGTGCATGCTTACATAAGAAAAGCACAAAAAGGCGCATTTCCTAGCTCTGTTTACCAAGAGCATCTAAAAGCAGTGATAAACCGGTAGCCAGAGCACACGCAGTGCCCAGATTTTTCTCTAATACCTCTCTCCAATAAAATGAACCAGGGCTCCCTGAGGAACAGCTCAATTCTAGTGCTGACTCGGGCAAAATGCAAGATGCGCCCGGAACATCCTGTAATGCCGGAGAATAAGGAACAGTTTAAAAAAAAAAAAAAAGCAGTCAGAACAGAGGCACACACACCTGTAATCCCAGGACTCAGGAGACTGTGATGGGAAGATCGCAGGCTTTGGGCCAGCCTCAGCAACTTAGCAAGACCCTCACTGCTTCCAAATAAAAAATAACAAGGGGGTGGGGGTGTGACTAGGAGGCAAAATGCCCCCAGGTTCAATCCCTAGCAACACACGCACACGCACACACACACGCACACACACGCACACGCACATCCAAAAGACACAGGATCCAAGCTGAAAGAGGGACACACCTGAAAGCACTCCCAATGATTAAACCTAGAACAATTTGAGCAACAGAATATCAGCTTGGGACCCAAAAAATAAAATAAATATCCACGAGCCCATTCTGATAAGTAAATAATTGATCGAATACATAGAAGAAAAGGAATAAATCATCCTTACAGAAGTATTAAAAAATAAATTGTATTTTTCCCCCAAAATGTCAACAATAATCCAACAGAAAAATATATAGAAGGGCCAGGAACAGAGGCACACGCCTATAATGCCAGCTACTTGAGAGGCTGAGGTAGGAGGACCTCAAGTTCAAGGCCAGCCTGGGTAACTGGGTGAGACCCTGTCTCAAAAAGAAAATTTATTTTTTACAGTACTGGGGATTAAAGCCAGGGGCATTCTACCTCTGAACTATACCCCCAGCCCTATTTTTATTCTTTTCATTTTGAAACAGGGTCTCACTGAGTTACAAAGGGCCTCACTAAGTAGCTGAGGCTGTCCATGAACCACAATCCTCCTGTCTCAGCCTCCCAAATGCTGGGATGACAAGCGTGGGCCACAACACCTGGCTTCAAAATTTAAAAAAAATTTAAAAACAACTGGTTGGTAGAGCACCTCGAGTTCAATCCCCTGTACTGCAAAGAAAATAAAATACAAAATGGGCGTAGAGGAAAAATAAGAGAAAATTTCACAGAAAAAAAAATGGCACAAATAAAAAATGGCACAATTAGCCCATGAACATAAAAAATTTAATAATTAGGAAAGTATAAATTAAATTAGGAGGAAGCATTTCATACCCACCAGATTGGTAAAACTTTTGCAGACAGACAAACTCTAGCAAGAATATGAACTAGGGTGCAGGCTTCGGCAGCACATATACTAAAATTGGAACGATACAGAGAAGATTAGCATGGCCCCTGCGCAAGGATGACACGCAAATTCGTGAAGCGTTCCATATTTTTATGACAAAACAACAAAAAGTAAATGTGGAAGTCTGTTTTGAATACCTAAAAAAAAAAAAAAAGAATATGGACTAGGGCGAGGTGGGACGTACACAGTATGGCATTATCAAGTAAAGTCAAACATGCACAGTCCCTCAAGCTTGCAAGTGCGCCAGGGGATGCTCACCCGAGAAAGAGGCCTACAAGCCTCTAAGGGTATCTTTATATTGGCTCCTATGTTTATCAATAGTAGTATAGGTAAATAAGTGATAATTACATTTATGGGCTGGAATATCAAATAGTACTTAAAATGAGCAATAATTCCTCAGAAAACAATATAAAACAAGATTATTTATTGGATTAAGAAAACTAAATTTATTTTAGGGATAGAAAATATTACTAAGTATTAATAGAAATAGTAATAGAAAACATTACTAAAACTTAAGCCAGGCATGGCTGTGCATATTTATAATCCCAGGATTCGGGAGGCTGAGACAGGAGAATCTCCGTTCACAGACAGCCTCAGCTACTTAGTGAGGCTTTGCAACTCAGTGAGATCCTGTTTCAAAAAAAAAAAATTTATATATACACACACATATGGCTGGGAGTGTAACTCAGAGGTAGAATGCCCCTGGGTTCCATCCCCAGTACCTTAAAAAAAAAAAAGGGAAAGAAAATATTACTAAAACAGAGAATCTCAAATCTATGTTAAAATGTTAAAACTTGCCTGGCGTGGTGGCATACTCTTGTAATCCCAGCGCTTGGGAGGCTGAGACAGGAGGATCACACAGGTTCAAAGTTCAATGAGGCTCTCAGCCACTTAGTGAGACCCTGTTTCCAAATAAAGTATAAAATAGGTCTGGGAGTATAGCCTGGAGGTAGAAAAGCCCCTGGGTTTTTCTACCTCCAGTACCACACACACACAAAAAAAATATTAAAATTTAATAGAATGTTAAAACTTCACAGAGAATTGAACACAAAGTTTAAGATAGGCACTAACTCTAAGGGAAAATACAGAGATGCGAAGGGAGGGGGGCTTCTGATATCTCTTTACTTATTCACTTTGAGGAGGGCGTGGGCAATTATGCCTGGCAACCTGGACTTGCAGGTTCGCTGGGCGCAGCATGGTGACAGCCCGGCTCGGGCTGGCTGTGTGTGGTGAGAAGCATGCCTGCGCTCGCCTGTGTGGACGAGTCTGTCAAATGTGGGGGAGCAGAGGAAGCCGCAGGAGCTGGGGGTGCCCGCTCAGTTGCCTGGTGAAGGCGGGAGGTGCCAGAGCGGGTAACGGTAGGGACGTGCTCTTTTATTGGCTGCTGGTTTTTTTCTAGTGTTTCACAGGGTCCTTGAGATGTGGACGGGGATGCGCTTGGGCTGACCAGAGCCCGCGAGGACCTGGCCTTCACCGGCACAGACACACGCACACTTATCACACACACACACACTTGTGGCACAGGAAGACTGTCCGTTTGGCAAGGGAAGAGTTTTCCATGACAGCTTCGGTGAGGTCCAGTCGAAAGCTGCTACCGAGATACAGATGAAATGAGAGGGCTGGGGAGGTCACGGGAAGCTTCAGGAAAAGGTGGGAGAATTCATCTTGGAAATAGCAACCCGCCCCCGCTGGAAAGGAGGGCTCTGAACACTGACGTGATGGGCAGGCAGTCTGGGAGAGAGCACAGTGATCTGCATTTGTAACAAGTTCCCAAATACTTCTGCTGCTGCTGGCCAGAGGACTGCACTTTGAGAGACATTATACTAGAGAAATAAAATCTGATTGCCAGGTGGTATTCGGCGCCAGATTAAGGCATGGTTTCATGAGCTTAAAATTAATCCAATCAGCCAAATTGTGTGATTCTGCTCTGGCGGGGCTCAGCTGCTTGGGGGTGGGATAGAAACAGCGGAGATGACAACTGACCTGGGCATGGGGCGGCTTTGCTAGGTGAGCCTGAGCCGGGAAGGGTGCGCCAGCCTTGGAGGTACTGGCCAGGTGTGGACTGTAGTGGGCTGAGGAGGAGGAGGAGGAGGAGGAGGAGGAGGAGGAGGAGGAGGACGACACCGACCACGACCACGGCCACGATGACCTGGATCTGTACTGAACATGTACACACTATTTTGTTTGCCATTGTTCCTTAAAAACAGTACAGTGGGGATTGAACCCAGGGTCATTCTACTTTCAAGCTATACCCCCAGCCCTAGCCCTACTCTATTTTGAAATGAGAGTCTTTCTAAATTGCTGAGGCTGGTCTCAAACCTGCAATCCTCCTATCTTAGCCTCCCAAGTGCGGGGATTACAGGCCTGCACCACCACACCCAGTCAGTATAACAACTATTTACATATCATCTGCGTTATATTACGTGTTGGAAGCAGCCTAGAGATGAGTAAAAGTAGATAGGAGGATGTGCATAAGTGATGTGCAAATATAATGCCGTTTTCTAGCCAGGCGTGGTGGTGCACGCTTGTAATCCCAGCATTTGGGAGGCTGAGACAGGAGGGTAGCCATTCACAGACAGACTCAGCTACTTAGGCCCTCTGCAACTTAGTGAGACCCTGTTTCAAAATAAAGAAAAAAAAAATAGAGCAGGGGGTGCAGCTTGGAGGTCGAATGCCCCTGAGTTCTATCCCTAGACCCACACACAAAAATTATATATATAATTTTCTATTAGGGTCTGGAGCATCTGATGATTTGGGTATCTGGGGGATGGGAAAGGGGAGGAGGTCCTGGAACCAGACTCCTGCAGACACCACAGGATGACTGAGCTTCAGGAAACGCACTGGTACGCAGCGAGCCAGCGCTCTGAGCTCGCACGTCAGCATCCTGCGTCAGGAGCAGTGCAGTTGGTGGTGTTGATTCAGTTTGGGGTGAGATGGGGGAAGAGAAGAAGGAGGTAGAGATGGGGTGAGGTGAAGACTCAGAGCCTGGGGCATCTCCCTGTGAGTCCAGGTGGGTCTTGAAGTCAGGGATAAAGAGAGAGATGGAGGGGTCAGTGCGGATGCTCAGCAGATGACAGAGAGGGCAGAAGAGGTTGCAGACAGCGGCAGGCAGGAGACGCTGGCCGGCTGGTCCCCAAGGCCAAGCTGGCTGCTGCTGCAACTCCAGTGAGGCGGAGGACGTGGGCCGGGGAGCAGAAGGCCGATGCGGCCTCCTCCCCAGGGAGAGGAGACCCGGCTTAAACCTTCCACAAGAGCCTCCTTCCTCCCGTCCCCCGACATTTCCAGACCTGGGATTGACTCTTGACTATTAATAGCAGAAAAGGAAACTGGAAAGAATGCCCCAGGAAGAGGGTGTGTGAGAGGCAGGCAGGAAGGCAGCGGGCGGGAGGCTCCAGGCCTGGACACTCCAGACGGTGGGCCATCAAAACCTTGTAGAGACCAGGCAAGACCAGCTGGTGTCCTCTTGGGCTCGTGAGACCAGGCAACAGCAAGGGGCGAGCCTCAGCCTTCTGCCCTGATCTGCCTCTGACCCCAGCTCCTGTGCAAGCCACTTGCGCGCGCGCGCGCGCGTGTGTGTGTGTGTGTGTGTGTGTGTGTGTGTGTGTACTACAGACTGTACCCGGGGGCATTTAACCTCTAAGCTACACACCCAGCCCTTTTTTTGTTTTTTGGTACTGGGGATGAAACCCAGGGGCATTCTGGATCTGAGCTACACCCCCTGCCTTATTTTTTATTCTTTATTTTGAAATAGGTCTAAGTTGCAAAGGACCTCACTAAGTAGCTGAGGCTATCCTCGAACCACAGTCCTCCTGTCTCAACCTCCCCAAAGCTGGGATTGCAAGTGTGTGCCACGGTGCCCAGCTTTTTTTTTTTTCTTTTTTTTTTCTTTTTTTTTTTTTTTTTTGCGGGTCTGGGGATGGAACCCAGAGGCATTTGACCTCCAAGCTATACCCCCTGCCCAATTTTTTATTCTTTATTTTGAAACAGGGTCTCACTGAGTTGCAAAGGGCCTCACTAAGGAGCTGAGGTTGTCCGCGAACCGCGATCTTCCTGTCTCAGCCTCCCGAATGCTGGGATTACAAGCGTGCGCCACCACGCCTGGCGATGCCCAGCTTTTAATTTATTTATTTATTCACCCAGCCCTTTTTGTTTATTTATTTTTATTTCGAAACAGGTTCTCACTAAGTTGCTGAGAGTCTTGGCTAGTTGCTGAGGCTGGCCTCACACCTGCCATCCTCCTGTCTCAGCCTCCCAAGTACTGGGATTACAGGTGTGGCCCACCACGCCTGTCCACGTGCCCTCTTGAGACACGCCTGTGAAATGGGCAGCATGACTTCTAAGGTCCCTTGGGCTGTGCACACGCTGCCCAACAAGATGCTGTGTACACAGGGAAGTCTGCTCTCGCTGTGACTTCAGAGCCATCCTAAGCAGCCACTGCAGGGGGCTTGTTCTGCACCTCCCTTGGGGGCTGGTGGGGACAAAGGCTGCCCAGCCTCAACACATCGTCCCAGCAGGAGACACCTGCTTCGCAGCCCAGTCCTTCCGGGAGGGAGCTTTGATCGTGGGAAGGACTCGGTGTGACACTGCCTTGGGCTCAGCCATCGTGAGGCCTAAGCCCCCAGCAACCCAGGCCCACTCCCTTAACGCCCGGGTTTACTGCCAGGCCCTGGGCTGCAGCTGGAAGGCTGGCAAAGCAGGATGGGCTGGGCCTGGGGCTGCTCAGGGCACTGAGCAGGCCCGGCAGGGGCTTCCCCAGACCGGGATCGTAGGTGCCTTCTCCCCCACAGCAGCAGCCCCCTCGCTCCCTGCCCTCATTCCGACAGACCCGATGCTCCTCGGGTCAGGGTCCCACCGCCCTGTCTCTGGTCATTTAAGTAAGCACCCCTTATTCCAAGGGGGCCGCTCACCAGGGCTCCGTAGTCAGCTCACATCGCCACCACCTCCCTCTCTGCTGGCTGGGCTCTCATTTCCTTCCACCAAAAGGCCCCTCTGCGTCTCCAGTCCCTGGTGTGGGCCCTCCATGCTCCCAGGTTCTGCTGGGATCTCATTGGTCCTACACCCACCCCACAGGAATGCTTACACTCTGTGGGCTTTTAGAAAGCTTACGTGTGCGGGCGAGTGCGTGCGCGCGCGCGCACACACACACACGCACACACGCACGCACGCACGCACACTCTTGCTAGGTCCCTGGCAGGTGTAAATGCCCCTGGGAGGGGCCTGACCTGGGGAGGCAGCATCCGCAGAAGTCAGAGCACAGGGCTGGGAGCCCGGGAGGGGCCTGAGCCCTGCCAGCTTCCACGCTGCACTGAACCTGGGTGGCACTGGGCTGCTCCTGTCCCCTGGGGTCCTCTATCAGTCTCCTGGGGCTGCCACAAATTACCACAAAGGTTTAAGACAACAGTGATGTATTTGGTCAATTCCAGGAGGCAGAGGTCAGGGTGCGGGGCGGGGCCGAGCCTCTGGAAGTCCCAAGGGGCAGCCATCCCGTGCCTCTCCAGCGCCCAGTGGTGGCCAGCATCCCTCAGCTCACAGTGGCATCCTTCGTCTGTTTCCAGGGTCTCTCCTCCCGTTTCTTATGAGGATGGCTGTCACTGGGTGTAAGGCCCACCACATACGCCAGGACGGTCTCATCTCAGGGCCCCTAACTTCATTACACCTGCGAAGTCTCTGCCCAGGTCATAACTACAAGTCCCAGAAACTTGTGTATCTTTATTTGAGTGGAGGGCATTCTTTGATCTGTTATAGATCCCCATCTAAAAGATAGGTATAACGCCCCCCAGCACTGCCATCTAAATGGCCCCTGCTTAGCCGAAGGGCCCCAACAGTGAGCCTGCCCAACTTGCTTGGCACAGAGCACATGACGAACCAAATGTGCCCCCTTGATTAACCCCGATGTGTTGGGGGGGGGCCTTTGGGAGGTGCGTGGGTTTAGCTGAGTCAAGGGTGGGCTCCGTGGTGGGCTGGTGGGATTAATGCCTTATTTTCTTTTTGGTACTGGGGATGGAACCCAGGGGCATTCTACCTCCAAGCTATACCCCCAGTCCTATCTTTTCTTTATTTTTCTTTATTTTTGGTACTGGGGATGGAACCCAGGTGCAGTCTACCTCTAAGCTACACCCCCAGCCTTATTTTTTTATTATTTACTTTGAAACAGGCTCTCACTGAGTTGCAAAGGGCTTACTAAGTAGTAGCTGAGGCTGTCCGTGAACCACGATCCTACGGTCTCAGCCTCCCAAATGCGGGGATTACTTGTGTGTGCCACCATGAGGATTAGTGTCCTTTTAGAAGAGGAAGAGACGGACACCGGGGATTCCTCTCTGCCACCTGAACACAGCATGAAGCAGCCACCTATAAACCCGGAGGCAGGCCTCCCCGGGACTGGACTGCTCCGCACCCTGGCCTCCGACTTCCAGCTTCCAGAACTCTTATTTACACCAATTTGTTGTTTAAGCTGGCATATATAGTACCTGGCTGTATCGTAACAAAAGCCCCGGCTGACTCGGATGAGGGCTTCCGGGCAGAGACTACCAACGGGAAGGGCAGGGCCCCAGCCTGCCCTCTCGCCCACCCAGGCTAAGCATTAAGTAAAGCATGCGGCACGTGCGCTGCCCTCTCCCTGTCCCTGCTGGCCCCTGCATCACCTCCAGGCACCCCAGGGGCCATCAGAGGCGTGGCTCCTCAGCAGGGCCCCTCTCAGAGGGGCGGTAATTCCGGGCATTCTTCAAATCTGAGACTGTTCCACTCTCATCAGCCAGGCCCTGTCTGCCTGCCTGCATCCCAGGGCAGAAAACTGCCACTGTCCAGCAGGGACGCCTGAGCCTTTACCCGCCCAGAGGCCGGCACCACCGGGAAACTTGGGACAGACCCTGGGAGACCTGGGACAGACCCCGGCTCACGTCGCTCCCTCCTCCTTGGGCCGCAATTCCTCATCCCTCCCCATCCTCTGTAGCTGGAGGGGGGGGTGCCTGGAAATGCCCCAGCTCCAGCCTGCCACCTGGCCTGGCCTGGCCCGGCCCCCCTGGATCCCACCTAGCTGCCAGCCCTCCCATTGTGTGCAGCCAGGCACATGCCTCGATCAACATGTGGGTCTTAATTCTCCATTCCTCGATTTCCCCATCTGTCAAAGTAGCTAGGAGGGTCGTAATAGTAAGCGGGGTGTGCCTTGAGGTACCCAGCAGCCTGGGTGCGCAGCCAGCATTTCAGTTAACATGAGCACGTTTACTTTCCCCAGCCCCTCCGACACTCACACCGGCACAGGCCTTCACGAGGCAGGGTGCACCCAGGCCTGGCCAGGCCCCCTGGGCTTCTCTGTCCTAACTCTCCCAGGGAGAGGCTCCCAGGTGCCCCCAGGTTTGAGGAAGGAGGAAAGAGGGTGGCACCCGGTGGGCTCGGGTTAAGAGAAGGCCCAGACAAGGCGCTGAGTCTGAATCTGCTGGGGGGAGACAGAGGAGGAAACGGAGGCTGGGTGGGGCCTGGCTCCGGGAAGTGCGGCCTCACCTCCTCAAAAGGGCTGGGGGAGGCAGGAGGGGCAGGAGGGAGGGCTTTCCCTCCAGCATCCTGAAGTTGTGCCCTGACAGCCACCCCGGGCCCTGTCTCCAGGGGAAGGCCAGGCGGCCGGCCTCGTCTAGGAGAGCAGCCCGAGGTGGGGAAGCTGGCCCTTCCTGGGTGTGCCTCCTCTGGGCCTGAGCTTCCTGCTGGGGAAATGAAGCCCTGTCATTTCTCCTGCCTCCAGCCCCTGAAGGGTGTGGATAGCGATGGGGAGCTGATAAGTGTGGCTCTGACTGTCCAGAGAGCCAGGCACTCCCACGCGGAATCTCACTTAACTCTCGGAATGACGGAAGGGTTGGGTGGTGACGCCATTTTTATTTATAATTTTTGCTACAGGAGATTGAACCAGGCCAGGGACGTTCTACTTCAAAGATAGCCCCCCACCGCCCTAGTTTACTTAGTGAAACAGGGTCTCACTAAGTTGCTGAGACTGGCCTGGAACCTGCAATCCTCCTGTCTCAGCCTCTTAAGTACTGGAGTTTTATAGGTGTGCACCACCATACCTCGCTTGTGACGCCATTTTGAGTGAGGAGTCTCTGGGCTTGGCGGAGTTTCCTTGTGGGCAGGGGGAACTCTTCTGCAGGTGGTGCTGGTAATGGTTACACAAGTGTGGAGGTGCCTAAGCCCTGTACTGCACACTTAAAAATGAGTTAAATGGTACATTACATATACTGAACCACACCAAAAAAAAAAAAAAAAAATCAAAGAAACCGAGGTGGTCAGTTCAGCCTGAGGGCTCCGTGTGGCTGGGAAGCACCCGTTTCACTAGCAGAATAACAAGGTGACCGGGTAATGCACAACTCGTTCCATCCGTCACACAGCCTCTGTCGCAACTGCTCGACTGTGACCTGGAAGTGAATGTACGGCTGCAACCCAGTGAAACCTTCCACGTCCAACACGCCTCCTGAGTCGGGGGCTAGAAGCCTTGTTTGTACCCAGCGGTGCGTCCTGTCCTGGGATTTCCCGAAAGCGCCGTGTGTGCCAGCCTACCCCTCGGGTGAGCTCGGGGCAATAAAGCGAGCGAGAATACATAGGACTCCAACCTCCAACAAAGGAAACACCCACACTGCCACCTACATTAAAAAATGAAAAGGTCATAAATAAGCTAACAAATCGAAATGTTCCACATCCTAAGAGCGATGGCCAGGGGCGGGCGGCCAGGGCGTGACGAGCCTCCTCGCGGCGCCCCCCTCTTCCTGGGCTGTCACCAGCCGGTCACACCTGGGAGGCTGAGGCCCGTGGGAGGGCCTGTGACGGCCCCTGGTGTTCCTGGTGCCCGCACGGCACCCTGTCTCGGGACACTGATAAGCGGGTTCCAGGGATGGCGCAGGCAGGTGCTGCGCTCCCCTGGCTCTCGCAGGCCTGGGCAGCGCCAGCTGGGGTCAGGGCTGGGGCAGAGCCGCCAGCAGCCTGCTTTTCCCTCCGTCTCCTTGGGGCTGGATGCTCTGGGTCCACAGCTCTCCTCCCAGGGGCTCGCCCGAGCTACCTGCCCGAGCCTGGTGGTGCGGTTCTTGAGTGAGTTCACACCAGGGCCTCAGAGAACGGCCCCTTCCCTGTCCTTCCCCCCGCCCCAGTATCAGGGATTGAACCCAGGGGCATTCTACCTTAGAACTATACCCCCTATACTCCCAGTCTCCCCATCCCAGGCCCCCCCTTTATTTAAACAACAGGGCCTCACTAGGTTGCAGAAAGTCTCACTACTTGCTGAAGCTGTTCTTGAACCTGTGATCTTCCTGTCTCAGCTTCCCACATACTGGAGACTGCAGGTGAGCACCACCATACCCAGCTAACCCTCTAACTCTCCAGTGGTGCTAATTGAACCCAGGGCCTTGGGCATGCTAGGAAAGTGCTGAGCCACACTCTCAGCCCACCGTGTGTGTGTGTGTGTGTGTGTGTGTGTGTGTGTGTGTGTGTGTGTGTGTGTAAGACAGACACCCACACCCACACACATACACACTTGAGATTGAATCCAGGTGTATTCTACTTCCAAGCTATACTTTCAGCCCATATATATGTATATATTTATATATATTTTGTAGTACTAGGGGTGGAACCCAGAGGCTTTCTACCTCTGGGCTATACTCCCAGACCTTTTTTTTTATATATATTTTATTTGGAAACAGGGTCTCAATGAGTTGCTGAAAGCCTCACTAAGTAGCTGAGGCTGGCTTCGAAACTGTGCGATCCTCCTGTCTCAGCCTCCCAAGTGCGGGGATTACAAGCGTGCGCTACCACGCCCAGCTCCTACTTTATATTTTATTTTTGAAACGGGGTATCACTAAGATGATCAGAGTCGCACTAAATTGCTGAAGCTTGACCTCAGACCTCCTGGCTCAGCCTCCCAAGTAATGGGATAACATTTCAAAGCAGAATTACAGGCCTTTACAATACAGTGCCTATTCCAGGGGAAAGCTTGGAGAAATGTGACCGACACCAGGTCACAACATAGGATGGTACCCCAAAGATGACTACTACTCTGATTTAAAATGTTTCAGGTTGCCCCGCAAGGTGGCGCACGCTTGTAATCCCAGCATTTGGGATTACTGAGACAGGAGGATGGCGGTTCGCGGACAGCCTCGGCTACTTAGTATGGCCCTTTGCAACTCAGTGAGACCCTGTTTCAAAGTAAAGAATAAAAAATAGGGCTGGGGCTGTTGCTCGGAGGTAGAATGCCCCTGGGTTCCATCCCCAGTACTGCAAAAAAAACAAAAACAAACAAAAAACCCCAAGGGCTGAGGTTGGTACTATATCCCACCCACAATGGACATGGTAGCTAGTCAGGAGGCTGAGGCAGGAGGATCACAAGTTCAAGGATAACCTCAGTAGCTTATCGAGAATCTCAGAAACTTAGCGACATCTTATTTCAAAATAAAAAGGGCTGGGGGTGTAGCTCCAGGGTAGAATATCCCTAGATTCAATCCCTAGTACCAAAACAAACAACAACAAAAACACCCCACCAACCCACACCCCTTAGACCCACACCCCTTAGATCAGGGGCTGAATTCTACTCCCCGCTCCTACTCAGAGCCCCTTAGTGGGAAACTTCTAAATACTTACTTTGGATTATCCACTGTATGATTCTACGGCTAAAGGCAGAGGCAAGAGGAGCCTGCCGCTCCATCAGCAGTGCCACCAGACCCGGCCGCTGAGTCCCCAGGCCCTGGCTCCTCTCCCTGCGTCTGCGCTCCCTCCCTTTCCTGGGCCCCTGCCTTTCATGGCTGTTCCTAACAAGAAGGGGTCCACCCACGGAGTCCTTGAGGCTTCATCTAGGAAGGGACTGCCAGGCTACCCAGAGAAGGGGCTGGATTCCTCCTGAGATAGAAAGTGTAGACTAACCTCTTTAAAACAATACCCTCCGGGGCCTCCTAATCCCCTCCCTGCGCAGGCCAAGTGAATCCTGATCTGTCAGGCCGGGCAGGGCGCCCAGAGCAGCCGAACCGTGGCCAGCAGGTGGGTGGGGCGGGCGATGCCCACGGCCCGGGCTCCTCTCACCTGCCAAGGCTCTCAAGCAAAGGTCACAACAACAGGACAGCGCCTGGGCGAGGTGGCAGAGCCCCCTTCACCTTGTCTAAAGTCAGATTCAGCCTGGCGTGTTGGCACACGCTTGTAATCCCAGTATTTGGGAGGCTGAGACAGGAGGATCCTGTTTCGTGGCCAGCCTCAGCTACTTAGTGAGGCCCTCTGCAACTTAGACCCTGTTTCAAAAAATAAAAAAGAAAAAATAGGGCTGGGGGTGTAGCTTGGAGGTAGAATGCCCTGGGGTACAATCCCCAGCACCATATACAAAAAAAGTTTCAATGGCTACCTGCATGATGTATATCAAGCCTCCACAGAAAAAACAAAGCAAGCCCTGAGCTGGGCATGGTGGCACATGCCTGAAATTTCTATTTTGGGGAGGCTGAAACAGGAGGATCACAGGTTTGAGGCCAGCCTCCACAACTCAGGAGACCCTGTTTGTTTATTTATTTATTTAATTTATTTGCGGTACTGGGAATAGAACCCAGGGGAATTCTACCTCCATGCTACACCCCCCCTTGCCCCATTTTTTATTCTTTTTTTTTTTTTTTTTTTTTTTTTTTTTTTTTTTTTTGGTGGTACTGGGGTTCCTGGAAGCCCTTTTACCTCCAGGCTACACTCCCAGACCTATTTTTATATTTTTATTTGGAAACGGCCTCTTACGCCAGCACTGCTGGCTTCGAACCTGCGCGATCCTCCTGTCTCCGTCTCCCAAGCTCGAGGATTACAAGCGTGCTCCACCACGCCCGACTTTTATTCTTTATTTTGAAACAGGATCTCACTAAGTTGCAAAGGGCTTCACTAAGTAGGTGAGGCTGTCTGCAAACCACGATCCTCCTGTCTCAGCCTCCCAAATACTGGGGTTACAAGTGTGTGCTGCCGTGCCCGGCTAAAATAAAAAATTTTAAAAAGGGATGGGGATGTGGGATTAAAAGGAATGTCACTAAATGGAAGAGCACCCTGCATTCAGACCCAAGTACCACAAAGAAAGATAAAACAGGGTAAGCCCTGGGCCTGGAGGCCTGGGTCCCCACGTGAGCTGGGGGTGTCCCCGGGGCTTGATTTGTCAAGGCAGGGAGAAATATCCAACTTGAGACAAAATGAGCACTTTTTAAAAAATGTATAAGCTTTGGGGCGAAATTTTAAAATAGTCCAAATCTAGAGACCGTCCTTGTGGAGGCAGGTGTGGCCAGAAGGGGGAGCCTGGCTCAGACACCCTGCCGGTACCCTATGGCAGGCTGGAGACCAGGAGTACCGCTACCTAAACCTGCCGCTGTCTGAGACCGCGGCCACGGGGCAGAGGCGCAGGTGTGCTATACCTCTCCCTCATATGCTGGGCTTTTCAAGACTCCGCCTATAAAACACCTGCCTCCACCCTTGTTCCTCTCCTGCTTTTCTGCTTGACCATCAGCTAAGTTTACCCGCCCAGGCCTTCTTCCGGTGTCGGAGGGGCCCTGGGCTGAGTCCTTTCCCGTACAGTCGCACCACAGTCTCACCGGCGTCGAGGGCACTAGACAGGGAGGGCCCCTTAGCGAGGAGCCAGCCCGGGACCCAGGCTCCTCCCTCAGGGCGCACGGTGGGGGGGGGGGCTGCACCCTCCTGGAGCATCGCCTGCTGCGCCCTCGGCAGCGCGCACGCTTCCAGAGCCAAGGCCCGTGCACATTTGGCACCTAACTCTTCCCTTCCCAGTAAGTTCAAAAACAACCTTGGTAAATATTTTTCCGAGGGCGCATGCTGTCATTCCCACGCCACCTCCCGCCTCCCGCCAATGTGAAAATAGCCAGATGTGTACAGTTTTCTCGGTGGCCCCGGGAAACCTCCAAGAGAGACCGGCCTCCACTCCCAGCCTGAAACAAACAAGGGCTGGAGGCCAGAGGGAAGGCTGGCGTCCACGGCTGTGAGACAGTCACCTCCCGCACCCACAGTGGCCCCGGGAGTGAGGGAGAGAGTCCTGTGAAACGGAGCCTGTGAATTTCCCAGGGAGTGACCGCGGCCACCCGGTGGAAGCCGAAGGTCATGGTGGCCGGTGGAGCTTTCCAAATTTCCCAACTGTGTTCTGTCCTGGAGAGAAGCGCCCCCTGCCTTCCAGGAATAACACCTGTGTCCTTGCTGCTGCACAGGATAAATACACTCCCCGGGATAAATACACTCCCCGGGATAAATACCTTTGCATTCACAGTGTATAGGGGGCTGGTCCAGCTTCCCAGCTGTCACCCACTTCCTCTGCAAAGGAGGAGAAGGAAAACCCAAACTCTGAAACCCAGTCCCCCCTTTGTCCCCAACACAACTGCCCACCAGGGAGCACAAAATTTGGATTTCTTTGGTGTTGGAAGACCAAAGAAATGATGGTGAACGGAGATGGGGTAGGGCATGGTGTGGGCGGGAGAGGGGTGCTGTTTAACAAGAACAAACAGAATCAAGTAAATGGACGTAACTAAACAATTGAGGAGCAGCTCCCTTGTCCCCAGGTTCCTTTTAAACAAAGCCAAGTCGTCACCCTGTTTGAGAGTCAGAGCTGGTCGAGGAAGCCTGTTTCCTATGGGCTCCGCCTAGGAAGTGAATCAAGAATCCCAGGCCAGCCCTGGGTGAGCTAGGTGTCTAAGGAGCTGCACACCCATCCCTGCACAGAGGCCAAGGAAGTTAATGATATCAGAGAGGTGGCCAGAGGCGTGATCACAGTATGCAGGCACGCACGCACGCACGCACACGGACTTCCCGGCCCTTTTTTTCCCAAGAAACCGGAAGTACTGTGTAATGATCCCTCTGAAGTTCCGTGAGACAGGAAAGGAGGCAGGCTTGTTTAGGTCACGTGGAGAGCTACTGAAGTCAGGCCTGGCGCAAGAGGAAAGGCACAGTCTCCTGCCCCACAGCCACCCCCATCACCTCCTTCCCCTGCTCTCTCTGGCATTTCCAATCTTCCTACCCTATAAGCTGGCTGCAGAAGCCCAGATATCAAGCCCAAGTTTATTCGGCTACCCCAATGCCCAGAACACTGAAGCAAATCTAAAATGGAAGGAAGGGGCTACTTGGAACCTCCTGGCGTGACTCTGGATAAGAAGTGCCGCCTTCTTCCCACCTTGGGGCTCCCATCTGAAAAGCAGGAACCGTGTCACATAGGGAACCCTCACTCTGGACCCTGTTTTCAAATAATTTCTGGGCATGGTGACGCATGCTTGTAATCCCAGTACTTGGGAGGCCGAGACAGGAGGACCGCAGGTTCAAAGCCTCAGCAACTTAGTGAGGTCAGCTGCAACTTAGTGAGACCCTGTTTCAAAAATCAAGAAATAGCCGGGCGTGGTGGCGCAAGCTTGTAATCCCCGCGCTTGGGAGGCTGAGACAGGAGGATCGCACGGGTTCGAAGCCAGCCTCAGCTACTTAGTGAGGCTCTCAGCAACTTAGTGAGACCCTGTTTCCAAATAAAATATAAAATGGGTCTGGAACTATAGCCCAGAGGTAGAAAGCCTCTGGGTTCCACCCCCAATACCACCAAAAAAAAAAAAAAAAAAAAAAAATCAAGAAATAAAATAGGGCTGAGAGTATAGCTCAGAAGTAGAATGCCACTGGGTTTAACCCCCAGTACCACAAAATAAATAAATGAATAAATAAGTAAATACTTTTTTTTTTTTTGCAGGTCTGGGGATGGAACCCAAGGGCATTTGACCTCCGAGCTACACCCCTGCCCGATTTTTTTATTCTTTATTTTGAACCCAGGTCTCACTGAGTTGCAGAGGGCCTCACTAAGTAGCTGAGGGTGTCCGCGAACCATGATCCTCCGGTCTCAGCCTCCCGAATGCTGGGATTACAAGCGTGCACCACCACGCCTGGCTATAAGTAAATAAATTTTAAAAAATAGGGCTTGGGGTATAGCTTGGAGGTACAATGCCCCCGGGTTAAATCTTCAATCTCCAGTACCAAAAGAAAAAAGAAAAAAATATTTTAGCTAGGTGGGCATGGCGCTGCACACATATAGTCCTGGCTACTCTGAAGGCGGAGGCAGGAGGATGGCTTGAACTCAGGAGCATGAGTACCTGGGCAAATGGGGAGACTCATCTTAAAAAAAAAATCCAAACAGCTGAGCTGGGCATGGTGGTGCATGCTTGTAATCTCAGCATTCTGGAGGCTGAGACTGGAGGATTGCAGTTCGCAGACAGCCTCAGCTACTTAGCAGGACCCTTTGCAACTCTGTGAGACCTCATTAAAAAAAAAAAAGACTAAAAAATAGGGCTGGGAGTATAGCTCAGAGGTACAATGCTCCTGGGTTCCATCCTTAGTACCGCAAAAAAGAAAAAAAAAAACACACAACAACAAAAACACAAAAGCACTGAAACCTCAGCATTATAGAGAGAGTCCTGTCTTCCTCAAATGGAAGAGAGATCTCCACGGAGCAAATGGTCCCTGACCTGCTGTGTCTCAGGATTTCAGAGACCCCAACCCAGGGAGCCGCTGCCCATCGATGCCCAGGTGAAGGGGCTGATGCCATCGCCCCAGGCTGGAAGCTGGGCGAGGGCCAGGCAGCGAGCTACTGAGCAGCCAGGTCTGGCTGTGGCTGAGCGCATAGCGTGCTGAGACCACATGCCCGGGCGGTCCCCTCCTCTCTAAAAGCCAGGTGAGCATCACTGTCCTCCGCACCTCAGGGGCATCACTTGATCCACCCAGGTGGAGAAATGGTCAGAGTGCAGGGGGCCAGGCCACCCTTCTTCAGCACCTGGAGCCTGTGGCCCAGCCCCCAAGAGCAGTCCCTAGCCTGTGGGGTATGAATGCCCGTGGATGCCCAGCCTCAGCTCCTGCCTCTTCTCCTGGCCACCGGATGGCGGGAGGAGGGGGGCATCTGGCCTGCGTGAAATGAAGAGAGAGGGTCCCGAGAACACCATGGGCGGGCAGGGGCGTACACCCGCCTACATTACCCAGAACTCACAGCGCCCCTGGCTGCCCCCAGCAGGCACCTGCCACAGGACAGTCGCCCCCTCCAGCCATCCCCCAGGTCTCAGAACCCTGTTCTCCTGGGCTCCCCTCTCTGTGGATGTGTCCACCCGGGAATCCAGTCCTGTTATACTAGACCTGGACCAAAATCGTCATATAAGTCAGGACCATGGGAAATGTGAGACGGGAGGCTGTTGGGCCGGCTCCTCGTTCACGATAACTACGGCCAGCAGAGAGGACTCTGGGCAGGCGTCCAGAGGAGCATCTTTCTGCAAACCTCTTTATTTCCCTGCTCTGCAGTTCAATCCTCAGTCTAGATGGACCCTCCTGGGTTCTTCCCCAAGTCTGCTCCCCCACCCCCACCCCCGGACCCCACAAAATACCCAAAGCTTAAGTAGCAGGAGGCACCACGGGCAGCAATGGGCGACGTGTGCATGCAATTAGCTTCAAGCGCCCGTGGGCTGAGATGGGATTCTGTGTGGACCAGACTCCCAGGTTCTCCCAAGATGTTTACAGGGTAAAGCCAGGGAATTTCCCTGTTAAAGTTGAACCTGCCAGGAAGCCAAGGGGAATGACAGCTGAGGACTGGCTCCTACCCCGAGTGTTCCCTGGAGCCGTCTGTCCACAGCACAAGCTCCCTGGCCATGAAGCCCAACCATGAAGAAGCCCAAATCAGGGCTGCCTCGGGATGAGAGGTAACTTTGTGGGCTGTCTCCAGCAGGGCCCTGGGCCAACAGCAGGTGTCAGCATGGGACCTGGGAAGGGAGCTGGCGGGCCTCTGCATTTGCCCAAACTTGCTCTGCAGCGCCTCCTAGGGCTGGGAGGTGGAGGTGCAGCTGCCTGAGCAAGGAGCACCCGATCTCACTCCTGGTCCTCTAGGCAGGGTGCCTAGGAGCTTGGAAAGCACAGGCAAAGCTGTGGCCACCATGTGGCTCCCCAGCTCCCAGACAAGGGCAGCCCAAAGGAGCCGGCACCACAGGATCAGCCAGCCCCGCTTAGCCAGGCTGCTGACGCCTCCCCCTCAGGCGTCCTTTTCCAGGCTCCAGGGCAGGGGGCAGGTTGACAGGTCTCAGACTGAATTTAAAACAGAAACATGATGCTGTGCGGGTCAGGAACTCAGAGCAGCAGGGAGCAGAGGCCCTCCGGGAGAGAGACAGCTAAAGGCAACCAGCAAACTATAGAGATCAAAAGGTCAAAAACACACCCAAGCACATCCACAGTACTTCTGTCTGGGAAGCAACACCAATGTTAGCACCCTGAGGAGCAAAGAACCTGGGACACTGATTCTGGAGAAGCATGAGAGCAGCCTGCACGGTGGACACAAACTCCACGAGCTCGCCTTTAAGTCCCTTAAATAAGAAGGGCCCGCTAAGATCTGGGTTTCATTTCAACAAGGTCTTGCATAGCTACCTCCCAGAAACATGCTCAGTGTGTTTTTGCTTTGTTTATTTGGCCATTAGAGATTAAGCCCAGGGACATTCTACTTCCAAACTATACCCCAGCCCTTTTTATATATTTTGAAACAAGGTCTCATTATGTTGCTGCAGCTGGTTTCAAACTTGTGATCCTCCTGTCTCAGCCTCCCAAGTACTGGGATTACAGGCGTGCGCCACCATGTCCGGCTTGGTGTGTTTCAATAGTAGATGCTTTTAGCCAAGCGTGGTGGCACATGCTTGTAAACCCAGCATTTGGGAGGCTGAGACAGGAGGATCGCAGTTCATAAACAGCCTCAGCTACTTAGTGAGGCCCTTTGCAACACAGTGAGACCCTGTTTCAAAATAAAGAATAAGAAAAATATAGGGCTGGGGATGTAGTTCAGAGATAGAATGCCCCTGGGTTCCATCCCCAGTACCGCAAAAAAAAAAAATTAATATACATTTTACTAAAAAAAGAGGATGGAGAAATAGACATGGTCCCTGGTTAAAGTAAATAGAGAACACAGGGTTAAAGGAGGATAATTAGCAATCCTACATCGGGGGCATCATGAGCGTAAAAACCAGATCCTAATATGTACTAAACTTCTACGAAGGGGAAAGAGAGTACGCAGCATTTTCCAAACTTTTGGATCATGGTTCCTTTTTTTTTATTTACAAAACTTTTTTATTTAAAAAGTCTTTACTTGTTTATCAGACATTTGATGAGAGCCTAGTAAAATCTTGAGGAGTATTAGTTCTTTTTGAACAATAGGGCAGGTAGCTTGCATTGGTGGAGTGTAAAAATAAAAACAAAAACCCATATGGTGCTAGGTCTGCTTACCACTTGGATAAACTAAGGCACGGAGCAGCGTCCCCCTGGGGTCTGTGCAGACCTGTACTTCCCACTTTCCCTTCCTATCTTCCTCCCACCTTTCTTCTCCAATCCCTGGCTCATATTGGTTGCTGGACTGTAACTCCACGCTCCTCCTCCCTCCTCCAGTCCCCTCCCGGAGGAGGACAAGGATCATGCTTCACTGCGCGCCGCTGCCTGGCCGCCTGTGCTCGCGGGGAATCTGGTGCTGGAGTCCAGGTAGGGGTGGGTGATGCCAGGAAGGGAGCTCTTTAGAGGAAGTGAAAGGGAGACACGTTCTGCAGGCTGGATGGAGGAGTGCACAGGTCTGGCCAGAGGCTCTCAGGGCCAATCATGAGGGCGTTTAAGCCCGCAGAAGAAAGTCTGGGAGACGCAAGACTACACTGAACCATGAGACAGGTGCAACCTCAGGACTGCCAGGGTCACCGTGCTGGTGGCTTCAGGAAAGCCTGTTTGAACTGACCGCCAGTGAGCAGGGCCCCTAGGGCTGAGCTGACACTTCAGTATGGGGACCCAAGAAGCCCAGGGGCTGGTCACCTCAGCCCCTTCGTAGCTAAGCACATCCTGCCTGCCCTCAACCTGTCTGTTGTGTCCATTTCTTTTGGGGGGGGGGGGGTTGGTACTGGGGTCCCTGGAAGCCCTTCTACACTCCCAGACCTATTTTTTTTTATATTTTTTATTTGGAAACAGGGTCTCCTAAGCCAGTGCACGCAGCTGGCTTCGAACCTGCGCGATCCTCCTGTCTCTGCCTCCTAAGCGCGGGGATTACAAGCGTGCGCCACCACGCCTGGCTGTTGTGTCCATTTTACTGCTAGGGGAAAGAGGCCACGAAGCAAGCCTGAGATCAGGAGGGTAGCAAATGTCAAAGCTGGGGCAAGACCCAAGCCTCGAACTTCAAAGTCAGGGGCATCTTGTAGAAAGATTTCCATCTTTCTTCTCTTTGACAGCAGGACTTTTTCCTCCAAGGAACTCTTGACCTACCGTACACCAGGCTGGAAAGCCACCAGCCTCAGCTGTTCTCACCAATGGTGCAGGGACCCAACCTCTAAGACAGTGGTTCCCTAGGCCCTGCACTCTCTTCACAGGGAGAAAGGGGCAGACGGGAAGCAGAGACACTTACTTCTTCCCCACCAAGCCAGTGGGACCTGGGGCCTCCCTGTGCTGGCCCTGACCCAGGCCCAGTTCGTGTGTGTGTGTGTGTGGGGGGGGGGTTTCCAGCAAGCTGAGGGACTAAGGAATTGGAGCGGGAAGAGCTGAGCTTCCTTGTGGATTAATAGGAACTCTACACGTCATGGTACTTAGTATAAGGCTAGAGCCTCAAATACCAAGGGCTAAGCTGTGCTGGGCTGAACCTGCACAGGTCAAGTTGAGGGCATCTGGAAGCCCAAGGTGTTCAGGTACCAGCTCTGCTAAAGCATTTGCCAGCCACCTACTCCATATCCGCTCTCCGCTGCTTCTTTCTAACAGATCCACCGATATTTTGGTGGGACAGCTGGGAGCCTGAAATAAAAATAACTCTTTCCTAAGGAAAGTACTCTTTTCCTGCTTCCCTTGCAGCTAGATGTGGGCATGTGACTTAAGTTCTGTCCAGCAAAATGTAATTGCAAGTGTTGTGCACCATTTGGGGGATGCACCCTCAAAAGGAGGAGCTCTAGCCTTCTTGTTTTACCCCTTTCCTGATGGCTGGAATCCCAGCAGCCACCCTGGACCATGAGGCTATATGTTAATTATGGCAGAACCGCCATATCAGCCCTCTGAACTTCCATTATATGAGACACATAACATCTACCTTGTTTAGTTTGCTACTTCTTTTATTTGCTATAAGGAGCCGAATTAAGTTCTAATAAACAGCATCACTAAAGGATCCTTAGGGTGAGAACAGCGCTGGAGACCTGAGGCTACTGCACTGTCCACTCTTCCTCCCAGGAGTACCCTGCTCCCTCTCATGCCCACCGGTCCACTCCTCTGAGCCCCAGGGCCAGCCCCTGCCTCCCTTCACCTAGAGTCAGGGCGGAGCTGGCAGATGAGGCTTCGGGTTCCAAACCAGCTCTGCCACACCCTCACTCCCAAATACTCACTGAACATCCACTCCACACCAAGCACTTTTCTAACGAAATGTCATACAGCCTAGGGTGGTGTGGAAATACAGAAAGAGGTGCATATAATCAGGTGAAAGGCACTATGGAGAAAATAAAGCAGAGTAAGAAGACAGGGAGCGGAGGAGAAGGAGTTCACACAAGGCGGCCCCAAAGCGCCTGAGAGGTGCCATTCAAGCATGGGAGATCCCAGTGGGTGGATCCCAACATTGGGAGAATGCCAATATTTGGGAGAAGAGTTGGGTGTGTGATCTACTGCAGTCCCTGTGCCTGTTTCTTAGCTTTCCCCTCTCTGGAATGGGCCGAGAGATAGACAGAGGCTATCCATCGGCAACCTCATGCTAGCGCAGCCAGAATGCCCTGCGTCTGCGGTCAGCGAGCTTGGGTAGGCTGTCGTGGAATCAGACTGGACGGAAACCCAGGGGTCTTGTGACTTGGGCCAAGCTCGGTGGCTTTCAGCTCTGTGGCTACGGCCTCACGCGCCCGATCTGTTAAAGACTCACAACGCGCCCTCCCATCGGGTCTTCCCTCCCCACTGACCCAGGCTAGAGGTCGGATAGCTTTGGGACCCCAGTCTCCGGGGCCTGGCTCTGGGAGGGCCCCCTGCACCCCGACCAGGCCTGAATGTGGGCCTCACCCAGCCACTCAGCAGGATCCTCCTGCCCTGGGCTGGGCACACAGCCTTCCGGCCGTGACAATTGGCGGACGGGGTGTCACCCATGCCCTGGCCCTGGGGAAGTGCGAGGTGGCTGACCCAATGGGGATAAGGCTAGAAAGGAAGAAAGGGCGGCAGTGCTTATTTCAGGGGGCTGGGTGGGGACAGAGGGAGGAGAAGGAGGCCTGGAGGCCTGGAGGCCAGCTCATGCTGCAGAGCTGTGCTCCCGCTGCTGGGCGGCTCAAGGTGGGGCAAGGCTCGGAGCCTGTACAGGAGCCTGGGATGTGGGCGATGCGGGCAGGGGCTGCTCTTGAACCTGCGGCAGCTCTGGATTTGCGCAGCCACCATCCATCCCACCAGCGTGTCATGACCATGTGTTTACCGTAGGTAAACAGCTGACACTGTCACCACTACAGGGGCTCAGAGGCCAATGGCAGACACTGACGTAGACAGTCACAATGCTCGGTGGCCAGCACTATGCATGGTGGAGAGCCTAGCTCTTGAGTGACCTGGTGGCCCCGAGCCTCAGTTTACCCTGAGAGCAGAGGGATGGGAAAGATTTGGGCAGTCTAAATCTGTCACCATCAAAAGTTTATGTAGTTCCCAAAAGAGAGAACTAGCACCGAAAAAGCTTAGTGTATGTGTGAATATGTATATGTGATGTGTGTGTGTGTGTGTGTGTGTGTGTGTGTGTGTGTGTTAGTGGGGATTGAACCTAGGGACATTCTACCTCTAAGGTACACCCCCCAGCCCTATTTTATTTTTCAGTTTAAAACAGGTTCTCACTAAGTTGCTGAGGCTGCCTTGAATCTGTGATGCTCCTGTCTCAGCCTCCCAAATACTGGGATTACAGGTATGTGCCATTGTGCCTGGCCTCCTGGCAGGCTTCTGGAGATCCACCTCCATTTTGTACTCCCTCCTTTAGAAAAACGGTCAAGTTATAGCAGATGATTCCCAGTAGACACCCAGCCTCCCAAATTTTTATTCTTTATTTTGAAACAAGGTCTCACTAAGTAGCTGAGGCTGGCCACGAACCTGCAATCCTCCTATCTCAGCCTTCCCAGTACTGGGATTACAATTGTGTACCACCACGCCCAGCTGCGTAGGAATACCTTTGGTTTCTGCGACATCGAGAATCAGATCCCAGAACTGCCACTTCCTTCCATCTTCTGAGCACCCCACCAGTGGATGGGACACCTGATAAAGAGACTCATCCAACTTCATGGTGTTCCTGGGAACAGCATGACAGGAAACCCCACCAGCTGAGCGCCCTGCCCTGCCTCACACCAGAGCCGTACCAGAGCCGAGCCCAGGTCTGAGCCCCAGGTGGCTCCAGGTGGCTCCCAGTGGGTCAGCCTTTGTAGAAGCAGCGCCATTCCAGCTAGAGCAATGGCTTGCGTCTAGTGCATCCTGAGGCCTGTGCCTGCAAGGGTATGAAAAAGTAATTCTTTCCCCAAAGTAAGGAGGGGCACCTACAGCCTCCAGACCCCTCCCAGGAAGCCCTTGGAGGTCCCCAGGGCTTCCCATGGGGTTCCTCGCATGTCTCACTGGAGTGGAGGGCTTGGAGCTGCGCCATCTTCTCAGCTGCCGCCAAGTCACAGCAGCTGGGGATCCCAAGCCCAGAAGCCTCTACACTCGATAGCTGCCCCCACCAGCTCTGGCTACAGGAGGAGGTGCCCAACGGACACCCCTGGACACCCCCTCCAGAGAACCGAGGCCCAGGGTTGGGGCCAGCTCCCTTCAGCAGTCCAGAACTGAAATCTCCCAGTGAGCGCTCTGTGCAGGAAGCTGGGCTGGGCCGAGAGGTAGAGATGAACCTGGCGCTGGCCCGGCATGGAGGGCATGGGACACCACACAGTTCTACCTAGGAGAGTGGGGAAGTGGATTCTAGAATTGTAACACCCCTTTCCCTCTGCCCCTTCCCCTCTTGGCTTCCAAAGGGCAGAGGCATCAAAACCACAGCCAGCCGGAGCCCGGAGCCTCTTCCTCCCTCCCCAGGTGGACTCCAGAGGAAAAGGCAGGAGGGCAGCCCTGCTCTCCGCCCCCCCCCCCGCCCCGCGCTGCCCAGCCTTCGCTAGGCAGGCAGCCTCCCCCCAGGATCCCTCCTGGGCAAGCCAGGTTGCTCCCTACAGGCCCGCCCACTCTGCCACCTGGTGCCCGTGTCTCTCTGGGCCTGCTCTCCACCTGGGTTCCGCTCACTCCTGCCTCACTCACAGTGAGTCCTGGCCCACATGGTGCCCACCTAGAACCCCGCCCCCACCCATGCCACAGAATTTTCTCCCCAGCTCTGGGAACTCCCTCCTCCCAGACCTCCCCCTCTAGTTCACAGATGCAACCTCGAGATTCATAGTCGGGGACCCCAGGCCTCAACCCGTATCTCCCCCACACCCTGCGATTCATTTCGCCTCAGCCAGCCTACAAAGTGGTCTCCGGTACCGTGCTGACACCTTTTATTCTTAATTCCCTGTAATGAAAACCCCATCTCCTTCCCCAAGTGTCCCTAGTACACCCTGTCCAATCCAAATCTCTTCACTCTTTTATACATGCCTCCCTCTCCCATGTCTGTGTAGACACCCACAGCCAGTAGAATCCTGATACTGGGGGGGTGGGGGCTTGAAGGGGTCCGTGCTCTGTGCTACATGAATCATCATCGCTGCTACTGCTGCCCAGGAGCTGGGCGCCAGGCCAAGCCCGTTGCATGTTATCTTCTCCAGAGCATGCCACAGGGCAGGTTTGCAATCACCTGACGGGGGAGGGGGGAAACTGAGGCTGGAGGGGGTTCTGTACTTGTCTACGGTCACATAGGTCTATCTAACCCAAAGTCTGGGTGTCACCCACACACCACGCTGTCTTTCCTGTGCTTAGAATTTACCCATCAGATGAATACGGGAGTGACGGTACTAATCCAGCCTGTTCTTTCAGCAGCTGCGGGAACACGGGAATCCGGCAATCTTGCAATGCTGGAACTAGCTGTCTTTTCTGCTCTTTTATTCTATCTCACAGATAAGAAACTGAGACTGAGATCTGACTTGCCATGTGGGCCAGTCAAATGACATCAAATCGGAAAGCACTGGAAGGCAGGCCCCTGGGCTCAATGCTGTTTACCTTGGGGGCCTCCTGATCCGCGTATTGGGAGGTAAGCCTGAGAGCCTGTCCGGGGATCACTCCTTTGCAAGACACACTATACACTCAAGTTGTTCCACATCAAGCCACTGAATTCCTGCAATTTGGGGGCTTATGCCACTCCTGATGACAGCAGCCCAAGCAGCCAGCCTCCCTAAGTGCCCAGGAAGGGCGCGTCGCTAAAGCTACTGGACACCAAGCTGGCCCCTGAACTCTTTCTGACCTCAGTGTGTGCAGATCACTGTGCCCCCGGGGGGTACTGTCCACCTCTCAAGGTACTTCTCTGTTATCACTGCAAAGCGTAATTGCATTGGGGGGACTGGGAACCCAGAGCTGGGGAAGGCCAAGAGACTTGCTGTTTGAGGAGGAGGCTGTGTGCACACATCAAGCTCCTACCATGTTCCTGTGCTGGGCTTGGGGAGGGATTCACATCAGAGGCATGGTTTCTGAGCAGGGCCCAAGTGCCAAGAAAGACAGTCCTAGTTTCAAAGCCAGCAGTGAGCTGAGCTTGGGGCTTTGCTGGACTTATCTCCCCTTAGGGCAAAACAATGGGGGGGTTTCTGCTCTCCAGGAAAGGGTAGCTCTGCCTCCTTCTTTAAACTCAGAAGCACCAGGAACTAACCCATCCTCACTTCTGGGTGGTGCTAAGAGGCTCCCCTCCCCCAAAGACTGCATGTGTAGGCACACCCTGAAGTCTGGTGTCCAGAAGCAGGGCTGGGGGCGCCAACAAGCTCCAGCAACTTCTCATCAACAGGGTTGTACAAATCTACAGAGACTGCCATCCCAATCTGTCCCCACCATTCCTTACCAGACACACACTGGGAGTGCCCTTCCCTATTAGGCCGGGGCCACCCGCTGAAGCCCAAGCCGCCAAGATCCGAGTGCCAGCCCTCCTGGCCACCAAGGTCCGCTGCAGTGCTGAGGAGACACTGTCTGGCTGTCTCATCAACCCCTTTGAAGAGTCTGGTCTCCAAGGGCCACCACCTGCAGCAGCAGGGTCCCTTTCCTGTCTGGGCAGGCATCCCCCAAAGTCCTCTTGGCCCTGGGGTGGGGGGTCCTCACTCCCCCCCACCGCACACACATGCACATGCTCTTTTTCCTGGCAGGCAAGATGCTCGGGCACAGAGAGAAGAAATGAGCCTCTCCCTGGCTGAGACGCTGTTTACAGGGGCTTCAGACACCTGCTCTTTGGATCAGCAGTCACTGACGGCTCCTGTTAGCCTTCAGAAGGAACATAAGAGGGAGGTCTCTAAGACACAGTCCTCTTTCCTGAGAGTCAGGTGTGGTTTCTAAGATGCCGCCCAAGCCACTTTCACGAGAGAAGTTCTCCTTTGTATCTAAGAGCAGGAGGGGTCCCATGGTGCTGGGTCTGTTTCTTCCACACGGGGCTGGGTCCCTACCCAGCCAGGTGACTCTGGGACCGTGGAAGGTCACTCCCCGGCACCCGCTCCAGCACGGGCTGCCGGGTGGAGCCTGCACGCCTGAGAAGAGCCCTGCAGCCGGCCAGTGAGCACGCGGCCCTCCGGGGCCCAGACTGGAAGCTGGTCACCTGTGTAGCGACTTCCCCGGGAGCTACCAGCCTGCCGCGTTATCCTGGAACCTACGACACACACTGTTGTCCCTCATCCCCTCCAACACGAAGACAGAATCAGCCCAGGAGTGCCGCGGTGCCCTAAGTTTTCCCTCTTCCCCGCAAACCCCCTTGGGCCACCGCGTGCCCCAGGGCCCCCTCCCCTCCCCGCGTGGGGGCTGGCGGCCACCCAGGCTCGGGCCGGGCACCTGCCGCGTTCTGGAGTTTGGAGGGGGCGTGGATGGCACAAGGTCAGGACTCCGCGCGCGGCCCGGCCTTGCAGAGGCCGCTCCGGAGTCGGACCACGAGTCGCGGCGGCTCCCCTGCAGCCGGGCCGGGGACGCACGAGCCCGGGAGGGGTCCTGCAGAGGCTGGGCCGGCCGGCCACTCACCATCATCCTGGGAGAGCGCCGGCCGCAGCAGCAGCAGCAGCAGCAGCAGCAGCACGGGGAGCGCCAGCGCGCGGCGCATGGTGTCCTCGCTCGGGCCGGAGCAGGTGGCTGCGGCGCCGGCGCAGGGTCGGTGCGTCTGGGCGGCGGGAGCGGGGGCGCCGCTCGGGGAGGCCGGGGAGGCTCCCGCGGCCTGGCGGGGGCCCGGGGCTCTGGACTCGCGCTCGGCGGCCCCTCCTCCTGCCGCGGAGCCGGGCTGGGGCGCGGAGCCAGGCGCGGAGCGGCGGCGGCGGCGGCGTCCCGGGCGGTGTCTGCGCGCCTGCGGCCGGGCGGGCTGCTGCGGCGACTCCCGCCCCGTCCCGTCCGCGCCGGCCTCCGCCCCCTCCCCCAGGAGCGCGCCCGCGGCGGCGGGGCGGGCGCTGGGCCGCGAACAATGAGCTGCGGAGGAAACTCCGCCCTGGAGCCGGCGGGCGGGGGAGCGCGGCGGGCGGGCGAGCGCGGCGGGCGGGCGTGCACGAGTGTGTGTGTACGAGTGTGTGTGTGCGTGAGCAAAAGCGGGTGGGGGCCTCGGGCCCGGCCCCCCGCGCCCAGGTACCGCCGCAGAGCTTCGGGGGTGGGGGCCGGGCGGATCCCCCACCCCGCGCCGGCCCTGAGCACGCACAAATTCTGAGCCCGAGCCCCCCAGCCCTGTGCGTTCGCTGGCGACGGAGCCGTCGGGACCCCCGGGCTGCAGCGCGCCCTGCGGCCGGGCCCCGGCAGCGCGGCGCCCCCCGGGCAGGTGCAGTTCACCTGCAGGCCGGCCGCACCGCGCACCCCTCGGCAGCAGGTCGGTGCTGCGGGGTGTGCGCGCGGCAGGGCGGCCCCTCGACCGCCCGCACCCGCCACGCGCAGCTTCCTCCTCCGGGAAACCAGGCGATGGTTTTTCAAAAGGCAAAATGTTCGGGGGTGAACCTGTGCCGCTGTGTCCTCCAAGCGCTCCGCGTGCACTAAGCCACTTGCCCTTCACAACAGCCCTATTTTTAGCCTCGTTTTACAGAAAGGAAAGTCGAGGCAGAAAGATTAAAAAACTTGTTCCGAATCACGTAACTGGGAAGAGAGAGACCTGCGTGCGAGCGTAGTTGGGAGAATGCTTTGTTCGGTATCTGGCACGGAATATTTGCTCCCTAAGCACCAGCTACTCTCGCCGTATCAAAAGCAGTAAGAGATTTAGGGCTTTGGCGTCAACTCCCTCGTGGGCCCCAAACCTAGATGTGCCGAGGTATTCTCTGTGCCTAGTTTTCCATCGGGGGGGGGGGGGATAGGGATAATAACACCTGCCTCCAAGAGCAGCTTAGAGACCGACAGCGCTGGAAAGCACCAGCCTAGGGCTGGGAACCTGGACCGTCTACGCAGGAAGCGCTCGCGCTCCAGGTGCGGGAGAGAGAGGGGCGCCGACCCAGGGTGGGGGTGGGGTCTGGAGAATTCCCTAAGGCTCAGTTCACCCCAGAAAGGAACAAAAAAGCCATCCTCTTTTTTCTTTCTTCCCTCCTTTCCCCACTTCTTTCCTCCTTTCTTCCTTCTTTCCTTCCTTGCCACCTTATTTCCCTTTCTTTTCCTTTTGCAAAACAACAACAAAAACCTGCTTTGGGGGAAACAGACCCCGGAATCTGCGGCGAAGGCGGCCCCGCAGCGTCGCCCGGATGCGGAGCTGGAGGGGGAGGGGTGATTAGCAGTGGAAGAGGGAAAGGCGTAAATTTGTCTCACGTGACTCCTGGGTTGCTAATCTGGTCTCTCGGCCAGATGGGGCTGCGCTAGAGCATTGTCCCCCCCACCCCCACCCCACCCCCCAGCGGTGTCTGGAGGGCCGGGGACAGCGAGCCCCTGCGGCCGGCTGCGCTGAGCCTCTGCCTGCAGGGCCCCGCGTCGGTGCAGCGGCGAAGGCAGCACGGGAGCCCTGGCTGGGGCCGGGTGGCTGCTTGGAAGGGTTGACCGACTGTTAGCATCAGGAAGTTTCTGCAGGATCATTCTGGCCCCTTTTCCACTCCGCATTTGGGAAAGACAGAGGGCATTCCCTCTGTGGATACTTTGAGATTGTGTGTGTGTGTGTGTGTGTGTGTGTGTGTGTGTGTGTGTGTGTGTGTGTGTAGGGGGCGTCTAGTGTGTTTTTAGTCCTCTTCCCTCTGACATCCGTGCCAAGGAAAGGCTTGCTTCTCCTCTGAAACCAAGCGATACTTAAAAAAAAAAAAAAAAAAAAAAAAACCCACGGGATTTAAAAAAAATTACTTTAGGCGCTTTGGTTTGAACAGTGTTTTTGCATGCAGTGAATCAAGTTCTCTAAAACTTAGAAACAATCATATTAACTTTGTAAAGCTTGGGGCATTTTAAATCTGCACGACTTAGGGTTGGTTCCATTACCAGATCATGCAAAATTAAGATGAAAGCAGATACAAAAAAAAAAAAAAAAAAGCTTAGCAAATGGGTTACTCTTCGAAGATACTGAAGTATCCACCCCCACCATTCCACCCCCATCCAGTCCCCACCATCCAACAAGCTCCCACTTATGCCCAAAGAACTTGCAGAACAAGGCCCGTGTGGTCAGTGAGAAGAGCTGTCCCCTGGTAACTGTCCTGTGCCTGTGGCCTCATCTGACATTGCCCTCCAGCTACTGAGCTTGCTGGCCCAGCCTGAGAGACTCTGGTCAAAATGCAAAGGCCTACATAGGTGCTGTCTCACGATCCTTCTGGGGTTTATTGCATTTTGGTTATCTGTGTACACATGTTACCTTTCCTAGTAGACATTTATTTATTGTACTGGGAATGGAACTCAGGTGTCTTCTACCTCTGAGCTACAACCCCCCAACCCTATTTTATTTTTTATTTTGAAACAGGGTCTCAACTAAGTTGTGGAAGTCCTCACCAAGTTGCTGAGGCTGGCTTCGAACCTTCAACCTTCCTATCTCAGCCTCCCAAGTACTCTGATTACAAGTGTACACCACCAGGCCCGCTGCCTAGTAGACTGAACTCCTTAACATGGGTCTTCCCTGGTTGTCTTTTACTTCCTGTGCCCACTGGAATTGTACATTAGACCTTACATGCTGCTCTTAGAATTGCAGATCCAGAATGCAAACATGAATGCCAGCTGGGTTGGTATTGCACAAGGTTTAAAGTAGTTTTTTCCATGGTCAATGGCATGATTCTTGGCTGAAAGTACAATTTGCTGACATTTTTTACCTCATCACTAACTACAGGCCTATTAAGTCATCTTGGTCCTCATCCCGAATAACTTTGATCCCTCGTTACAACATCTGGGGTGGGATAGAGCCTCCCTCAGATCCCTCCCAGTAAAAATTGAGTGTGCACATTTATCCATCCTAAGGCTTCCATACCTCTTTATAAGAAGTCAGGGATGCTCACTCCTGTGTGTTTCTTCTCTGTCTCTCTTTCTCTCCTGTGTTGGAGCGCGCTCTCCTCTCTCTCTCTCTCTCTCTCTCTCTCTCTCTCTCTCTCTCTCTCTCTCTCTCTCTCTCTCTCTCTCCATCTCTATCTCTCCTGTGCTGGATCTTGAATCCAGGACCTTGCACATGCTAGGAAAGTGCTCTGCCACTGAGCTGCATCCCAGGCCCTCAGGGATGCTTTTTACCTGAGTTTTCTAACCACTGGCCTCTAAATTCTTGAAGGCCATAGCAATATTGTTTTCATTTTGGAATCCAGTGCCCAGCAGGGCTGGTGGCTGTTGCCCAAAAGGTGTTAAATACACAAAGTCTAAAGAGATGAAGAAATGGTTGGATTTTATCAGCAAGGCTGGGCTTTCTCTCTGGCTGTCATGGCATGTGATTCTATGAATAACCAACCGCTTGGGGATCTAACTGGGCACTTTATCCCAAAGTCATGCTCACATCTACTGTAATAGGCAAATGTGGACAGTGTGTACTCTGCTGAGGATGTAAACCCTGTGGTAGGGGCTGGGACAGATGGCTGGAGAGGGTAGTGGTAAGTGGGCAGCAGAGATCGAGACCATTCAGCTCAGCTGGGGAGATGCATGGAGGCCCCTGGAAGAGGGACGTGGGTCTCTAAGAAGGTGAAGGGCTTCACTTGGGGATGGCAAAGGTAAGGCATTGGGACAGGCAGTCAGGTCCAAGTGGAGCCGAAGCTGAGGTCTGCGGGAACTTCTTACCCAGGGCACAGGGCTTGGGGGGTGGGTTGAGAGCCATGAGGCTGGGGAGGTTCACAGGGGGCAAGACCTTTAAGGCCGTGGAGCATCCCCGAAGCATTGTAAGCTGGGAGAGACAGGACCAGATTATTCTAGCTGTGGCAGACTTCGGGACAAGTGGGCAGGTATGAGGCCGGAGGTGGGCACGGCATGTGGGGAGGCGAGGACCACTGACCCTGAACGTCTTGAACTCAGTGAGAGTGGAGAGAAGGGCCCGACACAAGGAGTGTCTGCAGAGCAGAAGGGCTGTGGACGTGGTGTGATGCAGCTCGTGGGCCCGAGCTATAGCAGGAGTCGAGGCTTCCCACCCAGGCTCCTGGGTGGATTATGAGTGCCATGGTTGAGGGAGAAGAGAAGCAGATTCGGGAGAAGAAAATGATGAGTACAGTTTCAAATGCATTGACACTGAAGACCCACGGCACGCGCGGGGGCCATGTCTAAAAGTTCTGTCTGTGACCTGGCGTACAGACTGGAGAGCAATCAGTATTCAGTTGGAGCTGCTGCAGCACCAGAGAAGACAAGCCAGGAACCTTCTGCTGTGGACAGGAGGAGAGGATAGAGATGGAGCCCTACAGAAAGGGCTGGGGCAAGCAGACAGAGGATGCACTGCTGAACAGGTCAACCAAGAGAGAAGAGTGCTATAGAAATGGAGGAAGAGCCGGGCATCCCAGCTACCTGAGAAGCTGAGGCAGGAGGATCTCCAAGTTAGAGGTCAGTCTGGGCAACTTAGTAAGACCCTGTGTCAAAATAAAAAATAAGAAGGGCTGGAAGTGTGGTTCAATGGTAGATCACCACTGGGTTCAATCCCAGATATCAGAAGGAGGAGGAGGAGGAAGAGGAGGAAGATTAAAAGGAAGGAAGGGAGAAAGGGAGGGAAGAGAAAAGAGGAAATTAATGGAGAAAGAAGGACGTTTCAATAGGAGGAGGTGGTCAGGAGTGTCACCTTCTGCAAGGACTAAGACCTACCAGCTGAGTCTGGCAATGGATGGTCTGGGGGTCTTACCCCATGTGATTTTCACTTGGGCAGTGAAGTGGGGTCAGGAAATGGAGGCAGTGGTGGGTGTGACAGGAAGAAGGGAGACCAGGTGACGGGAAATGTTTGTGCCCAGGAGGAAGACGCCAGGAGAAAGGGAAAAGGTACAAGAGACGTGATGGGGATCAGGGACCAGGGACCAACGTCAGGCCAAAGGGACTTCACTGCTGAGGGTGTGGGACCGACATGCCGTCCATCGTGGGCCGCGGGGTTACCTAGGGGTGAGTAGCCCAGGACTTGAGCCTGCTCTGTGATTTTGAAGCCATGTAACCTTAGGCTTTCACTTCACCTCTGTGAGCCAGTCTCCTCCTCTATAAAATAAGTCACAACAGCAGTCTTTCAAGATGTGAGGATTTGGGGAGTGCGCAATGCCTGGTTGGTGCTCGTCAAATGGATTGGTGGTATTCTTGTGTCCTCTGCGAAACTGCACCCACCCCTACATCATCGCTGGTGCGTTTCCCCCCCTCTTGGAAGCTCTCTGTCCAGAGTTTCTGGTCGGGGCCTTCCTGCTGCTCGTAACTCCATGGCGGAGTGCATCCCACGGCCAGAGAGCCAGCATGGCTGAGAGAACTCTTTTACAATAAACCGCTTCCAAGGTAACTCCTTCGTCCACTCATGACAGTGGAGCCCCATGAGCCAGTCACCTCCCACGGGCCCCCCTCTTGAGTCGGGGACGTGCTGCACTGGGGACCAAGTTCCCACCATAGGAATCTGGGGACGCATTCGAGCCCGAGCACTTGGCGTTGAGGAATGAGAACGCTGTAACAGCTGGGGCTCTTCGACCCTCACTCTGAGGCCAGCACCCAGCCAGATGAAACAGGACAGCCCCGCTTAATCTTTGCAATGACCCCAGGATGTAGGTGCTATCTTTAATCTTGATTTATGAATAGGGCATTGAAACTCTTGTGGAAATTAAGTAACCCGCCCAAGATCACACAGCTGTTAATCAGGATTGAACCCTGCAGCTCAGCTCCTAAGCCACTCATGATTCAGAAAGTGCACACATGTGGTGTGACTGCAAAGTGACAGTCACTGCACTATAATTCTACCTGCTGTGTCTCATAAACATGGTTAAAAGATGAAATGCCAGCCCTTAGGAACAGTCTAAAATATATGGTATAGATAAAGCAAACTAGAAGTTTCTTCCTTCTTTCATATTGTGTGTGTGTGTGTGTGTGCGTGTTAGTATGAGGGATTGAATTTAGGGGTTGGATTTAGGGGTGTTCTGCTGCTGAGTTACATGCCTAGTTCTTTTTATTTTGAAATAGGGTCTCTCTTAGTTGCTTAGGCTGACTTTTGAACCTGTGATTCTCCTGTTTTAGCCTCCCAGATACTGGAATTACAGGTAAGCGCTACTGTGCTGGCTAGGTATGCTTTCTTGATCCATGCATGTTATTGGTTCACCCACCGAGTCCTCTTGTACACTTGTGACACCCACACTACCTACCCTGTATCCCCAACAGAATCCACCCAACTCAAAAATGGAACTGTGCTCAGACTTGGTCTCAGTTACTGCACCTACTCCACGCAATGTGTGTATAGCCCAGCCAGTGCCCTGCAGCTAAGTAAAACATGCATAATAACTTGGCTTTCAATGGCAGATGCTTCACGTCTCTGGACAATTCCCTCCACCTGCAAAAATCAGAATTGCTCCTGCACCCCAGCGCTTCTACACGATTGTTCCCCACCTCTCTTTCTCCTTTTCTGAGGTCTTCCAAACTGTCTTACTTAGTTAGCAATTGTTAAGTATTTTTATTCACCTTCCTGGTAGTTGGATTACAACACCCAGACTTATTATGCAACTCCACGATTATTTCAATCCTGAGATCCACTCTCCATTGGGGTGGGGGGTAGGTACTTGGGTAAAGTCTCTGGCTCAGGTGTCCTTCTCCCTGGCTACAGAATGAGAACAGCTAGGGCGGCCCTGCGGGGCGGCCCAGGAGACCAGATTACAGACCCACAAGGTAAACAGGCTGCTCAGATAGGGACAAGTGACAGCCACTGAGGAGGCTGAGTTGCGTGGTAGAGGTTCCCATGACTTCATTAACCTCTGGAGCATTGTTCTTCTCTTGTCACGGTGGCACTTTGATAACATTTGCACGCTGGAGGCACAATGCTGGGGTTGTAGGAGCTGCCTACAATCATCTGACTCCGAGGAGGAGTCAGAGCCATAGCTGGGAGACCAAAACCTGTAGCCAAGGAAGGAGCCTGGGGGCTGAGAAAGACCTCCCCGCTCCCAGCCATCCATCACTGATGGGTTTTGCAGAGGCCAAGTGAGAACAACAGAATTTTCAGACTGGAAAGAATCTTGACAATCATGTAGGTCAGGAGTTGGAATGAAATCACAGGCTTGGCCCGGGCGTTGGTGACGCGGCGCCTGTAATTCCAGTACGTGGGAGGCTGAGACAGGAGGATCGCAGGTTCACAACCAGTCTCAGCAACTTAGCAAGACCCTGTTTCAAAATAAGAAATAAAATAGGACTGAGGTAGAATGCTCCTGGATCTAATCCCCAGCACCAAAAACAAAACAAAACAAAAAAAACCCTAAAGATTCATCACAGACTCAGGCTGTAGCTCAGTGGTAGAATGCTTACCTAGTTGCCGGGCGTGGTGGCACACGCTTGTAATCCCCGCGCTTGGGAGGCGGAGACAGGAGGATCGCGCTGGTTCGGAGCCAGCCGCGCTGGCTTAAGAGACCCTGTTTCCAAATAAAAAATATAAAATAGGTCTGGGAGTGTAGCCCGGAGGTAGAAGGGCTTCCAGGAACCCCAGTACCACCAAAGAAAAAAAAAAAAAGAATGCTTACCTAGTATGTTTGGGACCCTGGGTTTGATCCCCAGCACCAAAAATAGAAAACATAAAGTCACAGACTCAGAGAATCCTAAAACGTACAGGGTCCCCCCTGATGGCCCCTGCTCCTCCCTCATGGTGTGACTGGCACATACATTTCTAGATCTGTCTGCATATGTGGCCCTGTCTCCCTCACCCTGATTAGACAGGACCTGGCCTTAGTAGGCGCTCAGTAAGTATGGCTGGAGGAAAGAATCAATCTCCAGAGATAATTTAATACGAAAAAAAAAATTGTGTTTGAGGCTGAAAGTGATAGAACACTTGCCTAGCAGGGCCTTGGGTTGGTCCTGACGCTTCAAAGGAAAAAAAAAAATTTAAAAAAAGGTTGTATCAAGCCGGGTGTGGGGGCGCACGCTTGTAATCCCAGCATTCGGGAGGCTGAGACCAAAGGATCGTGGTTTGCAGACAGCCTCAGCTACTTAGTGGGGCCCTTTGCAACTTAGTGAGACCTGGTTTCAAAATGAAGAATAAAAAATAGGGCTGGGGGGTGTAGCTTGGAGGTCGAATGCCCCTGGGTTCCATCCCCAGACTCACACACACACAAAAAAGGTTGTATCTCTATTATTTGCTCTGCTACTCACTAGTTTATGGTATCAGGAAACTCTAAATGTTAATTCTTTATCTGTGAAAGAGGAGAAAGACTATCTTACCCTAACTCCTTTTTAAAGACAATTCCAGAGTCGGGTATAGTGGTGCACTGTAATCTCAATACTTGGGAGGCTGAGACCTGAAGATCGCAGGTTCTAGGCCAGCCTCAGCAACTTGGGAGGCCCTCTGAAATTTAAAGAGATCCTGTTTCAAAATAAAGATTAAAAAAATAGGACTGGAGGTATAGCTTAGAGGTAGAATGCCCTAGGGTTCAATCCCCAGTACCACAAAAAAGGAGAGGGGAAGAGAGAGAGAGAGAGAGAGAGAGAGAGAGAGAGAGAGAGGAGGAAAGGAGGGAAGGAAGGAAGGAAGGAAGGAAGGAAGGAAGGAAGGAAGGAAGGAAGACAATTCTAAAGTCTAAATGCAAAATTGTATGAGAGCTTTGAGAAATGCAAGAGTCTTTGCAGTTATCACAGATCAGGTTCATATCACTATTAATGTTTCCTCACAGTCCCTCGTGGACGTCACACAGGTTGCTTTCTAATACTGACTAGAACAAGTAATTTAAACTCCAGGGATGAGCACTCCCAGGGCACCTCAAGAATCCTGCATTTTTCAACCTTCGAACAATGAAGGAGAGATTTTTTTTTTTTTTTTTTACGGTACTGGGGTACTGGAGGTTTTTTTTTTTTTTTTTTTTTTTTTTTTTTTTTTTTCGGTACTGATCATTCTACCTCTGAGCTACACCCCTAGCCCTATTTTTATTTTTTATTTTGAAACAGGGTCTCACTGAGTTGCAAAGGACCTCACTAAGTAGCTGAGGCTGGCCGCAAACTAAGCTTCTCCTGTCTCAGCCTCCCGAATGCTGGGATTACAAGCGTGCGCCACCATGCCTGGCTGAAGGGGGGAATTTATGAGTCCTTCTCCATGCTATTTGCTGCGAGCTGGGTACCCATGACATCCTGAGCACAGAGATGGTGACTGCTGTAGGAGGTGTAAGTACTGAGATCCCGCAGTCTGTCCCTCTGCCCTGAAGTGGAGCTACACCTAGTTCCTTTGGAAAGAGGCAGTCTCCAACCCTTCCATAGGGAGAGTCAGGCGGGTGGATTTCGACAGCTTTCGTCACCTCTTCTTCTGTCCAGACTGCAACCTTCCTGGGTAAAATAGTTTAGACTCTTTAGAAGAAAGCCTGGGCCTCACATTAGTTAAGCTATCTTTCTGGGGAACACGGGCCACAAAGAACATGCCCCTTCCCTTTACCATCTGGAGACCAACAGGGCTGTTTTAGTTTACTTTGCATTGCTGTGATGAAAACACCTCACACAAACAACTGAGAAAAGAAAAGGTTTATTTGCCTTATGGCTTCAGAGGTCCAGTCCATAGCTGGCCAACACCACGGCAGACAGCGTGGCAGCAGGGTGTGGTCGAAGAAAACTAAGCTCCACTCAGTGATGTCCAGGAAGCCCTCAAGGCCACGCCCTTAGTAACCCACCCCCTCTTTCAGGTACACTCAACCAGCCTATGTTACCACCCAGTAAGTCTGTTTAAATCATTAATCCATCAGTGGGTTTATCCATGGATGAAATTTGAGTCCTGATTCAATTATTTTACCTCTGAAGCTGGGGCGTGATGGCACACACTTGTAATCCCAGCATTTGGGAGGCTGAGACAGGAGGATTGAGGTTCATGGACAGCCTCAGCTACTTAGTGAGGCCCTTTGCAACTCAGTGAGACCCTGTTTCAAAATAAAGAATAAAAAAATAGGTCTGGGAGTGTATCTCAGAGGGAGAGTGCCCTTGGCTTCCATCCCCAGTGCTGAAAAAAAAATTTTTTTTAAACCTCTGAATCCCCTGGGGATTGAACTCAGGGGCATTTTAACCTCCCAGTCCTATTTTATTTTTTATTTTGAAACAGGGTCTAAGTTGCTGAGGCTGGCTGTGAACCTGTGATCTTCCTGTCTCAGCCTCCCAGGTATTGGAATTATAAGTGTATACTACCACACCTGGTTGGGCCTTTGCTTTTCTAACAGTAACTACTTCCCACAGGCTCATAACACCACCCTGTCTATGCTATTGAGCACACAGCTACAGCCTTTTGCCTTCTATCCAGCAAAAAGGCTCTGAAGCGTCCTTCTGCCCAATGCCCAACATATACCCAACTGCAGGGCTCTTTACCACAGGTCACCCCCAAGCTCAGTGTCCTTGTGTAACCCTCGCCTGCCTGCCTGCCTCCCTCCCTCCCTCCCTCCCTCCCTCCCTCCCTCCCTCCCTCCCTCCCTTATTGCCCAGCTGGCCTTCAACTTCTGGGCTCAAATGATCCTTCTACCTCAGCTTCCAAGTGCTGGAACTATAGGTATGCCCTTTTGCTTCTTTCTCTCTCTCTCTCTCTCTCTCTCTCTCTCTCTCTCTCTCTCTCTCTCTCTCTCACACACACACACACACACACACACACACACACACACACACACACACTCCTAGGGGCATTCTACCTCCAAGTTACACCCCAGCCCTTTTTTTATTTTGAAACAGGGTCTCACTAAGTTGCAGCGGGCCTAAGTAGCTGAGGCTGGCTATGAATCCATGATCCTCTTGTCTCAGCCTCCCAGGTACTGGGATTACAAGCTTGCGCCACCATGCCTGGCTTTCTCTTCTCTTTTGAAACCAGAATTCCACCCAAGGCAGAGAGGATTAACTTGGAAACTGTAACACACTGAATTAATGGAATGAGGTCCTCCTGGAGCTGCAGAAAGTCAGCGAGCTTGGGATGGCATGCGAAATTCCTGACCTTGGGTTCAATCCTTGAAGGTGTTTGCTTTTTTTTGTGCATCAGGTAATAATAAAAGGGTGTAATACTATAGCTATGTTTTGCGAGCACTTTATGTCAGGTCCTTGTTGATGCGAGTCACAACAATTTTGTGTTTTAATTTCACAACAAACCACGGGCACACAATAATGGCAAACCTGGGCTTCAGGAGCCACATGGTCAACAGCATGCCTTTAACCCCTCTGCCACAGCTCTCTGAAGAACCCTCTTCTCCCGTGATTGTCTGTATCATGGCTCAGCTGGGAAGTATCCCCACTGTGAAACCACCCGTCTATGCTTGCTCCCTTGTGGCACGATGTTTATTTCACTTTGTGAGCTGTGACAGGTGGTGGCACCGCACTGGACTCCGGCCCTTCTCCTGAGAGGAGGATGCTGCTTCAGGTCCGTTGCTGGCTCCAGGCTCCCAGGGCTCCCAAGCAGCCCCACCACTGCCTGCTGATCGGAATCACAGTGAACTTAGGGGTGCGCGGCACGCTGACGTGGGATCCTGGAGGAGAGAACGAATAAAAGGCACAACACTGGACCTTCTGAAGCTCGGGATCTAGCTGGGAAGGCACAGAGCATAACTTGAAACACGTACCCTAAGCCTTGTGCCGTGACATCCCATGTCACGCCATGGCATTCAGCCATGGCAAAAATATACATATCTGGTACATATCTAGAGATTAACTAGGGAGGTGGATTGGTTTAAAATGGCTTTTGAAAGAGGTAGTAAGTCATATGATTGAAAAGTATAAATGAGCCAGGCACAGTGTCTCCTGCCGGTAACCCCAGTACTTGGAAGGTGAAGGCGGGAGGATCCTTAATTGGAGGTCTGCCTGGGCACCTGAGGGAAATCCTGCCTAAATTAATAAATAAATACAGGATGGGGATGCAGTTCCATGGCAGGATGCCCCTGGGTTCAATTCCCAGTGCATACACACACACACACACACACACACACACACACACACCCTCATATATTCAGGATGGGTTGAGATGGATCCTTTCAGTTTTCCTGGCCTGGGACATAAGGCGCAGACTAGGAAGGTAAGAGAGAGGATGGGGTGGCATTGTGTGTGTGTGCAGGGGGTGGGAGGTGCTGTAGATGGAACCCAGGAGCATTCTACCTCCAAGCTGCACCCCCAGCCCTGTTTTATTTTTTATTTTGAAACAGGGTCTTGCTGGAGCCTTGCTACATTGCTGTGCCTGGCCTTGAACCTGCGATCCTCTTGTCTTGCCCTCTCAAATACAGGGATTGCAGGTGTGCACCACCGAACCCTGTCCAAATTTAGTTTTAAAGGAGAATGAACCGCTTTTCTTTACTTTGTGCTCCATTAATCAGAAAGTAACTCATTATAGTTGGGCGTGGTGGCGCACTCTTATAATCCCCACGCTTGGGAGGCTGAGACAGGAGGATCCCGCAGGTTCGAAGCCAGCCTCAGCTACTTAGTGAGGTTCTCAGCAACTTAGTGAGACCCTGTTTCTAATTAAAAATAGGTCTGGAGGATAGCCCGGAGGTAGAAAAGCCCCTGGGTTCCACCCTCAGTACCACACACACACACACACACACACACACACACACAGTAACTCATTGTAAAGCAGCTCATATGTTCTCCATAAAATAATGCTGCACTTGGAGGTTGTGTTCAAAAGTAAGAACTTGGCATCAGAAAACTCAGATGTCACTGGCGATGTCATAAGGACCAAGAGCTATAAACCTTCATGATCACTTAAAATAATAAACGTATGCTCCAAAGCTTTTAAAAAATGTACATAAACGTACTAATCACATTGATTACAGAAGAGGCCTCAACGAACCATAAAATGAACATGCAACACAAAAAATTATACTGCTGTCTCACAAATTTTCCCTGAGACTGATATATCACTTATGATAAGCATTAATTAAAAGATTAATTAGTAATAAATCACTCTGCTCTTAATAAAATTTAGAAAGGTTTTTTGAGGATATATATATATATGTATATATATATGATATAATATATATGATATATATTATATATATACATATATATATATATGTATGTATATATATATTAGTACTGGGGATTCTGGGGATCTATACCAGAGACATTCTGCTCTGAGCTATACCTCTAGATTTATTTATTTATTTATTTATTTATTTATTTAGCAGTACTGGGGATGGAACCCAGGGGCATTCTACCTCTGAGCTACACCCCCAGCCCTATTTTTTTATTCTTTATTTTGAAATAGGGTCTCACTGAGTTGCAAAGGGCCTAAGTAGCTGAGGCTGTCGTGAACCCGGATCCTCCTGTCTCAATCTCCCAAATGCTGGGATAACAAGCATGTGCCACCATGTCCGGCTCCTGTTTTATCTGATTTTGAAACACAGTCTTGCTCAGCTGTTAAGGCTGTCCTCAAACCTGTCATGATCCTGTCTCAGTCTTTCAAGTGCTGAGATATCAGGAGTGTTCTGCCATGCCCAGTTTTTGAGAATAATTTAAAGATGTTTTGAGATAAGTTTTTTTTCTATATTGGGGAGTAAGCTCACTATATTTTATGCTTTTATTATTTATTTTATTTTTTTGTGTGGTACTGGGGGTGGGACCCAGGGGCTTTCTACCTCCAGGCTATACTCCCAGACCTACTTTATATTTTATTTGGAAACAGGGTCTCACTAAGTTGCCGAGATCCTCGCTAAGTAGCTGAGGCTGGCTTCAGACCTGTGCGATCCTCCTGTCTCAGCCTCCCAAGCGCGGGGATTACAAGTGTGGGCTAGTCTTTTATTTTGAAATAAGGTTTCATTTAGTTGCAGAGGGCCTCACTAAGTACCTGAGCTGCTTGTCTCAGCCTCCCAGGTTCTGGGATTACAAGCGGGTGCCACCACACCTGGCTCAGATAATCATATTGAAAGCTTGTTTTTTGTAATGTGGATGGGACCCAGGGCCTTATGCTTGCTAGGACAGTGCTCTATCACTGAGCTATACCCCCAGTGAGTGAGTGAGTGTGTGTGTGTGTGTGTGTGTGTGTGTGTGTGTGTGTTACTGTGGACTGAACCCAGGGGGGTTCTCTTTCCAAGCTATGCCCCAGCTCTTTTGAATTTTTGTTTTGAAATAGGATCTTGCTAGGTTGCTTGCAGTCTCCTTCTGTAGCGGAGGCTGTCCTTGAACCTGTGATCCTCATGTCTCCACCCCCCAAGTACTGGGATTACAGGCATAGGCCACCACACCAGGCTCCCTGGAGAAACTCTTAATTTAAAAATGTAATAAATTAGCCGGGTGTGATGGTGCATGCTTGTAATCCCTGCGCTCGGGAGGCTGAGACAGGAGGATCGCGCAGGTTCGAAGCCAGCCTCGGCTGGTTTAAGAGACCCTGTTTCTAAATAAAATATAAAATAGGTCTGGGAGGGTAGCCCAGAGGTAGAAGGGCCCTGGGTTCCATCTCCAGGAACACCAGAAGTATAATAAATAAATAAATAAAGTAATAAATGTTGAGAGCCAGGTGTGATGGTGTTTGCTTGTAATCCCAGCATTTGGGAGGCTGAGACAGGAAGATCTTGGTTCGCAGACAGCCTCAACTACTTAGTGAGGCTCTTTGCAACTCAGTGAGACGCTGTTTCAAAATAAAGAATAAAATAGGGCTAAGCCGGACGTGGTGACGCACACTTGTAATCCCTGTGCTTGGGAGGCTGAGACAGGACACATGCATAAATATATTCACGGTCAGGCGTGATGGCGCCCGCTTGTAATTCCCGCGCTTGGGAGGCTGAGACAGGAGGATCGCGCAGGTTCGAAGCCAGCCTCGTCTGGCTTAAGAGACCCTGTTTCCAAATAAAATATAAAATAGGTCTGGGAGTGTAGCCCGAAGATAGAAGGCCCCTGGGTTCCATCCCTAGTACAAAAAAAAAAAAAAAAAAAAAATAGGGCTAGGGGTGTAGCCCAGAGGAAAAATGCCCCTGGGTTCCATCTCCAGTACCGCAAAATAAATAAATAAATAAATTAAATAAATAAATAAAAATAAAAAACCAAGATCTTGCTAAGTTACCTGTGCTGACCTGGAACCTGCAATCCTCCTGTCTCAGCCTCCCAAGTACTGGGGCGATAGACTTGCAGTACCATGCCCTGCTAAGTCTCTTAATTCTTACAGCAGCAGTTGTACAGACAATGGCAGGGAGCTTACTGAGGTGGCCCATCCTTCTGCACAGCCTGGTGGGACAACACAGAGGAAGGGACGCAGAGGGATGCGGGGGATGAAGGAGATGGGTCCCTGGAAGATAAGCATCCTGCCTGCTGTTTGTCTATTCCTTTCATCTCTGCATCCTCGGGGCCTCACTCAGGCGCTGCTTACGTCATAACGTGCCTCCTGTGCGTGGATTCTCGGCCGCACGCTGACCTTCGGAAGAACGAGGAGCAGCGCTCGCTGCTGCCACTGTGTTGTTGCGGCTGTATTGCCAGTGCTGTAGTTTTTCCGTTCTCCCTTTTAGTCAAGGGAATCGACAGGGAGCTCAGAGACTTTGAATTTCCCCAAGGCCAAACAGGTGAGGCTGGGGCTGGGAGTGTAGCTCAGGGGCAGAGCCCTTAGGAGCATGTTCAATCCCAGCCCGGCAAAACACCCGTCATTGTGCGTTTGAGACAGGAGGATCACATGTTCGAGGCCAGCCTCAGCATTAGTGAGGTCCTTAGCAACTTAGAGAGACCCTGTTTCAAATTTAAAAATTAAAAGAAAATGGCTGGGGGTGTGTCTCAGAGGTAGAATACCCCTGGGCTCTATCCCCAGTAACACACACATTAGTATATTTAGTATAGTAGTATAGTATAAGCTGAACATGGTGGTGCATGCCTGTAACACCAGTACTTTGAAGGCTGAAACAGGAGGATCACAGGTTCAAGGCCAGCCTCAGTAACTTAGATCCTCAGCAACTTAGTGAGACCCTGTTTCAAAATAAAAAATAAAATAGGACTGAGGATCTAGCCCAGAGGCAGAATGCCCCTAGGTTCAATTCCCAGTACCAGAAAATTAAAAAAAAATTAAAATTAATATGTGTGCGCAGTATAGTAAATACATACACCAGTTGCATAATCATCTGCTATGCTATCATTTTCAAGTCTTATTTACTGTACCTGATTCTGCTGCATTTTTGCAGGGCTGGCAGTGCGTTCGTTTCAACCAGCATCACCACAAACACGTGAGTAACAGCTTGTGCCATGATATTACTTTGGGTCCAGTATGGCCCATGGACAGAGCATGTTCAGTGGGACCACCACCGGCTCATCTTCAGCCGAAACGTTATCGCCAGGCTAGTGTCCAAGTCCGTGGGAACGTTGGCAACGTCGTCCTCCGAGCACCCTCTCCTGCAGTGCCTCTGTGTGACCTCTAGCAGTGTCTGGGAGTCCTCTGCGGACGGGATGTAACTGATGCTTCATTCCTTTCCTCAGGGAGTAACAGGGTGGGCTGTATGAGTGAGGGAGGTATGAGTGAGGGAGGAGGCCGAGAGGAAGAACTGCAATGCTCTGTTTTATGGGAAGAGAAGCAAGACTTTGGTGAACAATGCAAGCATGTGGGCCCGGCCAGCCTCACCTCCAACCTTAGCCCAGAAATGGACTGGATGAGCCCAGCTTTAGGGGGAATTTGTAAATAGAAGGGGAGTTTTATCCCATCTAACAATAATTTATTAAATTCCTCCTGTGTTCCATGAAAGCATGATAGAACTACATGGAAAAGAGATCGTAATACCTCTTGGTTTTGGATCTTGGCGTTCAGGGATAGGGTCAAGACCTAGGAAGCAAGAAGCCATTGATAAGTTGGAAATAGGCCATAAGTATAAGTATTGACATAAATTATGCATTTGTGTGATTACTTTGGTGTAGTTTACTTTTTTTTTTTTTTTTTTTTTTGGTGGTACTGGGGTTCCTGGAAACCCTTCTACCTCCGGGCTACACTCCCAGACCTATTTTATATTTTTATTTGGAAACAGGGTCTCTTAAGCCAGCAAGGCTGGCTCCCAACCTGCGCGCTCCTCCTGTCTCCACCTCCCAAGCATGGGGATTAAAAGCGTGCGCCACCACGCCCAGCGTGGGTAATTTACTCTGATTGTGTATGTAGTTCTAGCAGTTTAGGAAGTCATAAACTTGAAAGAGGGAACGCAGACAAGTATGGTGGTGCATGCTTGTAATCTCAGCATTCGGGAGGCTGAGACAGGAGGATCCGGGTTCACAGACAGCCTCAGGTACTTAGTGAGGCCCTCTGCAACTCAGTGAGAAACTGTTTGAAAATAAGGAATAAAAAATAGGGCTGGGGTGTACCTTGGAGGTAGAATGCCCTGGGTTCCATCCCCAGTACCGCAAAAAAAGGAAAGAAAGGAAGAAAGAAAGAAGGAAGGAAGAAAGAAAGAAAGAAAGAGAGGGAATACTCCTACTATGGGTTGATCCATAATTAATGATCTAAAATTAGCTTAAAAGCAACACAGGAGATAGTAGAGTCCATGCTTAGCGTGCACAATGCCATGGTGGGTTCAATCCTCAGCACTAAAGAGAAGAAAAAATGGAAGGAAGGGTAGGAGAGAAGAGAATATACCAAACACTGGTATGCGAACCCAGGAAGTCAGCCAGGACCTCGCGTGGGGGACAGACGACCTGATGTACTTTGGTAACTTTTGCATGACGACACTGTTGGACTGCATCGTCCAAAACCAATATGGGGCCACAAAACGTGAGAACTGTGATGAGTACTGTGTGTCTGTGTGCTGTGTGTGGTCAGGCCAATCTCCGTGGGCCAGAGGGGACGGAACCTGCCGAAGGCTGCACAGCTTGCCAGGTAGGGAGAGCAGGAGAGGCCCCTGTCAGGACCTCTCTGAACAGACTGCTTTCTACTACTGTGAGTCCACACAGGACTCAGCAAAGATCCTGAGATTCCACGGAAAGCTCAGATTCTGTTCTGTATCTTCTATCTGAGATAGCAGGGATATGTGTGATTCCATTTGGAAAGAATTCCACCATTAGTGATGAGAGTAGAGAAAAGAATGAGGTGGTAAAGAGGTCCCAGGAGCACCATTGTACACACACACACACACACACACACACACACACACATACACACACACACACCAGCTCTGGAAGCAGAGATGGGCGCTGAGTGTTGTGTACTTGGTAAGTGTAGGTTTTTTTTTTTTTTTTTTTAATGCTGGGGATTGAACCCCAATGGCATTCTATTTCTGAGCTGCATCCCAGTCCTTTTAAAAAAAATTTGTTTTGAAACAAAGTCTCACTAAGTTGCTGAGGCTGGTCTGAAACCTATGATCCTCCTGTTTCAGCTGCCCAAGTACTGTGTTTGCAGGTATATGCCACTAGGTCTGGTGAGGTATCGATTTGTTTGTTTATTTATTTATTTATTTATTTATTTTTATTTGTGGTACTGGGGGTGGAACCCAGAGGCTTTTCTACCTCCGGGCTATTCTCCCAGACCTATTTTATATTTCATTTGGAAACAGGGTCTCACTAAGTTGCTGAGAGCCTCACTAAGTAGCTGAGGCTGGCTTCGAACCTGTGCGATCCTCCTGTCAGCCTCCCAAGCATGGGGATTACAAGCGTGCACCACCACGCCTGGCTGAGGTGTTGGATTTTAACTGATGGATTGCTGTATTATTAAATATTCTCATCCAAAATCAACCCATAAAAATATATATATAAAGTACACTTTGAGCTGGGCATGGTGGCGGACACTTGTAATCCCAGCATTAGGGAGGCTGAGACCTGAAGGATCGCAGTTCGCGGACAGCCTCAGCTACTTAGTGAGGCCCTCTGCAACTCAGTGAGACCCTGTTTCAAAATAAAGAATAAAAAGTAGGGCAGGGGTGTAGCTCGGAGGTCGAATGTCCCTAGGTTACATCCCCAGACCCACAAAAATAAAATAAAATAAAATATATTTTATACACATATAATTTTATGATATATATATATATATATTTCCTGGTACACAAGTAGAATATCTCTGGAAGAATCCAAAAGACATTAATAACATTGGTTGTAAGGAGGAGAATGGGGAGAATGGGTTGTTAAGGGATGGGATGAGAATAGTCATGTAGTCATCACATTTCACATTTCATATATATATCTTTTTAGTGGTACTAGGGATTGAACCCAGGGATGCTGTACCACCGAGCTGCATCCCCAACCTGTTTTTATTTATTTACTAGGGCAGGAGTTCTAAGGAGATGCCCAGGTTGAGCAACTGAGTTGACCTTGAACCTACTACCCCTCACCTTAGCCTCCTAAGTACTGGATTACAGGCGTGAGCCACTGTACCCAGCTCACTTGTGGGTTTTTTAAAATTTTCTTGCGGGTCTGGGGATAGAACCCAGGGGCATTCTACCTTCAAGCTACACACCCTGCCCAATTTTTTATTCTTTATTTTGAAGCAGGGTCTCACTAAATTGCAGAGGGTCTCACTAAGTAGCTGAGGCTGGCCTTGAACCTCGATTCTCCAGTCTCAGCCTCCCGAATGCTGGGATTACAAGCGTGCGCCACCACACCCGGCTTCACTTGTGCTTTTTGAGTCATGTAACTTACTACCTATTCCAAGAACTGTTTTGTTTATTTATTTATTTATTTATTTATTTATTTAGGGTGCTGGGGATGGAACCCAGGGGGATTCTACCTCTGAGCTACACCCCCAGCCCTATTTTTTAGTCTTTATTTTGAAACAGGGCCTCACTAAGTAGCTGAGGCTGTCTGTGAACCGTGATCTTCCGGTCTCAGCCTCCTGAATGCTGAGATTACAAGCGTGCACCACCACACCCTGCTCCAAGAACTGTTTTTTTTTTTTGGTGGTATTGGGGATGGAACCCTTCTACCTCCGGGCTATACTCCCAGACCTATTTTTTATATTTTTTATTTGGAAACAGGGTCTCTTAAGCCAGAGAGGCTGGTTTTGAACCTGTGCGATCCTCCTGTCTCCGCCTCCCGAGCGCGGGGATTACAAGCATGCGCCACCACGCCCGGCTCCAAGAACTGTTTTAAGTTGCGCACGGTAGCTGAGAGTCTGTAGGTGGCTAAACCCACAGGACATGAGAAGCCCAGGGTGAGGCCAGCAGCCTGTGAGTCCCTAAAACGTGCCCGGGAATGTGTGGAGCATCTCAGCAGGTATATAAATAACAGATAGGCCCATTATTGAGTGTGCATGGCCACATTATTGTAACTCGGCAATCCTGCGCCCGGCGGGCACCCTTCCAGTCTGCAGTCCCACATCCTGCTGCTGGCTCCTGGGCCCACCCGTTTCTATATTGAGCTTCTGCTCTCCATAAATAAAGAACAGGAGCCAGGCACGAAAGAAAGGCTGTCACACAGGCCAACAAAGGGCAGGAAGTGCTGGGCGGTGGCCTGTGTGTCCATCCCAGGGCCCAGCTCACCTGGCTGGGCTTTGGGGCCTTTGTGCAAAAAATGTCAAGCCCAAGTTCCCGACTTCCTGCCATTTGTCAGGCTGTGTCATGACCCGGAGTTCACCGAAACGCTGGCTGCTCCCAACAATACACATACATCCTTTGGAAAAATTCTCTCTCTCTCTCTCTCGTCCAGGGAGCAATGGCTTTTTATGGAAGTAGTGGAAGGATCCAGGGCTGGGCAGTGGAAAGTCGAGGTTGGATTTGTCCCCTGCAAACCTGGCTCAGATGGGGAGGTGAGCGGCAGATCTCAGTAGCATTGACGCCCGAGGAAGCCACCGCTTGGGGTCTGTTTCTGCAGCTCATTTGCTTCCTGCTCCTGCCGGACATTCCAGGTGGGTTGTTCTAGATGCTTCCCAAGAGGTTCAAGGATGCCATTGGCTGGCCCAGAGTAGGACTCAATGCATGTCGCCACCACTTGCAGAGCTATAGAGCGTGGCTTCTGGTGGTAGAGTCAAGATAAAGATGGGAGGTGGCATCTGCAGGGATGGAGGCCGGGGACCCTGTGACAGGAAGGTCAGGACAGTTTCTCCAGCCAGCCACTGAACAATGGATCTCCCAACCGTTCTGTTCGCTTGAGCTGTTCTCCGTCCTGGTGAGGATGTACACGGTGGTGCCCACACGCCGGGATTGACATTGATAAAGTGGTCTCGTGTCCTCTGTGAATGGAAGGACAAAAGACACATGATGAATTTTCCATCTTGCTCAATTTATTCCACTGAAAGGACCGTCTTTTGACTCTGAGATTATGTTCTGAAATGAAGACAGAAAAAAATGTGGTTACTTTTTTCATACTGCTGAGCACATTCAATTTTAAGGGTCGTCCTTCATTCTGGAACTGTATTCTTCCTCTTTTTCTTACTGTTAAAAAGTGTGCTTTTGTTTATGCATTCACTTATAATGAATAAGTAGTATGTGGGACTGAACTCAGGGGCATTTTTACTGATGATGATGATGATGGTGATGATGATTATTTTGTTTTGTTTTTGTTTTGAAACAAAGTCTTGCTAAGTTACCGTATACTGGTCTCAAACCTGTGATCCTCCTGTCTCAGTCTCCCAAGTACTGGGATTATAGGTCTTTGCCACTGCACTTGGCTAAAATGTGCTTTTCTTTATGTCAACGTGATCATTAAAAAGTCATTTATCTGATAAAACAAAAAGTTGTCAGTCCTGTTCTAATCTTCCAAACAAACATGAAGAAACAGTGCCACTAAACCGGCCATGGTGGCGCACGCTTGTAATCCCAGTACTTGGGAAGCTGAGACAGGAGGATCGCACAGGTTCAAAGCCAGCCTCAGCTACTTAAGCTCTCAGTAACTTAGCACGACCTTGTTTCCAAATAAAATATAAAATAGGTCGGGGCTGTAGCCTGGACATAAAAAGGCCCTGGGTTCCATCCCCAGTAACACACACACACACACACACACACACACACACACACACAAGAAAACAGTGGCCCTAGTTTGTGAAGTTGGTGGTCCAGGGGCACCTGCCTGGGGGGGGGGGGCTGCAGAAGATGCAGGAGACAAGGCTGTTGCCTTCAGGGCACTTACGACACAGAGGGCCACGGACCAATAACACGGGTGGTACTAGACCTCCAGGGATTCTCTGAAAAAGTGAATGGGAGAGTTTTGCTGTCGCGCCTCAGAGCTGCCGCAGCGTCTGCCTGGTCTGTAAGGAACTGCTCACTTACTGAATGAATGAATGGCATGGAAGAGCGAGGGATGAAGCTGGGACTTGCGAGGAGAGGAGGGCTTGACAAGGCGGAGGAAATGCTACAGCGTCAGGGTCAACCCAGGCCACGACATGGAGCCTCCAAAGAGCACGCCTGTGCAGAGGCTTCACAGACTCTTGCGTGATGGAGTCCTGGGAGGTGATGTTGGATGAGCGGAGGTGCTCGGATGCCGTGCGGCCAGGCGCAGGGAGCCCGCAGCGCACTAGGGGAAATGACTGCGGGAGTCAGTTCTCTGCAGCTGTGTGGGAGGCTGAGCATCCCAGAGCCTGGAGGAAAGGCCGCCAGAGGACCTGAGCAGGGCCAGGTGTGGTGGTGCATGGCTGTAATTCCAGTACAGGCATGAGGCTGAGACAGGAGGATCGCAGGTTTGAGGTCAGTCTCAGCAACTTAACAAGAGTTTGTTCCAAATAAAAAAAAAAAATTAAAAGGGCTGGGGGTGTAGTGCCACAAAATCAACACGAGCCTCTGCTGGGGTGCCAAGCTACCGGACGGTGCTGAGGCTTTCACCTGGGAGCATCGGGGTTTTGCGGTGACTGTGGGGATGGAGTCGTGGAGAGGGAGGTGACTTGGCATGGGTGGAGGGGACCTCTGGTGCCTCTGGGATCCAGCTGCCTGGTGCTGGTGAGAAGGGAAGACAACCCATCTGCTAAGAGACACCTCCCAGGGAAGGGGAGCGTGCTCTCCTAGAGAGGGGACCCCACGGAGTTTCTAGGGAGGCCTAATAAATATGCATTGGGGTCTGGATTAAAGGACCCAGGGACGAGCCCAGTCCCTGAGGAGTAGGGCGCTGGTAGGCAGGCGGCCCAGCCAGCAGCTTAGATAACCACTGGCTATTTTAAGAAGAAAGCCTTAAGAAGATAAACAGGCCAGGGGCCAGCAGATGGACAGATAACCTGCCCTTATCCCCGGGGAAAGGCAAGAGGGGCCCTTAGGGGACAGGAAAGTGCCAAAGTGGGTCAGAGGGAGAGAAGGAGGAGCTGGAGCACCTGGCGAGGGGCAGCACACCCCCAGGCCCAGGCATGGGCGGCAGGAGGGGTCGGGGCAGAGTCTGGATGCCCAGGGGTAGCGTGGAGCCCTGAGGTTTTCCAGTTCTGCTCTTTCACGGCCATCACAGGGGCCTTCGGGATGGGTTTCAGAACAGCTTCTGAGCCTTTCCCTGCCAGGGACCTGTCTCCTTGCTCAGGCCCCGTGCCTTCTTGTGTCTGGGCTTCCACCCTCTCCACCTGAGAAAGCGTCTCTGTCAGCCGGGCGTGGTGGCACACGCCTGTAATACCAGTACTTGGGAGGCTGAAATAGGAAGGTTATAGGTTCATGGCCAGCTTCGCAGAACTCAGCGAGGCCCCCTGCAAGACCCTGTTTCAAAATAAAAATATAAAATGAAAAATGAAATAGGGCTAGAGGTGTAACTCAGAGGCATAATGCCCCTGGCTTCGATCCCTAAGAATACACACACACACACACACACACACACACACACACACACACACACACACTGAGAGCGAGAGCGAAAAAAAGAGAAAAAAAAGCAAGCATCTCTGTTCTTGAGGCTGCTTCCAGACTCCTTGGCTGGTGTCTTCCTCGCCCTCCATGGCTTGCCCCTCAGAGCTTCCTCTAGACATGTGCCCCCACCCCTCGCAGGCTGAGCAGGTGGGCACAGCTGAACCTGCCAAGGAGCGGGAGCAGGGGCGGGGCAGGCTCCCGCTGCTCCCCGAGCTGGCTCCTGCCCTCCCAGAGCATAGGCCTCACTGGCCTCTGGGCTGTGCTACTTCTCCGATCTCCCGCACCCCTCCAGACCACACCAGGTTCTGTGCCTCCGTTCTTGACTTTTCTGAGACCCTGGCCACTCACCCGCTCTGGGCTGAAACCTGGGCTCCCTGTTCTCCTGGGGAACCCAGGCACTGGAGAGTCTGTTCTCTTCCTTCTCCCTTGTCACTAGGTCGGTCGGTCTGTCTGTCTCTCTCTCTCTCTCTCTCTGTACTGGGGATGGAATCCAGGGGCATCCTAGGGCCTCAGTAAGTAGCTGAGGCTGAATCCGGATCCTCCTGTCCCAGCCTCCCAAATGCTGGAATTCAAGCGTGTGCCACCACGCCCGGCTTGCTAGGCCTCTTCTTAAGGTCCTGTTGGGTTTGGCTTTTTATTTCCTCCTGATTAGACTAAATGACAACCGCAAATGTTTACAAGGTATTTTTATTTTAAAAAATAAAAATAAGCCGGGAGTGGTGGCGCACGCTTGTAATCCCCGTGTTTGGGAGGCGGAGACAGGAGGATCACGCAGGTTCGAAGCCAGCCGCACTGGCTTAAGAGACCCTGTTTCCAAAAAAAAAAAAAAAAAGGTCTGGGTGTGTAGCCCAGAGGTAGAAGGGCTTCCAGGAACAACCCCAGTACCACCAAAAAAAGAAAAAAAAAAATATATATATATATATATTTCCATGTGGTGCTGGGATTGAACACAATGGGCTCCTACCACTTAGATACAGCAAAGGCCTTTTTATTATTTTGATTTTTTTAAATTTTGAAATAGGATCTTGCTAGGTTGCTGTGGTTTGCTAAGTTGGTGAGGCTGGCCTCAAACCTGAGCTCCTCCTGTCTCAACCTCCCAAGTACTAGGGTTACAGATGTATACCACCATGCCCAGCTTATAAAGCATATTTTAGGCTCTGGATCAGGAAGTAGATCTATCAAACCCCTCAAAGGAGCGCCTGGCCTACACCTTCCAACCCCACCGGAGATGATGCTGCAGTGAACGTCCAGGGTAAGCACCCTGGAAGGAATGTCTGGCTGGCTACGCAGCAGCCATAGGCTTGGTCAGGCCTGAGGACCGTCCCAGGGCGCGGAGAGGGCAGCACACTGGCACTCCCAGCTCCTGCGCCCTTATTACTGACCATGGAGCCTTCCTTTTTTTTTTCTTCTTCTTTTTTTACTTTTTTTGGGGGAGGGTCCTGGGGGTGGAGCCCAGGAGCATTCTATCTCAAAGGTACACCCCCAGCCCTATTTTTTATTCTTTATTTTGAAACAGGGTCTCACTGAGTTGCAAAGGGCCTCACTCAGTAGCTGAGGCTGTTGGTGAACCCGGATCCTCCTGTCACAGCCTCCCAAATGCTGGGATTACAAGCGTGCACCACCACGCCCAGCTTGAAACCTTTTTCATGTGCTCCTTAGCTGCCTAGTTTGCCTCCAGATTTTGCCCACTTTCTTCTTCTTTTTTTCTTTTTGTGGTGCCAAGGATTGAACCCAGGGGCATTCTACCTCTGAGCTACATCCCCAGCCATATTTTATTTTTTATTTTGAAACAGAATCTCACTAAGATGCGGAGGGCCTTGCTGAGTTGTTGAGGCTGGCCTCGAACCTGTGATCCTCCTGTCTCAGCCTCTCAAGTATTGGGATTACAAGCATGTGCCACCATGCCCAGCTTTTGCCTACTTTCTGTTGAGTTGCTGTCCTCACCTTGATTTCTAGGTGTCCATTGTATAGTCTAGATATTAGAACAGATCTAGTGTTACAACATACCTAGAATAAATTTCGTATTGGTTTTAGACCTGAAGGTAGCCTGTGCCATTTCATCATCCAGCTACTAATTTTGTTCATGGCATCCTTCATTGGCAATCCATTGGTTGATTGATTGATTACAGGGCTAGGAATCAAATTCAGAGCTTCACGAATGCTAGCAAGTGCTCTATCACTAAGCTACGATATTCAACTATTTCTCCATTTATTAATGTTTGCAGCAGTGAGGGTAGAACCCAGGGCCTTGAACATGCTAGGCATGCTCCCTACCACTTAGCTTCATTCTTAGCCCGACAGTCAAACTTTTTTTTTATATTGTATTTAGGATTGAACCCAGGGGCACTCTACCACTGAGCTACTTGCCCCATCCTTCTTAAAATCTTATTTTTATTTTTGTGGTACCAGAGATTGAACCTAAGGTCTTTATACTTCCGAGCTACACTACCAGCCTTTTTTATTTTCTTATTTTGAGACAGGGTTTCACTAAGCCTCCCAGGCTGGCTTTGAACTTGTGATCTTCCTGCCTCAGTCTCTTTAGTAGCTGGGATTATAGGTGTGTACTGATGTGCCTGGCTGACACTGAACCTTTTTTGGGGAGTACATTTAAAGTTTTAGGCTGCCTTCCAATTTCTTTCTTTCTTTCTTTCTTTCTTTCTTTCTTTTTTTTTTTTTTGTGGTACTGGGAATGGAATCCAGGGGCATTCTACCTCCGAGCTATATCCCCAAGTACTATTTTTAAAGCTATATCCTCAAGCACTATTTTTTATTTTTTTATTTTGAAGCAGGGTCTCACTGAGTTGTCAAAGGGCCTCACTAAGTAGCTGAGGCTGTCCACCAACCACGTTCCTCCCATCCAAGGACACGTCTTCAGGCTGGCAGTGCTCGCAGCGCCCGGGTTGGGGATCTCTGAGGAATACAGGGACCGGGTGTCACAGTCACCTGGGGAAGCACAGAAGGGGACAGCACCTATCCAGCAGATCCTACCGTCTGGGGATTATTCTGTTGCACGTACGTGGGAATGTCTGGAAGGCCGCCCTGGCCACAGAAGAGCCTGGGCTGCAGGCGTGGAGAGGGTAGGTGCTGTCAGACGCCCTCTGGGAAAAGTTGGGTGAGAGCAGGTGGACTAAGGCACTGCCCAGTGTTACTACCACTGACTGGTCCCACACGGTCTCCTGGTTTTCATTCCTGGTGGGTTTCTGGTAGGTGGACACTTCAGTTCCTCAGTCTTTGTGGCCTACATGGTGCCTGGTGCTGGGCCCAAAGCTCATACTCTGATAATAGCAATCCCACCTTTTGCAGCGCCTCTTAGGTCCCAGGCACCAGGGTGAGTTCTCTGCAGGTACCACAGCCTTGAATCCCACCAACAGCTGCCCTAACTGCTGTAGAATGAAGACATTGAGCCTAGGAGTCAGGGGCTTAGTACAGCAGAACTAAAACCAGAATCCAACCCGCCTGGAGCTGCGTCAGTGCCGAGGGCTGCCTCCATGCAGGCTGGAGCAGGCGGCACCCAGCTGCTCCAGCCAGGACCCAGGAGACCCTTGGGCAGGGTAGGGAGGAGCACTTCAGGCAGAGAAAATAGCCCCAGCCTTCACAAAGGGTCGCAGGCAGGAAAGTCAGGCTTGCAGGAGGAACAGATCGGCCAAGTGTGGAAACTCTCGGGAGTTCTCAGAAAAGAGTGACCACCTTGCTCGGGTGACAGGAGGGGAGGAGGCTGTGGCGGGCTGGGGTGGGGACGCATATCCTCCCACGGTTTAGCTGGCAATGGGGAGAGGGTGCTGGACTTTTAATTCTTTCGGTACTGGGGATGAAACCCAGGGGCATTCTACCTTCAAGGTACACCCCCAGCCCCTATTTTTTATTCTTTATTTTGAAACCAGGTCTCACTGAGTTGCAAGGGGCCTCTCTAAGTAGCCAAGGCTGGCTGTGAACCGCGATCCTCCTGTCTCAGCCTCACAAATGCTGGGATTAAAAGTGTGCGCCACCATGCCCGGCCTGGCTCTGGACTTTAAAAAGCCTGTCACCCCATAGTTCCTCTGAGGCCAGGGATCCCCCTTCTCCTTTGTGTTGGGGGAGGTAGAAGCTGTTCTTCTTCCCAGCCAACAGCTGAATTCAGCTGAAACCAGGGCGGTGTTAGGGGTGTAGCACCTGTGTCATGGGCAGGGATAAGCCTGGAGTCTGAGAAGGTGGGGGTTGCTCCTGGCTGCCTTCTCAGCTAATCCCCCCACCCCGCCCCCTCTGTACCCTCTCTCTACTGGTTTAACCCGCTGGCCAGACACCCCCCCCCCCATTCACCTTTCACCACTTCCGTTATTGGTTTTCAGAAAAGAGCTCAAAGTTCTGGAGGAAAGGAAGCCAGCTAAGTTCTGGAGGGCAGAACATAGCCGGCCTCTGGGCTCCCGCAGGCTGCACCGACCCAGGTAGCACAAGTCAGTGGCAGCAGCATGGAAGAAGGGATAGAACATCCCCGGAGCCGCACCGAAGAGCCGCAGAGGCAGGATTTGCCCTTGGTCTCTCTTGCGCCTTCTAACTTTGGCAAATTGTCTCTGACCCTGCCTCTTTTTCTCTCTCCTTTCCTCCTTCTTTCCATCTCTCTCTTTCCTCACTGGTGGGGATAAATGCAGGGCCTCGTTCATTTGAGGCAAGAGCTCTACCACCGAGACACACGCCCAGCCTCCCCACTGTTTATAGAGGTCTCGCCATGGACATGGCTCCGTTCTTGGGGACCAGGATTTGCATTCTGCTAAAGGAGACAGAAAATAGCCAAATCAATGAACAGGACCCTCATGGAGAGTGTGAGTGCTCTGACTTCAGGAAGAGGGTCATTACGGAGGTGACGGATGACGACTCAACGTGAGCTTCTGGATGGCAGGTAGGTAGGGTGCATACTTGGGCTGCATCATTCATCATTTCATGCTAGGACACACGCTCCCGGTAGCATCCCTGAGCTCATGCAGATGACGGGGCTTTCACCCAAGAGGAGAGGGGCTGTGACATCCAGCCCCTTGCGGTGGTGGCCACCATGGGACAGAGCCCAGGTGGCCAGTAGGGCGCATGGCCTGTGTGTGAGCCTCTTCCCCAGCCCGGCAGGCTCCACGGGGCCCTGCACCGTCATCACTTGTGATATTTCATGGTGCTCAGAGGGCTCTCTTTTCTGCTGAACAGAACAAAATGCCTCCCAGACGGGAGCTGGATTCGCTGGCGGGAGTCACCATCATCAGTTCCATTAAGGGGGCGGCTTCAAACAGAAGTTCACCTTCTCACGTTTCTGGAGTCAGGAAGTCTGAAGTTCAAATGTCTGTGGCTTGGTCCCTTCTTGGGGCTCAGAGGGAGGCTCTGTCCCAAGCCCCTTGTCCTCGCTTCCTCGGTGTTCCTCGGCCTGACACCATCACCCCACTCTCTGCCTCCATCACCGCATGGGTGTCTCCTGTGGGTTTGTGTCCACATTTCTATCTTCTAATAAGTACTCGAGTCATCGCGTTAGGGCTCTTGTTAATGAACTTGTCTTAACTGGTCTACCTCCGCAAAGATTGTATTTCCAAATAAGGCTACGTTCCCAGGTAGACAGGGAAGGGTTAGGACTTTAACGTATTTTTTGGGGGGGACAGTCCAAACCACGACCGTATCTAATGCCACCTTCGTTATCAGCACCAACATTACCATCATCACCACAAAGAGCCAACGTTAAAAATAAACACACCGAGAATGCCGCATCGGCAAACTGGATCTACTTGTTTTGATGTGGGATTGATACCTTCCTTTGGTAGTTCACTGGAACACTAGAAACGTGCTGACAGATTTGCAGGAACTGAGAGAGACAGAGCCCGGGTCACGCTCCCGCATAGAGCATCATGTGGTCGCTCTGGTGCAGCAGCACCGGCCTGCCGTACCAGCTACTTGGGAGGCTGAGGCCGGAGGATGACAAATTCGAGACCAGTTGAGTAACTTAGTGAGACCTTGCCTTGAAATAAAAATTAAAAAAAAAAAAGAGTTAGGGATATAGCTCAGTGGTAGGGTGCTAGAAGCCCTGGGTTTAATCTCTAGTACTGTAAACAAAACCTATAGGCAGGCATACCTCACCCGCAAAACCTGCAGGGTTTGCCAAAACGCAGCCACCAGGCCTGTGGCAGCCCGACTGCGTTTCCATCAGCCTGCTAGGAGGCGCCTCTGCTGCGGGCCCACGGGCCACACTGCGAGTGGCCAGGGCCTGCGGGGTCTCTCCCTTGCAGGCCTCCACCCTGCCAGAGGCCCTCGCACCTGTCGCCTTGGAGGAGGCCGGCAGGAACCGTCTCCCTCTTGCTCTCTTCCGCCGGTGCCTTCGTGATTCCACGAGCCAGCCTCGCAGGCTCCATGCACGTCACCTCCCACTTAGCAGTCCCAGCTGTGACGTGGCTCTGTCTCTTTCCCCAACCTCCATTAGTATTCTGGAGCGCCAACCTCCTGACGTGGACGCGCCGGGGGAGCAGAGGAGGCTCAGCGGAAAGGAGGACCGCAAACACATCAGAACACAAAACGCACACATTCTGCCCAAAGACCCTCCGTGCTGGACCCCGTCCAGGCCCGGCCCTTTATTATTTTTGTTCTCTTTCCTCTTTAACTGGATCTCGCCTGAAAACAGCCTGGGCGTTGCTAAGGTAACGCCTTAGAGCCTCCCGAACACATCATTGTTTAATTCCAGCAGCCGCAGCCCAGAGGAATTTGCTATTTGTTTAAGAGATGAAAGCCACAAACTTCCACGCATTCTTCTCCAATTTTACTCCCCTTCAGCCGGACAGTGCCACCGGAGCAGGGGAGATTGGGTGGAGGGGACCCAGGGGACCCAACAAAATTGTGGGTGCTGATGGATTACCTCTTCTACTCAAGGACCGAGGGATCGGAGGTCCCTCTTGAGTGGGATGAAAAGAGCCTTGTCCTGAGAGGTCTAAGAAGGACAGAATGGAACAGGAAAGCCTCTCACTGCAGCCTCCCCAGCCTCAAATCTCTCACAGAGAACAGGATGTGGTTGGAGGGAAGGGAGGGGTCTCAGGACTCTGTCCAGAGGCCTCGCAGCAGGCATTATGGGAACGCAGTGTGCCTGCGGTGCTCTATGTCCCTGAGTCCCCACTGTCCTTCTGTACTGCGTTGGGAAAAGTTTAGTTCAGACAATCATAAGCTCCTGGGCTGGGCCACCTCATAGGACACTCATCGGCTGACCAATAGAGTGACAGCCTTCAGGTCAGGTGCCCAACCTTAGTTCAATCAGTTGTGGTCATGGTGCCTTTAAAAGAGGCTGAGGCAGGACGATCCCAAGAGACCAAGATTCTGTCTCAAAATGTAACAGAAAGGGTCAGGGATGCAGCTCAGTGGTAGAGCACTTGCCTAGCATGTGTAAGGCCCTGGGCTCAAGTCCCATATAGAAAAAAAAATGTATGCCGGGCATGGTGGCGCACGCTTGTAATTCCCGCACTAGGGAGGTGGAGACAGGAGGATCGCACAGGTTCAAAGCCAGCCACGCTGGCTTAAGAGACCTTGTTTCCAAATAAAATATAAAATAGGTCTGGGAGTATAGCCCGGAGGTAGAAGGGTTCCATCCCCAGTACCACACACACACACACAAAAAGATGTTTTGTATGCAAATGTGAAAAAGTCTTCCAGAGGCCTGTCCGCCCATCTAGTATAAATGACATGATAAATGTGACATTTTCCGAAGTTCTAGGGAGAGAGTGAGAGTGTCTCAAGAATGCCAGTGTGATTGAATGTTGTGGTATGTATTACAACCTCTGCCGCCCCATGGAGACTAAGAAACATACCTCACTACGTCACTCACCAAAACTTCCAGCATTAGGTTTGAGAGTGTGAAGGAGGCTGGCCGGGCTGACTTTGCACTCCAGAAGGGCACAAGTGCCGGGCGTGGTGGCGCACGCTTGTAATCCCAGCATTCGGGAGGCTGAGACTGGAGGATCGCGGTTTGCGGACAGCCTCAGCTACTTAGTGAGGCCCTCTGCCACTCAGTGAGACCCGGTTTCAAAATAAAAAGAATAAAAATTAGGGCTGGGGGTGTAGCTTGGAGGTTGAATGCCCCTGGGTTCCATCCCCAGATCTACAAACAAACAAACAAAAAACAGAAAGGCACAAGTTTAGGATAGAGGTTGCTCCTGGGGGCTCAGCCCACTGCTGGCCACTAGAAAGATCTGAGAAGTCTGGCAGAGAGTAGAAGGAGAAAATAGGCTAATTTTGGTGGAGGCAAAACATCCACACATACACCCAGAGAGGTGTGTGCAGAAACAGCAGACAGACATGGAGAGACAGACAGACACACCCGGACAAGACACCCCGAGAGACAGAGATCCAGAAACATCAGAGAGATCCACAGAGAGCCAGGAAGACAAGGATTCAGAGACACACAGGGCCCAGCCATACCCATCGAAACAAGCAGAGAGCTGAGGACCGCATGCAGCCCCGGTGAAGCATGGTCTTTTGATACAGGGGACAGAGGCCATCTGGTACAGAAGAGAGACACAGACCTTCTTTCTGATGCTTAGGATTTTGCCATCATGTACCTGCTGAGTTCATCATCAGAGAGGGCTGGGTGTTGTGCCTGGGAGAGTTGATCTGATCTCTTTCCAAAGGAAAGTGTGTTTCTTAAACTTGAAAAACCAAAACCAAAACCCCCAAAGCAAGAGTACAAGTTCTTTGCAGAGGCAGCCAGGACACAGATGTGTTCAAAGTGTCTATTTAGGGTTAAGTGTGGTGGCTCATGCCTGTGATCCCAGTACTTGGGAGGCTGAGGCAGGAGAACTGAGGGTTTGAGGATAGCCTTAGCAAGTAGTGAGACTCTCATCAAATTATTGAGAGCTTCTTTCCAGAGAAGATATAAAATCAGGCTAGGGATGTAGCTTGAAGGCAGTATGCCTCTGGGTTCACCTCCAGTACCCCCCCCACACACACACACACAACCCCAAAACAACAACAAAACCCCCTAAGTGTCTGTTTAGGCTGGGAGCCCTGCACTCAGAAGGGACCTGCCTTAGATGGGGGTCCCACAGTGAAATGGCTAGCATGGTTGGGGTCACACTATATGGATGTGTGGCTGTCACCTGTCTGGTTTTCTCCTAGCAGCGACCCACAGGGTCAAACCGCGGAGGGGTGGAATGCTGGATTCCCTCCACGCCAGTGCCCTGGGTGGGGCAGGCACCTGGCTGGCTGAGGCACTGGAGGAGCTGCCCCTTCAGTGAGATGTGGAGGGCACACTTGTGCTCTGGGCTGTGCATGTGCAAGGAACTTCAGGGCCGACCCTTACGTTTCAGAGAAATGAAGCTCGGAAGTTGTGACTCACCTGGGATTCGGAAGTAAGTGCTCTTTGCCGCCAGCTTGTTTAAGAAGGCTGCTGTCCCTTACCTTGGGCCAGCTTTTATTTATTTATTTATCTGGGGGGGGGGGGCTGGGGCTGCAGCTGGGACAAAACCTGAACATAAACTGGGTGTGGTGGGATGCACCTGTAATCCCAGTACCTGGGAGGCTGAGACAGGAGGATTGCAACTTCCAGGACAGCCATACCAATGTAGCGAGACAGACTCTCAGCAACCTAGTGAGACTGTTTCAAAACAAAATAATAATAATAACAAAACAACAACAATAATAATAGACTGGGGCTGTAGCTTGGAGGTAGAATCAATCCCCAGTACCACAAAACAAAAAACCCTGAAATAAGGTACAAGTGTCTTTGAAAGGGTTCCGGGATTGCCTTAACTTTCTGCTTCACCCTGTAGGCTCTCTCCTCTTTTGGGCTGATCAGGACTTCATTTTGGTAACCAAGGGGACAGTGACTCAGGCTGAATAGGATAGAGGAAATGAAAGAAGCCAATAGAAAGGAGACAGAAGGGAAGGATGGGGGAAGTATCACTTTAATATGAAAGCCTCATGCTAAAGTTCCCCCTACTTTTACCCCCCACCCCCCAAGCCCGTTCTCTCTTCCAGGCTAGTCACTTCCAAATTTCTGGGAAATCAATAAATCTTTACAGACAGTCTTAAAATTACTGGAAATTCACTTGTGTGTAATAATTACCCTGTGCATGTTAATTACCCCACCAATAAATAGTTTAAGCAAGAAAGGTATGATATAGGTCGGAAAAACCAGTAATCTAGGGGACTTTGCAGCTTATCTATGGATCAAATGAGGGAGAGCGTTATCAGCCCAGGATTCTGGGAAATGATCAGACCACCAGAACCTTTTAGAGCTCATGGGGTGGGGGACTTGACTCAGAACCAGCGGGGTCCTTGACATTATAAAAAAGAATTTCAGCACAAATTGGTACAGTCACAAAGATTTACGTAGGAAAGCAAGGTATATACACTAAAAGGAGAATATTGGAGCCGGGCGTGGTGGTGCATACTTGTAATTCCAGTACTTAGGAGGCTGAGATAGGCTGAATCATAGGTTCAAAGACAGCTTCAGTAATGTAGGAAGGCTCTCAAAAACCTAATGAGACCCTGTTTCCAAATAAAGAAGTAAAATCAGGCTGAGGATGTAGCTTGGAGGTAGAATGCCTCTAGGTTCAATCCCTCATACCAAAAAAAATAAAAAAATGTGGTGCCAGGCATGGTGGTGCACACCAGTAACCCCCCCCCCCCCCCAGTACTTGGGATGCTGAGATAGAAGGAGTGCAGATTCAAGGAGATCAGTGTATGGTAATTTAGGAAGACCTTGTTTTAAAATGAAAAGGACTGGGGGTGTGCTTAGGTGGGTCCAATACCTAGTACCACAAAAAAAGGGGGGAGGGAATGTGGGCCATTTTGAGAAAGAGATGCATTTGTAGGGTTTTTTTTCTTTTCTTTTCTTTTCTTTTTGTAGTCCTGGGGATGGAACCCAGGGGCATTCTACTTCCAGTCTATACACCCAGCCCAATTTTTTAATTAATTATTTTGAAACAGGGTCTTACTGAGTTGCAAATGGCCTAAGTAGCTGAGGCTGTCTGCAAACTGCAATTCTGCCGTCTCAGCCTCCCAAATGCTGGGATTACAAGCGTGCGCCACCACGCCCGGCTAGAGTTCTTTTAAAAAAAGTTTTTGATGAGGGGTGGGTACTAGCAGGTATGTGAGGATGATATCAGTTCAGTGATTTAAAGATGATTTATGGGGCCTCACTGTCTCCCAGGAGCTTTGCCTGGTCTCCATCATCTGATCAGGAGATAATGGTGGAAAGTCCCCTGTTACAGATTTCTCAAGATATCATGTCTCTGGTTTAAACTATTTATTGGGAGTGTTAATTAACAGTGCAAGAGGCAATTTTCACAGGTGACTGTGAATTTTTAGTTAACTTTCAGACTTATGGCTTTCCCAGGTAATTGGAAGTGATAGCCTGGGGAGAGACTGGCTTTGGCAGTGACAGGTCTCCAAAGGTATGTGGAAATTAGGAATTAACATTTCCCCCCTTTCTTCTTTTTTCTTTTTTTTTTCCTTTTCTTCTTTTTCTTCCGTGTGTGTGTGTGTGTGTGTGTGTGTGTGTGTGTGTGTGTTACTGTGTATTGAACTCAGGGATATTCTACCTCCAAGCTGCACTCCCAACTCTTTCTTCAAAATTTTTTTATTTTATTTTTTGTGGTAGTAGGAATGGAACCCCCAGGGCATTCTACCTCCAAGCTACACCCCCAGTTAAAAAAAAATAATAATAATTTTTTATTCTTTATTTGGAAACAGGGTCTCACTGAGATGAGAAGGGCCTCACTAAGTAGTGGCTGAGGCTGTCCTGGCACCTGGACCCTCCAGTCTCAGCCTCCCAAATGTTGAGATTACAAGCGCGTGCCACCACACCCAGACTATTCTTTTGCTTTGAAATACGGTCTCACTAAGTTGCCCAGGGCCTCACTAAACCGGCCATGAACCTTCGGCCTTCTGTCTCAACCGCCCAAGTACTGGGATGACAAGCATGAGCCATTGTGCCAGGCTCTTGTCCTTCCTCCCCGTTTATTTTCTTTCTTCTGTCCTGTCTCACCATGAACCTGTATTCCTTGCTCTGCCCCAAAGGTTTCTTCCTGGAGATGGCCTTGTTCTCCCTTGCTTTGAGGGCAACAGGACTCCTGAGAGATAAAGGTTAAGAAAAACAAAATCCAGACCCTCCCTAAGAAGGAAGGGGTTCCGTGTAGTTCACTGAACCTCAACATGAACAATTAAATGCAGAGGAGCGGAGCTCAAGAAGGAGTCAGGACCTACGCACCAACCGTGGCCCCGCGGACCGCGGCCACCTAGAGACACCGCAGCACAAACACGCGGAACAGTCTCGTGACTTCGGGGAATTAACCCCCATAGATTACAAACGAAGTCAAGAAGAACAAGGGTAAAAACAGGGGACTTTCTTCATCATTAACGTCTGTGCAAAGGGGCTTTACACCTATATAAAGCACTATGCTCAGCACCAGTATCAGGCCCCTTCCCCTGCAGGAAGCTTTAACTCTCTTTGGTGGATTGGGTGGACTTTGGGGCAAGGAGGTGTGCAATTGAGGGTGCGTGGCCTGGGCTCCACTCAGGCAGTGCCAGAAGGCCCTTCTGGGCTCTGGAGTTGGCCAAGATACCGCAGGGGTGATCTGCCTTTCTGCTTGTTTCTCTTTGGTGGGTTAGTCTGTGGTGTGCAGTGTGTGGCCGGGGTTACACTTCTGGGTTGACCAGAGCCCTGAGGGGTAATCTACCTCTCTGATTACTTGTTTCTTTATTTTTATTTATTTATTTTTTGTGGTCCCTGGGATGGAACCCAGGGGCCTCTACCTCTGGGCTATGCCTCCGACCTATTTTATATTTTGTTTCGAAAAAAGGTCCTCACTAAATTGCTGAGAGCCTCACTAGGTAGCTGAGGCTGGCTTCGAACCTGTGTGATCCTCCTGTCTCAGCTTCTCAAGCTCTGGGATTGCAACCCTGCACCACCACGCCTGGCTTGCTTATTCCTTTCAAATACACTTCCCAGCCAGGTGTGGTGGCACACGCTTGTAATCCCAGCATTGGGAGGCTGAGACGGGAGGACCCAGGTTCATGGACAGCCTCAGTTACTTAGTGAGGCCCTTTGCAACTCAGTGAGACTCTGTTTCAAAATAAAGAATAAGAAATAGGGCTGGAGGTAGAATGCCCCTGGGTTCCATCTCCAGTACTGCAAAAAAATAAAAAATAATCTTCACTTTCCTGGTGTCAGTAGATATCATTCTTCGACTCCATAAGACAAGAACCTGATAAGAAGCTCAGGATCACTGACAGGTGCTGAAATTCTTCTTCTTTTTTTTTTTGGTGGTACTGGGGTTCCTGGAAGCCCTTCTACCTCCGGGCTACACTCCCAGACCTATTTTTACATTTTTATTTGGAAACAGGGTCTCCTAAGCCAGCGTGCGTGGCTGGCTTCGAACCTGCACGATCCTCCTGTCTCTGCCTCCCAAGCGTGGGGATTACAAGCGTGCGCCACCACGCCCGGCAGCTGAAATTCTTTTCTGTCAAGCAAGAACCTCGTTCCCTGGGAATTCATCAGACTCTCTTCTTCCATGACAAGACCACCCCTTCTCACTAGTTCAATAGCAAGGAAAACTGACAACCCTTCAGAGCACAGGTGAGCTGGGGCCCAGGACAGGAAGAGGGGGAGGTGGTAAGGTGCCCAGGCCTGCAGGGAGTTAGGGCAGCGTGGGGCTCCCTGGCCTCCTCCCCAAAGGCTTGCAAATCAGTAGATTTGGATGCAAAGTGACATCTGGTGGGAGGGGGCAAGCAATACTTGGGGAGGAGGAGGGATGGAAGGCTGGGATCTGAAGTCGGTAACCAGGGAGCCTCATTCACTATGGCAGAGTAGTATTTTAACTGAGTGGTGCCAGGAAGGCTGAAATTCCTGAGCAAAGGGCACTTCCCACCAACTTTTTTTTGGTGGTGCTGGAGGTTGAACTCAGAGCCCCATGCTTGTAAGCCACATGTATACCACTGAGCTACATGCCAAGCTCTGCCTAGCTTGTTAATGGAGCATAGCTATGATGTCCCTGTCCCTTTTTAAAAACATTTTTGGGGCCGGGCGTGGTGGCGCACGCTTGTAATCCCAGCGCTTGGGAGGCTGAGACAGGAGGATCGCATGGGTTCGAAGCCAGCCTCAGCTACTTAGTGAGGCTCTCAGCAACTTAGTGAGACCCTGTTTCCAAATAAAATATTAAAAAGGTCTGGAAGTATAGCCCGGAGGTAGAAAGCCTCTGTGTTCCACCCCCAGTACCACCAAAAAAAAAAAAAAAAAAAAAAAAATTGGGGGGGGGGATTAAACCAAGGGGTATTCTATTACTGACCTACACCCTAAGGTTATTTATTTGTTTGTTTGTTTATTTATTGTGGTACTGGTGATGGAGTCCAGGGTAATTCTACCTCCGAGCCACACCTCCAGCCTTATTTTTTATTCTTTATTTTGAAACAGGATCTCACTGGGTTTGGGTTGCAAAGGCTGTGTGCCAACTGCCATCCTCCCGTCTCAGTCTCCTGAATGCTGGGATTGCACCACACCCGGCTGTATTTTTTAATTATTATTATTATTATTATTATTATTATTATTATTATTATTTTGAAACAGAGTCTTGCTAAGTTGCTGAGACTGGCCTCAACCTGCGATCTTCCTGTTTCAGCCTCCCAGGCCCTGAGATCATAAGTGCGCACTACTGCACCAGACCAGTCCCTTATTAGAGTGTTGACACTGGATCTGCCCAGGGTCGCCTCCAAGCCCTTACCCTCAGGTGCTGGGCTGTGAGAGGGAAATGCAGCCCAGAAGGATGGAGGAAGCTTATTTCCTGGCAATGCCCCCACCTCAAGCAGCTCAGTCAGGTCATTGAGATGAAAAAGAACCTAGCATTCTTTCCCCTGCTCTGCTAGGATCTTCCTTTTGAATGCAAAGGAGTAAAACGTGGGTCTCCATCTCAATGCCCAGAGACAAAGGCCAAAAATGTCAGGAATTTCCAAAATGCCTCCTTCTACAGAGTCTCCCCCACCCCCTGGCCCAGCTCCCCAGGCGGGCCCTGCCGATGGCAATGGCGGCTTTCTTCCCCAGCCTGGCTTGGCCTACTGCCCATTTGATTAAAAGCCTGTATCTGAGGAGAAACGAAATTAGGAACCTTCCTGCTCGGCCTGTGGCTTGTCTTGGTTAAGAAGATAGTTCGTGACCCGGGTGGTCTCTCTGGGCCTTGTGTCGGGTTCTTGCTGGGACTTGGCAGGGACCTTTGGATGGGACAGTGCACTCAGTCTTGCTGGCTTGGTTGGCAGGTGGAGGACTGGAAGACTCACACACTCCAGGGCGGCTAGGACACTTTGCTTTCTGGGGATGGCCTTTAAGAGGAGCCTTCCCTAGGGGTGAGGCATGCTGTAATCCCAGTGCCTGGGAGGCTAAGACAGGAGGATCACACACAGGTTTGAGGCCAGCCTCTGCAACTTAGTGAGACATTTAAAAAAATTTTTTAAATTTTTATTTTTGTGATACTGGGGTTGGAACCCAGGGGCATTCTACATCCAAGCTACTTCTCCAGCTCTATTTTTTTATTCTTTGTTTTGAAACAGGATCTCACTAAGTTGTGGAGGACCTCACCAAATAGCTGAGGCTGGCCACAACTGTGATCCTGCCCCGTCTCAGCTTCCCAAGCACTGGGATTACAAGCATGCACCACCACTCCCAACTTTTAGTGAGACTTTTTAAATAAAAAGGTGTAGCTTAGAGGTCAGACAACTCTGGGTTTGATTTCCAGTACCACCAAAAGAGAGAAGGGGGGGGGCGCCTCCTTTGGGTTAGCATTCTTTTTTTTGCGGGTCTGGGGATGGAACCCAGGGGCATTCGACCTCCGAGCTACACCTCCTGCCCTATTTTTATTCTTTATTTTGAAACAGGGCCTCACTGAGTTGCAGAGACCCTCACTAAGTAGCTGAGGTTGTCCGCGAACCGCGATCCTCTGGTCTCAGCCTCCCAAATGCTGGGATTACAAGCGTGCGCCACCACGCCTGGCTTGGGTTAGCATTCTTTCACTCTTTTTCCAACAACGTCCTGAGGAATGAAGAAAGAGGCTAAAAAAAAAAAAAAGCCCATGGAATCCTCCCTGTAAGACATTTTGAGGAGACCAAGGGACACTGGAGGTACCAGTGTAAGAAATAATTATATCTTTTCTATCAAAGGAATAGCTTGACTTGGGCGCCATTTTGTAAAACTGCCATTGTATAATTTGGGCACTTGTAATTTTGTAAAGATAACATTTACTGAAAATTGTGAGTGCTAACTCCTCCCCCGGCATCCCCGTCAGCCAATGGCATAAGGATAGTGAAGTTATGTTTCCACCAATAGAAGCACAGCGCAGAAGCCCTTCTCTCCCCATCCCCCCAAAATAAAAAAGTCCAGCTTGTTCCCTCCCTGTTGTTCTTGCTTACCTGTGTTTACTGGCTGCAGGATCCCTTTTTGCAAAAAGTAAGATTCGCCTTGCTGAGCTGCTTTTCAAACATGTGTCTTTTTTTTTAAAACCACGCCATAAAAATTTACTCCTGACACCAGCGGCCCCTGGCAACCTGGGCAAATGGCTGCTGGCCCTTGTTGTGCCAGTTTATTTACTGCAGAGCCCTGGGTCCTTGGGCAGCTACCATAACCCTTCAGAGGGTGAGACAGAGCAGGAATGACACCCCACAGGTCATCTTTGGGGAGGGTGGGCAGGGTCACCGCATGAACGACCCATCCAGGTGGCATGGAGATCACCAGGCAGGATGAGGGAGTCACCGCCCTCTTGGTCCTGACCACTTGCTGGAAAGACTTGTCTGAGCTCTTCTTGCTTCTGGTTGACTTAATACTAGTTTCTTCTAGCCCTGCTGTGTCATTGCTGACTTCAGAACCCTCTGGGGTGCCCTCTGGCCACTGAGTCTGGGCCAGGGGTCGAGGTGTGGCTCTCCTGTCTGCCCAGCCACCCTGTTTGCCTTTGGCTTCTGCCCCTCCCACTTCAACAGGACGCACCCCCCCCCCCACCCTGCACTGCTCAGCACTCCTCATCAGCTCCAGGCTCTTTTCCTGGAGGAAGCTTGTCTGCCAAAACTTTGGCCCTTGGGCCCAGGTCGCCTGGTGCCCTTTGCTGATCCTCACCTATTTGTTTCTTGACTTTTTGATACTGACTTTCTTACCAGGTCTTTGTCAAACAAGAATGAAATCCCTCAGACACCAGGATGGTGAAAGTAGGAAGTTTATTTTAAAGGACCGAGCGGGGCAGGGGGCAGATCACGCCTGGGGGACCCCCAAAGTCCACTCGATCCACCAAAGAGAGTAGCAGGGTTAAAACTCCCATGTAGCCGGGCGTGGTGGCGCACGCTTGTAAATCCCCGCACTTGGGAGGCAGAGACAGGAGGATTGTGCAGGTTTGAAGCGCGTAAGAGACCCTGTTTCCAAATAAAAGTTTAAAAATAGGAACCCCAGTACCACCCCCCCCAAAAAAAAGAAAAACTCCCTGTAGAGGAGGGGGGCCCAGAGGGGAGCTGATATTGGTGCTGAGCATAGGGCTTTATTTAGGTTTGAAGCCTGTTGCGTAGACATTAACAGCAGTCCCCTTTTTCATCTTGGTTTTTCTTAAGTTGTCGTCTCTGGCGGTTAATTCCCCGAAATCATGAGACTGTTGTACATGTTTGTTCTGTGGTATGTAAGTGGCCACAGTCTATGGGTCTATGGTTGGTGCACGTAGATCTCTAGTTTTTGATATCTTGTCACCACTCCTCTACATTTATTGTTTATGTTTAGGTCCAATGAACAACATGAACCACCTTCCTTCTGGGGGGAGGTCTTGGATTTTGTGTTTTTTAAACCTTTACTCTGGGAAGTTCTGTTCCCTCGATGCCTACCCAATACCTAACTCCCGACACTGAGCGTCTCTTTTCTTATCTGTGAAATGGAGCAAACAGTCCCCCACTGTACTGATCTCATGACATTTGGGGGGGACACTGCCTGGGGGGTGGTCGGCACCCAGGAAACATATCCCCTTTCGTCTAATCCTTTCCATGCTCTTAAACTCAGCGCTCATTGCATTCAGTGGTAGTGTATGCTTTGAAACTGTTTCGGGGGATAAATCAGGTATGTATTGTCTGTCTCACTTGATGTATAGACTCCTTGAGGCCAGGGGAGACCCTATTCCAGTGGTTCTCAAAGTGAGGCCCCTTTTTGGGGTGACGGTCCATTTCTCTACTCAGAAACTCAGGATTGACAGGGTCCTTGGCTAATGTGATGGGAAAGAATTTCAGCACGCAGCAGTCAGGGATGTAGAGGTGGAGAAGGCGGTTCAGAGAGAGAGAGAGAGAGAGAGAGAGAGAGAGAGAGAGAGAGAGAGAGAGAGAGCGCAACCCTTTGGGCATGCAGGGCTCTTTTGTTTTAGGGGACTTTTGTGAGGGGTGGGCTAGAGGAGGTATGTGAGGATGATCTCAATCCAGCTGTCCCCAGGTAGCTTCTAATGGTCTGTGATCTGGTCAGCTTTTGGGAGGATGACCTCAGGTCCGGTAGTCCTGCGGCAGTTTATGGTCTTGTCATCTTTAGGGTCTTCAGGCTGATCGAGATCTTCATTATCTGATTGACAGATAAGCTGGAGAATGTCCTAAATTATATGTTTCTCAAGGTATCCTATCTGTCTTGTTAACAAAGCACAGAGCAATTAGAGTTTTGAGGTTAACTCTAGGATCTACAGGTTTCCCAGAAATTTTGGAAGAGATAGGCTTGGGAAAGAACCGTTTGGGGGAGTAAAGGCTAAAGCACTTTAGCTCCAGGTTCTTATATTAAAGTTTTATTTTTACCTTTCCTTCCTGTCTCCTTTCTGCCTGCTTATTTCTTCTCCCCTGACCAGCAGCATCAGCAGTACCTGTTAGAAGCAGATTTCTCGGCTTCCTTCACCAACTCTGGGGTGAGCCTAGCAGCCTAGGTTTCAGGAAGCCCTCCAGATGAAGCTGATGCAAGTTCAATCTGAAGAACCCGTGCCTGCGTCTGTTAGTACAGGAGTAGTCTGCTGAACAGCATAGGACTCTACAAGCTGCATGGGTATCAAAAAACCAATCATCCATCCGGGCATGCGCGCCTGTAATCTCAGTACTTAGGAGACTGATTTAGGAGGATTTCAGATTGGAGGCCAGCTTCAGCAACTTAGTGTCCCCAGAACCACACACAATCATCTAGTTCTCTAAACTGTTGAGATTCCCAGCTGCCCCATCTTCAAAACTGCCAATTAAGGCTGTCCCTAGATATAACTATGTTTATGTTTTTAATGGGACATTCTTCCTTCCAGCTACATTCCCAGCTTTTTTTTTTTTTTTTTTTTTTTTTTGGTGGTGCTGGGAATTGAACCCGGGGGCATTCTACCTCCAAGCTATACCCCCGGCCTATTTTTTTATTCTTTATTTTGAAATCAATGAGTTGTGGAGGGCCTCACTAAATAGCTGAGGCTGTCCGTAAACTGCCACCCTCTTGTCTCAGCCTCCCAAGTACTGAAATTACAAGCATGCGCCACCATGCCCAGCTCAGCTTTTTATTTTTATTTTGAAATTGGGTCTTGCTAAGTTTCTGAGTGTCTCACTAAATGGCTGAGGCCGGCCACCACTAGTTGCACCCACCACTCAGCAGGTGTCTGTGGGTCTGTATCAGTGCCAGAAGGAAGCAAGAGCTTCAGTCTCCCGCTCCAGTTTACGACACCCAGGCTGTGTGTTCGGAAGTTTCCTGGGAATCTGGATCCCAGGGAAACCCCTGGCAGGTGTACAACCGGGTTTCTGCACCCCAGGGGAGCCAGAGTAAGAGTTCAGGGTACGTACATGGTTTCTCCTGAATCCTGCTCCACTGATGCCCACACTTGTTTGGCCCCGAGTGCCGAGTTCATGTCTTCCCCTGCCCCTCAGCTTCATCTATTCGGTGGCCGGAGCCCCTTCGAGAATTGGTAGCCAGTCCTCAGAGGGATGATGATGCCCGATCCCTCGCTCTTATTTGCAGGGGAACTGTCTGAGGCCCAGAGAGGTAAAATCAAGTACTGCCTCCCAAGTACTGGGATTACAGACATGTGCCACAGTGCCTAGGTAAACACAGGTATGTTTAAGTCAGCTTCCCCACCCCAACAGAAGAAAAGAAATCGTTTCTGCTTTATGGATGTCAGTCCTTGACATATTATGGCAGCCGAGAGCTTAGAAGATGACAGAAGAGATATGTTGACTCCCTAAAGACCCACTGGCTGGATAGGTATAGTGGTGCACACCTATAATCCATTGAGAGGTCGGAGGTTCGAGGACAGACTCAGCAATTTAGTGAGGCCCTTAGCAACTTAATGAGACCCTGTTTCAAAATAAGAAATAAAACAGTGGTAGAATGTTCCTGAGTTCCATCCCCAGTGAGACACACACACACACACACACACACACACACACACACACACACACACACCTGCTGCTGGCTGGCATGAGCTGCCCAGCCCTAGTGTTCTGAACTGAAGTTAGGATTTCCCAGAAGGCGACTGGGGCAGAGAGGGGGAATCTGTCTGCATGTGCTTGGCTTTCCTGGAGCCCAAAGGGGGAAGATGCACCCTGCACCCCAGGCAGCTGTCCTCTGGGAGCAGAGGCAGCCTGTGTGGCTAAGAAGAGTGAGCGTGGCGTGAATGGGGACCTTGTCCTGAAGTTCTCACTGGAGCTGGGAGCCGCAACACAAGGGCTTTTCACGAGGAATCTCACAACAGAGACGGCATTGAGCGTGACCGGTGTCTTACGGGCAGGCCTGGGGTCTGGTGGACGCGTGGCAGGGTGGAACAACATTGCTGCACCTCCCGATTCTGCCTTGGCCGGGGACAGGGGCTGAGCACTCTCTCCAGAGGGAATACACTAAGAGCCACATTGTCCATAGCTGATCTCCCCCCCCACTCCCGCACCATGTTCAAGGCCGTACAGCGACCCCTTCGCTCACTTTCTGTGTGCGTGTAGTAAGCTGGGGGGCTGGACAGGAGCGAGTTGAAACCAGCAGCTTGGAGACATTGCCAGAGCACGAGTCAATGGGCCAATGCTGGGAGAGAAGAGAGGGCGGCAGATGTCTCTATCTGGTGAGGGGACAGACTCACCCCTCCCCTGGGGTCACCGAGAGGTGAAGAAGATCTGTAGTTTCACTGAGGGGCTATGCAGAGGCTACAGGCCAGGGACAGACAGTTGTTGCTCAGAGACAACTGGAACAGAGGGTGACAATAGACGCAGGAACATGCAGGTTATGTTATTTATCTGGTGTTGGGGAGCATGGTGTCTGTACTGCTTCCAAAGGGAGAAGGTGCCCCTCACCCATGTAGGGCACCCTCTCTCTGTCCACTTGCAGCCAACCCCACCGACTCACAGTGGTTTAATCAATGAATGAGCCAGACCCCCAGCAACTTCTCTCTTCTCCTGCTGTGTTCTTCTCTTGTTGACCGACTGGCCCTGTTGACTTGGGATCGGAGGATTTCCCCAGACACAGATGTGCACGTATATAGTAATAACATGCATTTTTTGTTGTTGTTGTTGTTGGTACTGGGGATTGAACCCAGGAGCATTCTACCTCTGAGCTGTACACCCAGCCCTATTTTTAACTCTTTATTTTGAAACACTAAATTGCAGAGGGCCTCACTAAGTAGCTGAGGCTGGATGTGAACCTGTGATCCTCCTGTCTCAGCCTCCCAAGTACTGGGATTACAAACGTGCGCCACCATGCCCGGCCACAGGCATGTATGTGTGTTTATACAACACACATACATGTATATAACGCACACATTCATCTTTGTCCCACATCCTCATCTCATCTGCCCCAGTGGAATGTGGTCCCCTTCAAGGAAGGATTATTTTGTTTTTCTACATGGGCTTCTGCATGGAAGGTTCAATAGATGTTTGCAGAGAAACCAATGAACAAAGCATCCCCATCCAGGAGACAGCAGGAAGATTCTGGAGAGGGTCCTGAAAGGCTGGACTGGGCCAGATGGAGAGATGATCTCCGGGCTGGAGAGGCCTCAGTGGTTTCCCTGGATCACCTACTCCACCCCTGCACACCTCTCCTGTGTCCTTGGTGGCCCTGGTCTGGGTCTGCTCCTGGGTTCAGGAGGGTGCTGCTGCTGCTGTCCCGTGACACTGGGCTCCCTTGAGCTCAGTTTGTTCCTGAGCTGGTTGACCGGAGGCCCTGCATGCTCAGCCCTCTTGGAAAGGTGACTGCCTCTCCTTGGGAGTCTGTGGTTTCCAGGGAAAAGCTGCTGTTTCAATCCTTGACCAATGATAAACAAATACTCCCAACCAGGACATCTTGGGGCCCTGGTGGTTCATATTTAGCTGTCACTTCTGGGGCATCAATCTCCCTCCTTTAGGGACCCCCTGGGCTTCTGTGCAGGTCCCTTAGGACTGGGGCGGGGTGTGCTGAGTAGGCCCCCAGAGAGGAGACTGGGGCAGAGGGAGGACTCCAGTGTCCCGCAGGCAAGCCGGGGCCCTTAATGTGCCAGTATTGGGAAGAGGCATCGAAATGTATTAATGTGCTGGTACTGGAAAATTGCTTTGATAATTTCCAAAGTGTAAAATCTAGTCAGAGCCTAGGTGCTGTGCAGGCACTCAGGCAGGGAGGGGGCTGCAGCTATTACAATGCAGAGTGCCTCTCTGTCTTTGCCCTTCATTCTAAAAATTAACCTGTAGTAAAAGCCTTAGAGTCAACTGAAGCCATTAGCCCTAAAATTACAATAGAGGCAACTGGTGCCTCTGTTTACCTCCTCTCCTCTGTGATCCAGGCTGGGCATAGGAAAGGTAAACTTAGTGTGCGGCTTCAAAGCACCCTAGCTGATGAGCAACCAACACTGCCCAATACAATAGACCTGAGGGCCAGGTAGATTCTTGACCCTTGCACTTAGTAAGGGCACTGTCCGTAGACAAAGAGGCACCGCCTGGCTAAGGAATAAGTAACTAGCCCATTGCCTTGGTAACGCTGATGAGAAAGATACCAATACAAAATCTATTTAAAGGTTGGGGTCCCCAAAAGGGGCCGGAGTTCCATTTTCGGCCTCCCCAGCATGAGGGTCAGCATGCTGCTTTTTCTTTCTCTTCTCTATTTCTTACTGCTCTATTTCCTAATTTTGTAATAAAGATTTGTTAGAGCTGCACTGAGCTGCCTGTTAGTTTTTATTTTTCTATTCAACCAACCTTAGTTGAATAAGAAAAAGAACCCCCACCATTTCAAACCGGAACACTTAATGAAGGCTTTCTGCTTCTTAATGAAGTTCAGCGACCCAGGGCAGGGCAGGCTGAGGCTGCGTGTACAATGGCCAGGACCGCATGGCTGTCTACCCTGCCCTGCCCTGTGAACCGCCTTTCCTTCTCTCCTTCTTTTCTCCACATTGCGCTGTCCATACCCCAGCTTCCTCCTTCCCAGCTGGCAGTCCTGCATCATAGCCCAGGCGAGGGTAAGGTGGAAGAAGGGATTCTTTCTCCCTTAGCCACTCCCTCGCCCTGCCATGTTTTCTCTGCAGTATTTGCGACAGCCTGAAGCTGATCAGTCATTTATTTGTATGATGTTTGGTGCTGGCCTCCTCCACTTGAGTGGAGTGCGGGCAGAGACGGCCCGCCACCGCTCGCTGCGCCAGCACTTAGCAGGTGCCTGCCAACCCGCACGAGTGGCCGAACCCGGCCAGATCTTCAGTCTTGCACCGCAGCCTGTGGTGCCCAGGTTGTGTGTTTGGAAGTTTCCTAGAAATCTGGATCCCAGAGAAACCCCTGGCAGCTCTACAGCTGGGTCTTTGTACCCCTGAGGAGCCAGATTGAGATTTCAGGCTACACAGACAGGCCTTGCTCTGGACATTTTCCCGAGTCCTGCTCCACCGATGCCCACACTCGTTTGGTCCCGAGGGCCATGTTTGTGTCTTCCTCTGCCGCTCAGCTTTGTCTGTTCTGTGTTTGGAGCCCTTCACGACTTGGTGGGCAGTCCTGGGAGGGAGGATGATGCCGGGTTCCTCGCTCTTATTTGCAGGGGAACTGCCCGAGGCCCAGGGAGGTGAAGTCAGCCGCGCTGCCCATCACTGGCAGAGCTGAGAACTCATCCATTTGCTCTTGGACACGTTTACTGAGTCCTACTGTGTGCCCAACGTTTCCCCAGCCACGTGAGATGCATCATGTTACAGAACAAGGAGTGACACCGTCACTCTAATGATAAAACAGAACCAACAACTAAAATAACTCCCACTTGTCCATCTTTGACAACGCAGTGAGTCCGGTCCAGTTGCTTCATATGCATGATTTTAGTTGTCGTTGTAACAAACCTATAGGTAATCCTTGTTTTTGTTTATTTGTTTGTTTTCAAAGGGAGAATACTCAGGTAATAAGACCCTGACATTTATTTTGTGTGTGTGTAGTACTGGGGATGTATCTCATTGGCATTTTACCTTTGAGCGACACCCCCAACCCAATTTTATTTTTATTTTGAAACAAGGTCTTGCTAAGTTGCTGAAACTGGTCCTGAACCTTCAATCTTCCTGTCTCAGCCTCCCAAGCACTGAGAATACAAGCGTGCTCTGCCACCATGCCTGGCTAAGACCTGACTTTGAAGCCCAGGCTTAGGCTCCTCTCAGCTTCTTAGGTAAGAGCAGCACTCAGTACTCGCTTTCGGAATGGCCCAGGGTTCTATCTACCCCACCGCTATCTCTCCCACTTTCCCTGGACTCTGTTTTCTCTCGTAGAGCATCGGTTATGTCATGTTTACAGCTGGATGTTGTAGCACATGCCTGTAACACCAGGGAAGCTGAGACAGGAAGGTTGCAACATAGTAAAACCCCATTTCAAAATGAGAACTATAAAAAGGTCTGGGAGTGTAGCTTGAAGACAGAATGCCTCCAGGTTCAATCTCTAGGACAAAAAAAAAAAAAAAAAAGTCAGAGATTAACAAACTCAACTTGAATAAAGTCTAAGTGTAAAGTTTAACAATGGTTCTATTTTCTAGGGACTAGGAAAGAGATTGCAAAATTCAGAGGTAGTAGGGAAAGAAAGGTGCTCCCTAAGCTCTAGTCACACTGGAGCATAAAATGACAGAGAATGAGCTTTTCCTCTGTGGGTCCAGAATTAAATACAGCCAGCCCTCTATCCACGCGTTCAGTATCCTCAGATTCCATCAACCACAGATGGACATATTTGGAGAGCCGGGTGTAGTGGCGCACACATGTAATCTCAGTACTTGGGAGGCTGAGATAGGAGGATCACAGGTCTGAGACCTGCCTCAGGAGCTTAGTAAGACCCTAGTTTAAAATTAAAATAAAAATAGGGTTGTAGCTTAGAGGTAGAATGTCCATAGGTTCAATCCCCAGTAACCAAAAAAAAAAAAAAAAAAAAGAGAAAAAAATCATTTGGAAAAAATTGCGGTAGTACCAAATATATACAGACTTTTTTTATCATTATTCCCTAAACAATACAGTATGACAACTCTTTACTTAACATTTACGTTCTGTTAGGCATTATTGCAATATGATGATTTGAAGTACAGATAGGGCTGGGGTGCAGTCCAGTGGTAGGAACTCGGTTGTTGGGCATGAGGCCCTGGGTTTCATCTTCAGCCCCATACACATATACAATAAACAGGCAAGCAAGCAAACAAACAAATAAATAAAATAAAACAAAGTATAGGTGCATGGGATATGTTTAGATTCCATGTAAATACTCTGTCACTTTGTGTAAGGGACTTGAGCATCCAGGGACTTTGGCATCTGTTGTGGGCTGGGAAGTCCTGAAACCACCCCCTGGGATGTCAAGACATCCCAGTGTGTTAGAGTATGTTTAGTGCTCACCAGGAGAGGAAGCATGTGTTTCTTTTTTTTTCTGGAGCTGGGGATTGAACTCAGGGGCATTTTATCTCTGTGCTATACCCCTCCCCCCCCTTTTAATTTGAAACAGGGTCTGGAGAAGTAGCTGTGACTCTCCTTAAACCTGACATCCTCCTGTCTCAGCCTCCCAAGTTGTAAGGTTACAGGCATGAGCCATCATGCCTGACTTCAGTGAGGTTTGATGTGTGTGTGTGTGTGTGTGTGTGTGTGTGTGTGTGTGTGTGTTGCTGAGGATTTAACTCAGGGCTTTGAGACATGCTAGGCAAGCACTCCACCACTGAGTTATGCCCCCAACCTGGAGCCACGTCCTTAAGGAGCGAATAGTCTGGCACCTTGCTGGAAACATGTGTGCACTGGACAGGCAGAGACTTCACTATGAGTACACCAAACCTTTCTTCCTTTTTCTCTGCCTAGGCACATTAAAAGCTACATTTCTCAGACATGCTTGCAAGTAGGTTTGGGCCAAAAGAGCCCTTACTGGGATATAATAGTGGCTTTGGAAAGAGTATGTGTAACTCGACAGTGTCACATATCAGAAGAGGCCTAGAAGTACCAAGTAGATCCACTCAACACTCACTGGGCGGTGGCTTGTATTTATCTTTCAGTATTGTGCACAGCCCGCCTATCCTGTCAAAACAATTAGCAAAAAGATAAGAAAAGGTCACTAAAACGTATTAAACTTCAGTTGTTTAGGGATGTGTACATGTATATTGAAAATGTACAGAAAGCCGAGGGAATGTCAAAGAGTTCAGAATACCATTTCACTTTGGTGGGAGATGGAAAGGAGTGTGATCAGGAGGGCCGCAGAGCATCTTCAAATGTGTTGCTGACCTTTTCATTAAGCACTGTCTCTCACATAGGGTATTCATTGTAGTATTTTTATATTTTTGTTGTTGTTTTTTGTGGTATGGGGGATTGAACCCAGGGGCATTCTACCTTTGAGCTATACCCTTATCCTTATTTTTATTCTTTATTTTGAAACAGGGTCTCACTAAATTGCGGAGGACCTCACTAAGTAACTGAGGCTGGTTGTGAACCTGCGATCCTTCTGTCTCAGCCTCCCAAGTTCTGGGATTACAAGTATGTGCCACCATGCCTGGCTTTGTGGTATTTTCTTTTTCTTTTCTTTTTTTTTTTTTTGGTGGTACTGGGGTTCCTGGAAGCCCTTCTATCTCCGGGCTACACTCCCAGACCTATTTTTACATTTTTTATTTGGAGACAGGGTCTCCTAAGCCAGCGTGCGCGGCTAGCTTCGAACCTGCGCGATCCTCCTGTCTCTGCCTCCCAAGCGCGGGGATTACAAGCGTGCGCCACCACGCCCGGCTTTGTGGTATTTTCAAAATACAAAGATATTGTCAATTGGGCTGGGGATGTAGCTCAGTTGTTGAGAGCTTGTCTAGCATGTGTGACTCTGGATTTAATTTCCAGTTCTGGAAAAAAAAATTGCCTAATAAAAAAAAAACAAACCAATAAGGTGTTCTATATGCTATTGTTTATGGAAAAGAATGTCTACCTATATCTAATCTACCTATCCTCTTTAGGAATACATATATAGCTCATTAGAAATGGTAGAGAAAGAGGAGGGTCTACGGACAGGAGTTGTATGTTTGTTTTGGTGGTACTGGGGATGAAACCCAGGGGCCTTCTACCTCCAGGCTACACTCCCAGACCTATTTTATATTTTATTTGGAAACAGGGTTTCTTAAACCAGCAGAGGCTGGCTTCGAACCTGCGCGATCCTCCTGTCTCAGCCTCCCAAGCTTGGGGATTACAAGCGTGCGCCACCACACCTGGCTGGAAAGGAGTTGTAAAGAAAGGGAGAAGCCAGGGCTGATGGCGCACACTGGTAATCTCAGCATTTGGGAGGCTGAGACAGGAGGATCACAGGTTCGCAGCCAGCCTCAGCAATTTAGGCCCTCTGCAAATTAGTGAGATATTGTTTTAAAATAAAAAATAAAATAGGGGGTGTATCTCAGAGGTATAATGCTCCTGAGTTCAACCCCTAGCTTCAAGGGGGAAAAAAAAAAGGTGGAGGAGGTTGAGCAGGCCTTTGGTTAAGCTGGGGGCCCCACCCCAGGGCTGAGGGAATAAGAACCTTGGCTGAAAGGGAAGCAGTGGCCGCAAGGCAGAGTGACAGCCTGAGCCCTGTACCAAGGAGCCGGTGGCAAGTCATGGTCCATGCAGAACAGTGAAGACAGATGCTGAGGAGATTCTAACAAAGGCACTATTCACAAGGTGAGCAGGGTGAAGGGCAAGCAGTAAGAGGCGGTGCAGTCACGTGGAATGGTAGCAACAGCCGGGAGCCATTACTACCAGCTCTGAGAGAAAGGAGACCCGCAGAGACCGCCTCAGGAGAGAGCCACCTGACGGGATGCAGGCAACCCAGGTGCCCGAGCGAGGAGCTGGCGGACCGTGCGCCCGGTCCCAGCCCCCTCCTGTCTTCTCGTCTTCTGCTGCGGCTTCCCATCGATGGAACTCAACCAGAAGCCAGAGAGACGCCTATTCGAACAGACCATAAAAGGAGAAAGTTGGGTAAGAAGTTTCCAAAATGGCAGAATGCTTTATGGGGCCGGTGACTTAACATAATTAAAGGCAAAGGGCCAGCTGTGGTTGGCACACACCTGGAATCCCAGTCCTTGGGAGGCTGAGACAAGAAGGCCCTCAGGTGGGAGGCTGACTGCAGCAACTTAATGAGACCTCAGCAACTTAGTGAAACTGTGTTTTAAACTAAGTGATTAAAAAAAAAAAAAGGGGCTTAGGGTGTTGCTTGGAGGTAGAATGCCCCTGGTTCATGCCCAGTAACCTCCTTCCCTGAAAAATACATTTGAAATGAGTGATAGAGGGTTGGGACTACAGCTCAATGGTAGGGCATTTGCCTAGCATCAGGCCCTGGGTGGGTACTGCCCCTCCCCCACCAATAAAACAAGGGAGACTAATGTATTTTATTGGTACAGAGCATAAAAAGTTGAACGTAATTGCCTTGGATTTCCCACTGCAAGCTACATTTAAGAAATGACCACTTAGGAAGTTTTAGTGAGGTATCATAGAAGAAAATCCAGGACTCTCTGAAATGGTTATTTAAATACCTTCCCTTTCTCATCTACAAGTCTGCAAAGCCAGATTTTCCTCATATTCTTCAAACAAAACAATATATCGCTACAGATGGAACACAGAAAAGAGAAAGCAGCTGTCTTCTGTTAACTCAGACAATAATGGGATTTGTAGGCATGTAGAACAATACCTTTCTTCCTGTAAATATATTTTTGTTTTATGATATAATGGTTTAATTAAATATGCTTCTTGTCAAATAAGTTTTATTTAATCAAAATACACTTAAATATATTTATTAGACATATATTAAAATGCAACGAGCTTATTACTGTTATTTAAAATGAATAAATATTGAATTTCTTTTTTTTTCTTTTCTACTGGGTATTGAATTAGGCCAGTGTTCCACTACCAAGCCATACCACAGGTCCAAATGTTTTCTTTCGGAAAAGATAGAGTGTCACTATATTGTTCAGGCTGGCCCCAAACTTCAGGTCTAAAGGGATCCTCCTGCTTCGGTTGCCTGAATAACCAAGACCGCAGGCACACTTCACTACCCTCAGTTTTGTTTTATTTATGTCTGTTTATTTATTTATTTATTATTTTGGTGCTGGGGATCAGGCCCGAGGCCTTGTACATGCTAAACACATGCTGAAATGTACCCCTAACTCCTCCTGTTTTATTTATTTACTTTTGGATATTGGGATGAAACTCAGGGGAATTCTACCTCCAAGCTAAACTCCTAGCCCGATTTTATTTTTTATTTTAAGTAAGGCTTCACCAAATTGCAGAGGGCCTCACTAAGTAGCTGAGGCTGGCTGAGAAGCTGTGATTTTCCTGTCTCAGTACTCAGCTTTCCAAGTACTGGGATTACAAGAGTGCGCCACCATGCCCAGCTTGCTTTATTTATTTATTTATTTATTGATTGATTGATTGGTACTAGGAATTGAACCCAGGGGCATCCTACCTCTGAGCTACACCCCTAGCCCTATTTTATTCTTTATTTTGAAATGGTCTAAGTTGCAGAGGGCCTCACAATTGCCAAGGTTTTTTTTTTTTTTTTTTTTTTTTGTAGTACTGGGGGTGGAACCCAGGGGCTTTCTATCTCCCGGCTATACTCCCAGACCTATTTTTTATATTTTATTTGGAAATAGGGTCTCACTAAGTTGCTGAGAGCCTCACTAAGTAGCTGAGGCTGGCTTTGAACCTGTGGGATCCTCCTGTCTCAGCCTCCCAAGTACTGGGATTACAACTATGTGCCACCATGCCCAGCCCTATTTTATTTTTTATTTTTATTTTTATTTATTTTTTAGTGGTACTGGGGATGGGACCCAGGGGCATTATACCTCCAAGCTACACCCTCAGCCCTATTTTTTATTCTTTAGTTTTGAAACAGGGTCTCACTGAGTTGCAAAGGGTCACACTAAGCAACTGAGGCTGTCCGGGAACTGTGATCCTCCTGTCTCAGCCTCCCGAATGCTGGGATTACAAGTGTGTGCCACCATCCCAGCATTATTTTTAATTTTTAAACAGGGTCTCACTAAGTTGTAGAGGACCTTGCTAAGTTGTTGAGACTGGCCACGAACCTGTGATCCTCCTGTCTCAGCCTCCCAAGTACTACTGGGCTTACGGGCAAGAGCTAGCATGCCTGATTGTGTTTTAATTTTTAATGTGGCAATTATCAACACTTAAATTTGGGCTATTTAGTATCTTCAGCAATATTTGAGAATGTAAAGGAATTCTGAAACCTAATAGTGTGGGACCTAGTGCAAATGCGGGAGCTAATACACAGAAGGAAGCCAGGTGTCTAACGCCACGCCCCAGGGTCCTGTCTTTGAGAGCACTGAAGGCTGGTTTGCTGGGGACCAGATTATGGACCGTGAGTGACTGCCCGTGACTGCTGGCTAGCTTCTTCTGCCCAGAGCTGCAGAAGCCGGGCTGCCAGGCACTGAGGAGGATGCTTCCCAGGACTGGGGCTGACTGCCTTGGCAGGGTGGACATGGGAAAGGGGTTGTCTGGGAAGAAGGCCTGAGTTTCCTGGGAGAAACAATTTCACTTTCTCATTTCTCCAGCTGAAATTCTATCCATGCAGGCTTTCTTAGGGGTCCCTGGGCCTGGTCCCTGGAAGGCTGAGGCCCCTGCAGGCCTGGGATAGGAGGCCAGGTGGTCTGAAGGAATGCAGGAGCCCCTCTGCCCTAATCCCCAGGGCCTGGGGGAGGGAGTAGCTGGTACGGGCTAGGACTGCCAGCAGAGAGTGTGAGTTATAGGCCGGGCCCAGCTAGGGAAAGGGGGCTGAGCTGGGAGCTCTGGGCCTCAACCCCTTTAGGGTAGATAAGTACAGATCAAAGGAAAGGGTTCCTGCCCCCCCCCCCCCCCCCCAGTTTGTAGCATCCACTACCAACCACAGGAGTGACAAGACAGATAATATTTCTGCACTTGGAGGAGATTCTGTCTTTACTTTTGAAGGCTCTTTTTTTTTTGGTATTGGCGGTTGAACCCAGAGATTTTCTACCTCCAAGCTATACCTTCAGCCCTATTTTAAATTTTGAAACAGGGTCTCACTAAGTTGCTGAGGGACCTCACTACATTTCTGAGGCTGGCCTCAAACTTGCAATTCTTTTTTTTTTTTTTTTTTTTGAGGGTCTGGGGATGGAACCCAGGGGCATTTGACCTCTGAGCTACACCCCCTGCCCTATTTTTTATTCTTTATTTTGAAACCGGGTCTCACTGAGTTGCAGAGGGCCTCACTAAGTAGCTGAGGCTGCCCGTGAACCGCGATCCTCGGGTCTCAGCCTCCCGAATGCTGGGATTACAAGCGTGCGCCACCACGCCCAGCTTCAAACTAGCAATTCTCTGTGGCAGCCTCCTGAGTACTGTGATTACAGGCATGCACCACATACCTGGCTCCATTTATTTATTTATTTATTTATTTATTTATTTATTTATTTATTTTTATCTCTGTAATTCTTTATTAAAAATACTGCTGTACACATAGAGACTGAAAGCAGGATTAAAGATGAATAACACATCGGGATCATGACGTCAGAACTTAACTGGTGCTTTTTAACCTGGCTCCTTTTAAAGCCTCTTGCACACACCTTCTCACACGTGTGAGGCAGCCTGCGGCCTTCCCTGCACAGCCCACCGCCCTGCTGGTGTTGGGCCTTGCATCTCCAGAAAGGTTCCATCCTGCTTCACCTCCTCGGCTGGTTCATCCTGTGGAGCCCACATTGGCCTAGAATGAAGATTAAGACCTGCTTCAGGTGGGGACCTCTCTGTGCCAGGCTTGGGACCAGCCAACACTTCCAAAGCTCAAGGTCAGGCTCTTGATTTATGCTCCAGATCAAGGCCTCTAAATGAAAACTGACCCCGAGCCCTAGGCGGAAGTGTGGACCTTCCTGGAGGTCCTGTGGAGAAGAGAGTCAGGCTACACATCAAACACCAGCCACACTTACCAGCAGACTCCCCAACCCAGTAAACATCTCCGCTGTCTGCCACACCTGCCAGGCCTCCAACCTCCCTTCCTGCTCCTTACTCAGACCCCGAAAACCTCTCAGGACTCCCAGGCAATTCTTCTGTGGCAGCCTCCCGAGTACTGGGATTACAGGCATGCACCACATACCTGGCTCCTTTTACTTTATTTATTTATTTATTTATTTATTTATTTATTTATTTATTTATTTATTTATTTATTATGGGGTCTTTCCCAGATCTTCCTTGCCGGCCTCCTTGGGGAGTCCCTCAGCTTGCGGACTGCAGCTCTCACTGCAAACACAACCAGCAGCCAGGAAGCCGGTGAGCGCAGCCGCCTGTGTCTCCTAGACCTGCCCGGGGCCTGTTCTTCTCACTCCACCCCACTCACCTTCAGAAGGGGGGAGCCACCAGAGTCCGAGTGTGGGTGCACCTGCCCAGGCCTCTGTCCACCCTGGGCTTGGCTCCTGGGCATTTCCGAAGCCCAGGGTCAGGGTCTTGATTTATGCTCCAGATCAAGGAAACCATCCCTGACCACTGAAACCCTAACAATCTTTCCTCCCTGCAAATAAAGAGCCCCTTTGATCTTTATCACTCTCCTGGCACAAATATGCCAAATGTCTTGGGTAATAAAAATAAGATTACCAGCAAGCACTTTCAGGGCACTTACTCTGCCCCAGGTGTTGTTCTAAGCACATCATAGTTATTAACTCATTTAGGCTCAGTACTTGGGGAACTCTGTCTGGTTTGTTGAGCTATCCCGTGAGGTCCTCAAGGGCAGGAATGGGGTGACAGGGACTGTCTTCTTCCCCACCGCTCATCACACTCCAGGAACGTTTGCTGGTGATTCACTCTGCTGTTTTTAGGTCCCAGTCCATCTGAGACACTCACTTTCTCTTTCCCTTCAAACAGGGCTCAGGTCCCTGCCGTGTCCTACAACCCTCAGAAAGAGCCCAGGGTGCTGCCTGGACCCTGGGAGCGAGGGCAGAGAGGCACTGGTGCGTGCCTACCATGCTTAGATGGTGGATGACTTTTGATATCTTCCTGGCTTTCCTAGCATGAGCAAATGTTGTTACCTTTCGTTTCTTAAAAGGAGAATTCGAATTTTTTTGTTTTAGTTTTTTTGAACAAACACACACACATACACACACACACACACACACACACACACATTTTGCAGGTCTGGGGATGAAACACAGGGGCATTCGACCTCTGAGCTACACCCCCTGCCCTATTTTTTTTTTATTCTTTATTTTGAAACAGGGTCTCACTAAGTTGTGGGGGACCTCACTAAGTAAGTAGCTGAGGCTGTCTGCAAACAGCGATCTTCCAGTCTCATCCTCCCAAAGGCTGGGATTACAAGCGTGCACCACCATGCCTGGCTTCAAAATAAATATTTTAAAAGGGCTGGGATGTAGCTCAGAGGTAGAATACCCCTGGGTTCAATCCCCAGTACAAAAAATCTCAAAACACACAAAACACCAACAACAATCCAGAGAGCCAGGCACAGTTGGAGCATAGCATTCACCCAACACACTCCTATTAGAACGTGGTTCCTGGAAGTGATTCAGTCCAGTTTTTCTCGAGAAGGGGCCAGAGCCCTTTTGGGGGAGAGCTTCTCACAGGGCCTGACTGACTGTTCTGGACCTTGCTAACGGTTTGCTCAGGACTCCTTATCTGGTGAGTCAGCCCCTGTGTGCCCCTGTCTCCGCAGCCCGCCCCCCTGTTCCCTTGTGCTGTGGGGGTGTGGCTGGCCGCTCTTCAGTCACTGCCCGGCTGGCTCTCCAGGACACCCCGGTAGGACTAGGCTCGGACAGATAAGAGCCTGCTTGTTAGCACAGCTGTGCTCCGCAACACCCAGCCTTGTTTTCAAACCTACGGAAACTTGGGTGCGGAAGTGTGGCTACATCCACCCAACTTCAGAGTCGGGCTTGGTTCCAAATAAAAGGAAATTCAGTCAGTTTTCCCAGACTCAGAGACAAAAATAGAGCGGACAGGAACCTCATAGGATCTGCTGGGGCCCGGCGTCACACCTAGGAAAGGCACTTGTGTCTTGGGTCTGGCTGCGGTCTAACTCTTCAAACTGGAAGGTTCAGCATCCACAGCTACCTTTGGGATTGGTCTCCCTGGGGTTCTTTGGAGAGGATGCCCTATGCAGTGACGCTGTCTTACAAGAGGGCTGCTTTGCCCGCTGCTGTTGTCAGTCCTAGAGTTTCTCTGGGCTTTATTGAGCCTTTGGGACCATAGGCAGAGTCCAAGGCTCTAAGATAAAGGGATCACCTTGCACTCTGGTACGAGGTGGTCAAGGAGGCTGCACTTGGAGGGGGAGAGGAGCCGGGTGGTGTAACTCATGTTTGGGTAGATTGGACCCTGCTTTGATTCCCAGTTCAATTGTCTGCGTCCTGTGTAAGCTCGGGGGGCAGATGGTGAACACCTTCCTGTATCCCCAGCAGGACTGTGCTGAGCAGGTACTGACTCACACACACCCTTCCTCCACTCCCGGAGGGCCTGCCTGACTCGATCACCCTCTCATCAACTCAGCACCAGCACCTTTTTCTCACGTGAGCCTTGCAAAGACCCTCTAAAGGGGCCCGCAGGTTCCCCATCATCTGGTAGGTGGAAGTCACACTCCAGGGAGTACTGGGTCTCCCGATTTCCTTCCCATCCTCACTCACACAGTGAGCTCTGTGAAATGAGATGACCTCATCCATCAAAGGGCCCCCAGAAACCAGCGGTGACATACAGCAGGAAGCCTATGCTCAGGGTTGGGAAGGGCCACACGAGTCCCACATCTCCACACGTCCACAGACTTATGCTGTCTGAGGTCCAGGTGGGACAGAGACGATCTCTGCAAACAATTGGAATCATCCTCACTCCGCAGGGAAAGGCGCCTTGAGTTGTGTGGATCGTACAGGGATGGGCGTAGGATGGCTGGACAGGGAAACGCAGCACCGATGTGCCTGGGGAAAATCATTTAACACCTTGGGGCATTAGTGCCCTCGTCCATAAAGCGGGAACAATGGAAGCACCTCCTTCCGGGGATGCTGTTGAGGTTAAGGGACACCCACAAGCCCTGTATTTAGGACACTTCACAAGGGTGAAAGGCTACATGTCTTCTTCTTAAAGGGCTCTCTGTTGTGAGCTACTTTCCCTTTTCTTGTCCATCTCCTCTGAGTTCTGTGGGGTGGGTGTGGGATGAGTCTGTCCCTTAGAGGAGGAGGACAAAGTGCCCCCGGGGGAAGCAGCTTGTCCCTGAGACGTGCAGCGAGTGGATGGCTAGGCGTTTAGCTGGGTGTCCTGGAGCCCCCTGTCTCCTGCCCATGGGCGGGTCACTCTGCCAGAGCCCCGAGTTTCTGCCTTCCACTGCCAATTGGGCGGCTTCCCCTCTTGTTCCTTCCCCTGCCGGAAACCCCGCCTCATTGTCCTGGGCTGCCGCCTGGGCCTCAGGAGTCCAGCTGAGCTGGGCTGACATTTCCTTCTGTGGCTGAGAGAGTTCCATGAGATGCCTATCAGGTTCCGGGAAAAGGGAGGCTCTGAGCCAGGCCCTTAGCTCGGCAGGGCAGTATTGGGCAGACAGTACTTAGAAAGGCCGCCACCGAACTGCACAGCCAGACCCCACCACCACTTCCCCACTCCCCAGAGGCCACCTGGAGCTGGGCCCATCTCTTCCAACTCTGTTCACTGTGGGCAGGAAGGTGGCCAAAGTGGCCCCTGAGCAGTCTGATCCCTCTCCCAAGTAGGAATAGATCACATGGTCTTCAGGGCTGGGGCCAGGTGGCTGTGTATGTATGTATGTACGTATGTATGTGTGTATGTGTGTGTGTTTATATGTAAATGAAGATTGAATCCAGGGTCATCCTACCTCTGAGCTATATCCCCAGTCCTTTTTCTTTTTCTTTCTTTCTTTCTTTCTTTCTTTCTTTCTTTCTTTCTTTCTTTCTTTTTTTTTTTTGTGGTACTAGGAAATGAACTCAGGGACACTCAACCTCTGAGCTACACCTCCAGCCCTATTTTTTATTGTTTATTTTGAAATACGGCCTCATTAAGTTGCAGAGGGCCTTACTAAGTAGCTAAGGCTGGCCACATACCTGTAATCCTCCTGGCTCAGCTTCCTAACTACTGAGATTATAAGTGTGTGCCACCACACTTGTTTTTTTATTTTTTATTTTGAAAGAAGACCTTGAGGATCTTGCTGAATTGCTGAAGCTGGTCTCAAACCTGCAATCCTCCTGTTTCAGCCTCCTAAGTATTGAGATTACAGGTATGTGTCATTATGCTTGGTTCTGGCCCAAGTTTTCTTTTTTTAACTTATTTTTGTGTGTGTGGTTCTGAGGCTTGAACCCAGGGATATTCTACCTCTGAGCCCTCCCAGTCCTATTTTATTTCTTATTTTGAAACAAGATCTCTCTAAGTTTATGTGAGCCTCACTGAGTTGCTGAGGCTGGTTTCAGACCTGCAATCCTTCTGTCTCAGCCTCCCAAGTAGTGAGATTACAGGCATGTGCCACTGCAGGCCTGTTTTAAGTAGAGATGGGCCAGCTGTTCTAGTTTTGTCCCTGGAGGAAGCTTCTCAGGCTTTGGAGTCAAACTGATCTGAGTTTATGGTCAACTCTATCATGGATAAGTTCAACAAACTTGGGAAATTTATGTTCTTTCTCCAAGCTCTGGGTTTCTATCATCAAGCAAGGATAGAAATACTCATTGCTACGCCGGGCGTGGTGGCGCACGCTTGTAATCCCAGCATTTGGGAGGCTGAGACCAGAGGATCATGGTTCACAGACAGGCTCAGCTACTTAGTGAGAGACCCTGTTTCAAAAATAAAGAATAAAAGAATAAAAAATAGGGTAGGGAATGTAGCTTGGAGGTAGAATGCCCCTGGGTTCCATCCCTAGTACCACAAAAAAAAAAAAAAAAAACCAAAAAAAACACCAAAAAAAAATTAATTCCTTGCTTAAGGTTATCATAAGGAATAAACAATATAGACACCTTAGCAGTTGTCCTGGTCCAAGGGAGCCAGCCTGGTAGGTGTCCATGTCACAGAGTGACCAGAAACACCTTATACTACATCCTTTACAGGAAAAAAGCAGCTCAAGTTCTGATGGTAAGTCCGACAGATCAACGTGGTGTGGAAAGAACAACACTTCATACATTAAAGAAATACTGACTGTGAGCTTAGGATGGGCCAGGCCCCCTCCACGCAGCTCAGGAGACGACGGTAAGAATGACTGTCTCCATTCTGAGGGTGTGGATGAATGTGCAGGGACGGGAAGGATGAGGGGTGTGGATGAGGCAGGATGAGAACAGATAACAAAGGAGTAAAAATAAGTAAAAGTACTCTGACTTGGGCTGGGGGTGTAACTCAGCGGTAGAGGGCTTGCTTAGCATGTGCAAGGCCCTGGGTTCCATCCCCAGCATTGCAAAAAACAAAACACAACCCCGACCAAACAAACAAAAAGCTAACTTCACGTAGAGATGGGTGCTTTGAAGACAAGTAAAAAAGAAAAAGGGATTAGGAGTTGACTGGTGGCGCACATGCTGTGTTAGACAGGGCGTGGAGAGGCCTTTCTAAGGAGGGGGTGTTGGAGCAATATTTGAAGGAGGGAAGGAGTGAGCAGTGAAAACATGTGGCTGGAGAATTTTCCAGTTTTGGAGTATAGCAGGGTGGGCAGGCGCCGATGTAGAGACCCAACTGGAAGGAAAAGCAGGGAGACCAGGAGCAGCTGGAGTGGGGAGCATGGGTGAAGGAGCTTAAAGTGAGGGCAGTGTAAATCACCATGTGGGTGATTCACACATGGGGCTGAGGACTCCCTCTGGGCCCTCGGCTGTGCCCCTAGGGCTGTGGCCTCCATGCAGGTGGCCTGCTGCTTACGTGCATGTGTGTGGAGGGGGAGTCAGGAAACGGCACAAAGCTGACCATGGTGGATTTCATATTTTCTTTAAATTAGGGAGATGTCAGGCAGCTGTCGCCGGTCTCTTTTATTTATTTATTTAGTCCCTGCTTTCTGATTAAACTTTCTGGTGCTATTTGCTGATGCCAGAGGCAATCTTTAGTTCTGAAAACACAGCGGGGCCCAGCTACTCCCCTTGGGGTGGCCCTTAATTTAGGACGGGCTCACCCATTTGCCCATGTGCAGGGAGCGGAGCAGCAGCCAGCCAGGGGCAGTGCCTCCCTGAGACAGTGAGCTCCTGTGCCAGCCGTGAGCCCTCATTAGGACCATAAATGAGGGAGAAGAAAGTCACCTCTGTCCCCAAGTCAAACCAGTTGCTCGACCAAACTGACTGATAGATTTCTCCTCATTAAGTTGATGCTCATTCGAGTCATTTCAATGCAACAAACATTTACTGGGAGGACCCAGTTGCAAACCCAGTTGATGACCGTGGGGGTGGTGTGATGGCTAACAGCTGTTCTGATGGGTGGGACAAGTTCCCCACTTACACATTGCAAATCATCACACTGCTAGAAAAGGGAGGAACAAAAGAACATCTCTACTCCCCAAGTGCTTGCTCTTCAGGGGACCATCTGACCAGTTGGGATGAGGTAGGGGACTTGAGAGTTAGATAAACCAAGCACTGAGATGTTCACACACACACAATCAGCTTTCCCAATATTTACCTCCCCTAGCCCCAAAATACATGTTGCTTGCTTTCCTCTGTTCCCTGCTCACCCAGAAAACCCCGTCTCTAAAGTCTGTGCTGTTTTTCTTTCATTTCTTCAGGGTCTTCCCCAGCGTTTTTGTCTCTGAATAACTGGAGCTTGGGCAAATGGGATTCTATTTATTTATTCGACAGCATGCATATATGTTGGAATCATTATGTGCTGGATGCCCACCATACCCACCAAGAAGCCTAGCATGCAGCTCAGGGCTTTTGGGGGGGTCTTAGTTCCCCAGATTCCCTCTACCTCTCTACAAAACTTCTGATTACTACCTCTGGCTTCCGGTGTCTTTCTGTGGGACTTTGGACCTTCTCCTGCATGATTCAGCTATAATTCGGCTTCAGGGTCTTCTTGTAAAGCCTTTGGTGTTAGTTGGATGTGGCGGCACATGCCTGTTATCCCAGTACTTGGGAGGCTGAGATAGGAGGATTGTGGGTTCCAGGATAGCCTCAGCAATTTAGCAAGACCCTGTTTCAAAAGAAAAAAATAAAAAGGGCTGGGCTATAGCTCAGAGGTAACATGTCCCTCAGTTTAATTCCCAGAACAGCAAACAAGCAAGATAGTGCCACACTTTGGACTCTGGGGACACTCAGAGATGTCAAGGGCCACCCTTTTCCTGTTATGGCCATCTACCTTTCGGGTTCCAGCTTTCTGTAGTTTCACCAAGACCTCCTAGTAGCCCCTTCACTATTGAGTCTCAGCTCTTCCTTTTTAGCTGTGATGACATAGGTGGTCTTGTCTCTTCCCAGTTGGCCAGGACAAGAGAAGATCAAAGGAGAACAGCAGGATGTGCTGTGGAGTTTAGGGAGTCTCCCTGTACCAGTAGTGGGATGCTTCTGTGATGAACCCAAGTCCAGGCAAGAGAGGGATGGGTGGCTCAGAACACATTCAACATCTCTTTGATAGGCCTGGGGTGGGAGGATGGGTGCACAGTGATAAAAATCTGAGCCTGGATTATTCTGGGGCATGGAAACACCATAGAAAGGGTGTTGGTGTGGACACAGGGTGGGATATCATTCCCTGATCTTATCCAGTCTATTTTCTTTTGCACCCCCTGGATCAGAGGCCATTCCCAGTTGTCATTTGTAAATATTTGCTCAGTTCATACTAGATGGGCTCTGGGCTTACCTCTTTTTCTGTACATTTTCTTAACTCGAGTCCAGGGGCAACAGGCTAGGACTGGACACTTCCTTCAGAGTGGGGGCTCCTAAGAAAGCCAGTCCTGGTGCACGGTGTGCACTGGGGCGTGTCAATTCTTTGAAATGAAGTGCCAGTGACTCACCCAGAACAATGACATGATCACAGAGACATGCAAGGAATTAGCAGCCAGGCCTGCAGGTCACGAGGTGAGAGGGGCGGGGCAGGATAGTCAGAGGAGGCATCAGAGAGTTGACTCTCATGACGGATACCCACTGTGTATGATACAGAGTAGAGATTTGGCTCCTGTGGCTGGGAGGAGGGAGGAGAAGAGCAGCAAGTATAAAAGACAAAGACAGACCAAGTGGGGAAGAAGTCCCAGACAACAGGGGATCCAAAAAAGTCCCCAAGAATCATCGAGTAAGCAAATTTATGCTCTCTCCTGGAGATCTTGGTGGTGGTTGTGGGGCAGGTGAAAACAGAAATAAGTGGAAGGTCTAAGTTATGAAGGAGATGAGAAAACCAAAGCCCATCCAGCATCTGGGTGATCCAGCCAGAGAAACCACATGGGCCCTGCGATAAGCAATTAGGACTCTTTCCTCATTCCTTTAGACAATACCTGGGTTATGAAAAACTTAAAGTGGGGAAACTGAGTGGGTGAGGTTCTTGTTGGGAACACTGAAGACCAAACTCAGATCTCACGTCTGCCCCTCAGAATGTTCTTATTCCTCCTTCCTCTCATCTTCTACGTTCACCTGTCTCATCTTGTGTTTTCCTCTTTTCTTCTCTCCTCTTTGATCTCTTTTCCATTCTTCATCCAGCTGAGCATTGATGCTGACAAGAATGTTGCATTTTTTCTCTTGATCCATTTTGACTGCCAATCAGTTTTCTTCTTTTGTCACCAGGTACAGCAGAGGAGCACTATGAAGAGTACATGAAGCTGGGCATGGTGGCACATGACTGCATTTCCAATACTTGGGAGGCGGAGACAGGAGGATCATTCGAGTCCACCCCCAACGACTTAGCAAGACCCTATTAGCTCAGAGATAAAACACTTCTAGGTTCAACCTTCAGTACCTAAAAATAAAAATAAATAAAAGAGTAAGTGAGCCAAGAAATAAGGCTTCTGCCCCTGAAGAAGGTGGTTACCAAGTGAGAGACATTCCTCTAAAAGCTAATCATAGAATAGTTAGTATGTTCTGGGTTCTGGGCTGAGCATTAAATTTCCCTCCCATCAGCTGACTTTGGAGGAGCTTGACACATATACAAATAACTCAAGAATTAAAAAGAATGGAGTGAGTGCTCCAGGGGCAATGTGAGCAATGTGTCATGGATAGGAATTGGCTCAGCTCCCTCCCTTCTTCTTTTCTTCTTTGTTCTCCCTTTCCCTCTCTTTCTTTCTTCCTTCATTCTTTCTATAACCTTGGATGTATCCCATGAGGTCTGAGCCTTCTTTTCTAGTTTCTTGCCAGACATTTTCACTTAGATAGCCCACAGAAAACAGTCTCATCCAGACTCATTACTTACTGTCCCATAACCCCTTCTCTGGATTTCCCACCTTAGGTGAAAGAGCCTGTACCTCTGGTCAGAAATCTCTGGTGTTTCCCTCTCATCCAAAGACATTTAGTAACGGTTATGTGAGGGTCTACCTCCAAAACTTTCCACTCTGCCTCACGCTTCTACATTTTCATGTGGCCATGATTACTTGAGGCTTTCATGGTGTGTCAGCCAGATCACTGCAGAGTCTCTTACTCAATTTCTCATGGCCTACCCTTTTGATGCACAGGCCTGCAGAAACGTTTATAAAGTGCAAATCAGATTCCATTTATTTTAACCACATGCGTATTAGAATTATTATATGCTAGGTGCCATCCTAACTACTTGATAAATATTAACTCATTGGACCTCCCTGATAATACTATGAGGCATATATGGTTATAACCATATCTCATTGACTTTAAGTTGCCACCAATTATAAGATGCATTTTATTTTTATAACACCACCAAAGTAAAACTTGACACAATGCCTTCTTGTCACTTGAAACTATGTACATTAACAAACATATCAAAGTCAATCACTAAGCCAAACATGAGAAGGAGGGAAGGGGAGAAAATAGGGTGGGGTTTAGGTAAGAGCTAATTGGGTGATGTGTGCACGTTTGCCTCTACCCTCTTGTACTCCATTAAGATGTATGACTACAATGCACTGATAAAAAAAATTTAAAAATCTTTTTATGCCACCAGTTATGAGGTGCTTAGATTTTGTAACAATAACAGATTAAAACTATGACACAATGCTTTCTTGTGTCTTAGAGTTTTTATTTGAAAGAGATTTTTTATATTTGTTTAGATATAGATTTTTGAAACCATAGATCTGTCCTGTACATATACAAGAAGTTTATAAAATAAACAAATTGGTTGAAATACTTTTTTTTTTTCTTGCAATCAAACCCAAGGCTTCAAGCATGTTAGGCAAGCACTCTACCACTGAGCCATACCACCAGCCTCTGGTTCTTTACTTTTCAATTTGCATGGTATGTGACATCAGCTGTGTCTTGACTTAGCCAATAATTCTGAGATGATGTTAGATATATTAAAATGTTTGAAACAAATCAGAATAGATCATGTATTTTATAATTGATAGGAATTATACCATCAATTTTACAGGTGACAAAATTAAGGTGTGGAGAGGTCAATATCTTTCCCAAGGTCTCATCACTATTAAGTGGTGGAACTGGGCTTTGAACCCAGGCCGTCTGCTTGGGGGTAGAGGGGCTTTCAACCATTAGCAGAATGTTGCTGCGCTCTCACGTTCTTGCTTCCTGGAGCAGATGGAGTCCACACTCTCCTCTCAATACTTTGCTTCATTCCCAGCCTCACTGGCTCTCCGTTTCTGGTGTGGAGGCGACTCCAGCTACTTCTGGCTGCAGCAGGCTCAGGCCTGTTTGTCCCTGGCTTGCACACTCGGGCCTTCCTGAAGGTAGCTCAGACTCGACTGGGAGTGTAACTCTGGACTCAGTGTCACCTCCTTTGAGGTGGAGCCCTGGCCCTCGTGGGCTCTCTAGCAGAATTCAGTCCGCTGTAGCATGCGGCTGTGGCCTATCGTGGTGGTGGAGGGTTGGCTTCCATGTTGGGGCCTCTATCTCAGCACAGCACTTTCTTCTGTGGCCTCAGCAACATCAGCCTCTCTTCACTACCCCCTAGCATGACAGGAAACCTGGTGGTTTGGAGATCTGGAATATTCTGCAGCTGCCACCTGGATGCTGACCAGCTGGGGACTCCCCATTTGCACTGTATAAGTAATATCCTGTCTGTTGGGGGGGTGAAGGGGAGTGTTCCTAACATCATAGTGAGTTGTGGGAAATGTTTGGTGTGTTAGAAATTTAGAACACCCTCACCCCGGAGACCCTGATGATCTAACAGTTCGTGGCACACGATGATTACTCAGCCGTTCCTGGCTGGCGGGCTCATGGGTGTGAGAGTGGATACACGGGTGTGCATATACTTGTGTGCAGAGTGGGGCAGAAGCACTGGCAGACAGACCTCCTTCCGCTGAAAACTTCATTTCCTGGAGGCTCCGGGACCCTCCCTTACCAGTTCCTGCTCCAGGCTGTGAGCCAGCGGTTCAGGAGGGAAACACCCAGGCCAGCCCTGGACTCCATCTGTCCTCCTCCATGGCACGGGGGTGGCAAAGGGCTGGAGGGGGGCGAAGCCGGGGAGGAATGTTCTAGGCCTGCTCGGTTATTAAAGACCTCTCAAGATAATGAGGCACAGGGAAGAACAAAGAAACAGAAAGCAGTTAAATTAAAAAATGCCTCCCTCTGCACTTTGACAAGCACATCCAGGAGAAAGTAGCTGGCGGCCAGTCAAGGCTATCTGAAAGAAGGAGTTTCTGGCCGCAGCAGGCGAGACGGTCTCAGGGTGTCCATGATGTAGAAAATGTCCTACTGCCTTAGATCTGTGGTATGCTGAGCCAACGGGTGGTGTCCCCTATAAGGAATGGTTGGATTTGTTGGTGATCATTCTTCTTGATGTCTACCTCAAAGATCAGGGACTTAGGGGAAAATCTCACCTTGCTTTTAACATTCTATTGTGGAGAGATCGTTTACAATTTATCTTAAAAATTTGGCATCAACTTTCATAGCTAAGGGGAGTCATCTCTGAGAGAAGTGAGTGTTCAGGTAACATTTCCCTTTCTTGTTCTTAACTTACTCCTTTTAAGCTTTAGGCTGTGCTCTGGAATCTGGAGAACCAGCTAGTCATATTGGCCAACATAGCTATACTTGTATGCAGAGATTTAAAATATGTATGTTTAGCTGGACGTGGTAGCACATGCTTGTAATTCCAGCATTTGGGAGGCTGAGACAGGAGGATCACGGCTCATGGACAGCCTCAGCTACTTAGTGAGGCTCTTTGAAACTCAGTGAAACCCTGTTTCAAAATAAAGAAAAAAATAGAAGCCGGGCGTGGTGGCGCACGCTTGTAATCCCCGTACTTGGGAGGCTGAGACAGGAGGATCTCACGGGTTCGAAGCCAGCCTCAGCTACTTAGTGAGGCTTTCAGCAACTTAGTGAGACCCTGTTTCCAAATAAAATATAAAAAAAGGTCTGGGAGTATAGCCCAGAGGTAGAAAGCCTCTGGGTTCCACCCCCAGTACCACCAAAAAAAAAAAAAAAAAAAAAAAAAAGATCCGGGAATGTAGCTCAGTAGAATGCCCCTGGGTTCCATCCCCAGTATCAAAAAAAAGTTTAAAAATAAAATAAAATATGTATTATGTATTTTTGGTTAAAGGGTATTGCCTCTGTGACCTGATTTCAAGTTTTTACAGTTGGGGTAAAGCTCTTTTGCTAAGCTTTAAGTTTCCATAAATGAGCCAGGTGTGGTAGTATATGCCTATAACCCTAGTACTTGGGAGCCTGAGACAGGAGGATCACAGGTTCAAGGCCAGGCTCAGCAACTTGGAGAGACTTTGTTTCAAATAAAAAGTAAAAAGAGTTGGGTATGCAACTCCAAGTTAGAATACCTCTGAGTATAATCCTCAGGGGGCAAAAAAAGGTTTTCATAAATGTTTAAGAAAAAAAAAATTTTTTGTACTGAGGACTGAACCCAAGGGCATTCTACCTCTGAGCTTCACCCCCAGCCCTTTTAATTTTTTATTTGAAACAGGACCTAAGTTTCTGTGGGTCTCACCAAGTTGCCCGGCTGTCCTTAAACCTTCGATCTTCCTGTCTCAGCCTATTAAGTACTGCAATTACAGGCGTGCGCTATCATCCCTTGCGAGAAACTTTCTTATTAGCCACTTTCTATGAAGAAGGTATGAGTGGAGGTAGAATTGGAGAAGTAGTTCCTTAGGCATCAAATCCATTGGCGAGCTAAACTATGCAGTTAGGAATCACTGGCAAACACATCACACAATCCCTGTCTGTCAGTGGCGTGACCGCAGAAGAACTCCTTTTGCCACAGTGACTATGACCACATGCTCTGGGCCAGGGCTGGATGTGCTAGAACCAGGGCAAATGCTGGCTACAGGTGATTTGGGATGTCCTGAGATTTGAGGGAGACGGCAGCTGCCTGTGGAAGAGAGGGGTCTGGGGATCTTGATGTTCTCCGTCCCAAAGGCTGCCAGAGAACTTTGTTCTGTAGAAAGTTTACAGTGATTTGGCTGGCATCTTTCTACCCCTTCAGTCGGAGTGAAATGACTGTGGAATAGGGTACTAGTTTCTGCCTAGGGACCCAATACTGTCATAGTGGTTGAGCAGAACAAGGAAGTGAACTCTGCATGGCCTCTGTCCTGAGGAAGGTGACTGCCATGAACTACCAGAAGTGGAGATGGCGACCACCAAGGGGCGTGGGGAAGGAGCTCACCACACCTCTGGGTGCGCAGTGGTCTTGGATGCTGGGGCGAGGCTGTGAGGTGCTGGAGCTGCAGAGGCACAGGAAGGCATGAGGAGGTGCTGCGGCCGGCCTGAGGGGCAGGCTCCGGGCAGGGAGCTGCAGAGAAGGGGGGGAAAGCAGAGAGGAGGAGCTGAGTGCGGCAGGAGTCTGGAAGCCCGGCTCCTGCCGACGCTCCTGGCTGACTGGTGTGAGGCTCCTGGAAAAGTCACGTCCGCCTCAAGGAAGGACAGACCCTGGTGATGCCAGGCTGTCCTGGACACACCTGAAAGGCTGGGGACTTGTTCTGTGTGCGATGAGGGTGAGACTAACCTGGATAAGAATGAAAATGGAAGACCAGGAAAAGAAAAAAAAAAAAAAGAAAAGATAATGGAAGACTAGGGCATTGGGCCCCCTGGAAGAGATTGGAGGAAGGAGTTGGGGAAGAGCCTGGAAGCAACTTTTGGATACTTTAAACCTCAACTGTGCTGTGTAGGGAACTATCATTTTTTTTTGGGGGGGGGTACTATGGATCTAACCCAGGAGCTTTCTACCTCCCAGCTGCACTCTCAACCCTTATTTATTTTTATTTTGAAACAGGGTCATGCTAAGTTGCTGAGGGTCTGACTAAATTGCTGAGGCTGGCCTTGAACCTGTGATCCTCCTGTCTCAGCCTCCCAAGTGCCGGGGGTACAGAGGCTCCTCCAGGGAGGCCTTTAGTCCACCTCAGAGTGTGCCTGGGCTAGGCTTCTTCCTTGTTGTGCAGAGCCAGGAAATGCACAGTGAGAACGTCAGAGCTGGGAGGTGGTCTGATCCTCACTCCTCATTTCAGAGTCAAGGAAACAGACCCAGAGAGAGGGAACGACCTGCTTCAGCTCACACAGCCTAGGATCCACTGGCTCCCGATCTTGGGCTGCAGATCTTTCCATAGAACCACTTGGCCTCAGCCTGTAGCCACATTCTCTCTAGCGAGCTGTGGCCAGGACTGACCCCAATGTTCCAGAGTAAAAAAAAAAAAAAAAAAAGCCATAGGAACGAGCACGCGGCCACCTGGCAGGAAAGGGGTGGCATCCAAAGACACAAGGCTTTAAGTTGAAGGAAGAGGTGTCCACAGGTGGGATTTGGGGAGTTGGCCTGCAGGCAGCTGAGTTTTTTCTTCAGTGCCCTGGAGCATCAGCCTAGGCCCGGGCTTTTGCCCTAATGCTGGCTGAAATAGCGTCATTGCCTGTCTACTCGACCTCCGGGCAGCCATGGCCACATCTGCTCAGGGCCAGGCGGGTGGACTCAGCCACATCACAGAGGTGGAGAGGAGAGTGTGCAGAAGGCAGGATGAGAGCTGGGAGGTCTCCGGTGGACCTGCCGGACAGGCTGGATTTCTTGCCCTGGCTCTGTGGGCAGCTCAGGGTAAACACTCCCAGGAGATAGGTTCTCACCCCCACCGCAGCCTCCTTATCACGAGGAGCAACACCAGAGCTGCTGAGAGCAGGTACAGGAACCGAAGCCCCAGGCCGCATTCCTCTCATAAGTGGAATAACACAATGGCCCTTTTAACTTCTTCTTAATTGGCTGCTCTGTAGAAAAAGTACTCCATCATCCCGCCGCCTCCACCCCCCCCCCCCCCCCCCCGCCTCGCCTTCCTAGGGGCCTGCCCCTGGTGCTGAGGAGGCTTCGAAGGCCTGACATGATGATAAAGGCCCGGCCCCGCACCCTGTCAAGTGAGCGCGCAGTGGGGGCTGCGGCTGGAACTGCCTTGTACCCAGGACTCTGCTGTTTAGAGAAACTAAAGCATTCTATGGGCTCCTCCGTTCCTGGTACAACTTGGGGAGTGATGTCAAATGGTGTTGGTCAGGAGCCCTGGAATTCCAGCCGCCCTGTTCCCCCAGCCTCCCTCTCTAGACTCGTGGAGGCCGGTTGATGTGCTCTGTCTTGGAAGGAGAAGCACTGGTGCCCCTGGACAAGCACAGGGTGGCGGGGGCTTCGGCAGTCAGAGGCTCAGAGGGTCTGGGTGCAGAAGGGGATGAGGATGATGACCTCAGTGTATCGCTGTGGCCGGCGCTGGGTCATGGCACAGGTGCAGGCCCCCTTGGTCAGCTTCAGGGTCTGTGTCAGCCTTGGCAATTGCAGGAGCAGTGAGGGATAAATGCCTAAGACGTGCAGGAGGGAGGAGAGAACAGATGCTGAGAGGTGGCCGAGGTTGGAGCTTTCCTAGGAAATCAGGAAAAATCTGGGAGTAAGAAAGCAACAGGATCAGATCCGTGTCTGGGAAAAACATCTCTGGTGGTCAGCGTGGGGAGGCCTTGGAAGTTTAGGGGCCATTTGAGATGCATGGTAATAATCCAGGTGATGAGTGATGCTTGAGTGGGGGCCACTGTGGCCAGGACGGGGAGGAGAGGTCAGAGGTGAGAGGGGTGCTGACATTGTGACTGCCAGCCTCTCGGGATCCATCACAAGTGAGCAGGGACAGAGATGCTGGGTGGGTGGCTGCTGAATGATACAGTTTTTTTTTTAAAGGCAATTGGGAGCCCAGGCGGGGAGCCAGTCTGGGGAAGGAAATCATCACCTTGAGGTCTGTCAGCTACAGTCTGTAGGAGAGTCGTGAGCCAGGAAGGCTCCGCCATGCCTTTGGAGGTTTAGCCTGAAGGCTGGGGTCTCCGTTAGGCATAGAGGGCCAAAGCCAGGCTCCATCAGCAGAGGGTGGGTGAGATGACCAGAGGGCTGAGGATGGAGGGGATCTTGACTTTTAAGGCCACTGAGGACCCAGAGAACAGGGAACGGCAGGAGGACTAGAGGTCTCAGTGAGGATGTCCCCGAGACAGGGAACACCAAATATGGAGGAGAGTGAATGGTCAGCTCAGAGTCTGAGCACATGGGGAATTGATCAGGGCCGCCTAATTGAAACCAGATCATTCTGATGTAATCCTGGTGGTCAAGGAAAGCCTCACCTCCCCCCTCCTGGCTCTGATGTGTGGGGCTGATGGAGAGAGGTGCCGGGTCAAGATTAGGAGCTCACAGAGTTCATAAGGTCTTAATGGGCCTCCATGACAGCAGGTGTAATAACCAAGATCCGTCAGTTCCTGGGAACACAGACTCCTGCTTAGGGACACCGGGGACCCTGGGCTGCCACACCGGGGAGTTGGAGCACCTGGGTTCTTTGGTGGTTGTCAGCAATTAGAGCCATCAAAACCTTGGTTTCTGCACTCAACTGTCTCCTGTGAATAGCTCCTTACAATCCTGAGCTGCTTAGGAAGCTAAAAATACTCCACGTTTTAGGGAAAGCACCTTGTAATGTAGGGAAATTCCTGCCCTGACCCCTTGAGTCATAATTTCTTAAAGACAAGTAATCTGGATCAGGACTCAGAGCCTGCGGGTATCAACACTGGCCACTCCCTGCCACCAGGTCAGAGCATTGCTCAGCTCCCTGGGAGGGCTCCTGGGGGTCAGATGTGCAAAAGACCTGGGTGCCGTATTATATACCATAGGCCACAAGGCATCCAGGGCCCTCTGGGAGCCCTCTGAGCCCTGAGCCCAACGGTTAGAGCAGAGGCTTGGTGGTATCCTAAGGCAAATTAAGACCCACACCTTTGACTTTTTTCTACAGCAAAAATCAATTCACTTTACCACCTGCTTAAAAGCCTCCAGTTGTGGCCTATTTGCCTTAGAGAAGCCAGACTGTTCAGCAGTCCGCCAGGGCCCTGGTGAGCCCGTCATGCCTGCCTCCACACCTTCATCCTGCCTGCCATCAGCCCATCCCCTCTTCCCTCTGGCCAGCCCGCTCATTGCTGGCTCCGGATCAGCACATGAACTGTGTCCTCTGGACCACCCTGCTTCCCTGCTGGCCCTTTTCTGACCTGTCGGACCCAGCTCACATGTCCCCTTCGCAGCGAGCCCTGCTCTGCCTATCCCAGCTAAAGCCACCCACTCTTGGCTACCACCTGTTAACTTCCTTTCCAGTAATGGAGTGTGTCCTGCACAGATCTTATCACTGCCTGCCATTTTCTTGGATGCTTATTTCTTGATGCCATTGCCCACCTGCATAGAATGCTAGTGCCTTGAGGCTGGGACCCAGGCTGTCTTGGTCATCATCCCGCCCTGGTGCTTAGCACAGAGCTGGTGTTCAACAGCAGGCGTCGATCCATGGGTGCCCTCGCCCTGTCTGCCCACCGCACTGGGAGCCTAGGGTGTTTGTTACCGAGGAAAAGTATGTTTCCGTTGGGGGCATGGCAAGGGTGTGTGGGCCACCCCACAGGAACTGTTGGCTATAGGGAGGTTGTTGATAAAAAAAAATAATCACAGGTTTGGGTCCCAGGTAGATCTGAGTTTGACTCTAGTCTTGCCCCTTGGGAAAGTTTCTTAATTCCGAATACTTTACTTTCCTTAGAAGAAAAAAAAAAATCTAATTGTGATAAAATAAACAAGACAAGAAATTTACCATCTTAATCATTTTGATGTAGGCAGTTTAGTGGTATCAAATACGGTCACATGGTCCATTTCCAGAAATTTCTTCATCTTGTGAAATTGAAACTCCACCCATTAAATAATGTCTCCATTAAACAATGTCTCCCATTTGTCAGTCCCCCAAACTACTGGCAACCACCATTCTTTCTGTCTTTATGAATTAACTTCATGAATATGACTATCCTAGATAGCCTGAATAAATAGTATATATAGTGTATATATATGTATAGCATATACTATATATGTAGTATACGGTATTGTCTTTTAGTGACTGGCTTATTTCATTAGCATCAATCCTCAAGTTTCACCCATGTTGTAGCATGATTTCCTTCCTTTTTTTTTGTCCTGAGGATTGAACCCAGAGGCATTGTACCTTCCAGCTACACACCCAGCCCTGTTTATTTTTATTTTGAAACAGGGTCTCACTAGGTTGATGAGAGTCTCACTACTTGCTGAGGCTTTCCTGGAACCTGTGATCCTCTTGTCTCAGGCTCTCGAGCACTGGGATTACAAGCGCGTGCCACCATGCCCGGCTAATTTCCTCCCTTTTTAAGGCTGTATAATATGTGATTGTACCAAAAGAACACAGCTGCTGTGAAAGACAGTCTGGTGGCTTTGCAGCCATGTGGGTGGCTTCCCAAGTCCCTGTACCACATTGTGCGTCAAGATGAGCAGTTAGTTGAGTAATTTTTTTTTTTTTTTTTTTTTTTTGGTGCTGAGGTTTGAACCTAAGACCTCACACACGCTCAGAAGCCCTGAGCTCCACTCCAGCCCTTACCACAATTTGATTACTCGTTTGTCTGTTGATGGACACTTGGGTTGCTTCTACCTTTTGGCTATTATGAATGTGCCAACATTGGTGTACATGTATTTCTTCCAGCTACTGCTTCCAATTCTTCTGGGCATTACCCAAAGTGGAATTGTTGGTTTATGTGGTAATATATATATATATTTTTTGTAGTACTGGGGATTGAACCCAACAGCATTATAATCTCTGAGCTATACCCTCAGCCCTTTTTATTTTAAAATTTCGAAACAGGGTCTCACTAAGTTTCTGAGGTTGGCTTCCAACCTGAGATCCTCCTGTCTCCGCCTCCCAACTTCTAATTTAATTTTTTAAAAAATTCACTCTTGAACTGGGAGTGTAGCTCAGTAGTAGGTACTTCCCTAGCACGTGTAAGGCCCTGTGTTCAATCCCTAACACCACCACCAAAAAAAAAAAAAGTTACAGCTGGGTGTGGTGGCGCATGCTTGTAATCCCAGTACTTGGGAGGCTGAGACAGGAGGATCACAAGTTGAAAGCTGTCTCAGCAACTAAGCGAGACCCTGTTTCTAAATAAAAAATAAAACAGGGCTGAGGGTGTAGCTTGGAGGTAGAATGCTCCCGGGTTCAATCCGCCGCGACACACACACACACACACACACACACACACACACACACACACTCACACACCTGATTACTCGATTTACTGATCCTAATGATGCACCTAGGAAGCCACGCACGTTGTCGTGAAGCCACTGGATTGTTCTACACAGCAACTCTGCTGTTTTCCAGTCCTGCCAACAAGCCAGGCTTCCTCACCAGCACTTGTGTTGTCTTTTTTTTTTTTTTTGGTGGTACTGGGGCTGGAACCCTTCTACCTCTGAGTTACACTCCCAGACCTATTTTATATTTTATTTGGAAACAGGATCTCTTAAGCCAGCAAGCCTGCGCGATCCTCCGTCTCCACCTCCCAAGCACAGGGGGGTGGGGGTGGGGGTGGTTACAAGCGTCAGCCACCATGTCCAGCTCGTGTTGTCCTTTGTTTGTTTTTGACAGTAGCTGTGCTCCTGAGTGTGAGGTGACACCTCCTGACTTGCACTTCGAGCAATACCGAGTCACGTTTTAATTTGGAAGGTGGTGAACCTCCACCTCGCAGGGTGGTTAGGATGCTCCCAGGGGAAAAATGTCCTGTGTGAAGCAGAACCCCTGGGGCAAGTGCTCGAAACCACCCATGATTACTTTTGCCAATTTCTTTTTCTTCTTTTTTTTTTTTTTTTTTTTGTGGTACTGAGGGTGGAACTCAGGGGCTTTTCTACCTCCAGGCTACACTCCCAGACCTATTTTATACTTTATTTGGATACAGGGTCTCACTAAGTTGCTGAGAGCCTCACTAAGTAACTGAGGCTGGCTTCGAACCTGTATGATCCTCTTGTCTCAGCCTCCCAAGCACTGGGATAACAAGTGTGTGCCACCACGCCCAGCTGCCAATTTCTTTTGAGATCTAGCCCAAAGCCAGGCCACTGAGGAGAAATTCTGCGTCCATGCTGGTCTCCCTGTTGGAGGCTGGGCCTCCCCTGGAGGCCCCTTGTACCAGCCCTGTCTCCCGCAGCCTGGGACCTGTGAGAGCCCTGGATGAAGGCAAGAAACACAGTGGGGGAGAAGTGGGGGCTGCAGAGATACCCCAGGGTGGCTGGGAGTTCTCCAAGGGCATTCAGGAAGGATGGTGACTAAGACAGGCTGAGTCCCGCCTTCAAGGCATTTGCATTCTATGCAGGTGAGACAGATCGTAATGACATAAAGAAATAAGCATCCAAGAAATTGACAGGGAGTGATAAGACCTGTTAAGAACATGACCCATTACAGGAAGGAAATTAATCGGGCACCTGATCATTGCCTCAGTCTCTCCCTTTCCCCCCTGGAAAGATACAAGATCCACAGTCCAGACTGTAAATAGCTCTGGAATCCGCCTTGACTCCGTGTGGGACCCAGAGTGGTGGGCGGGTCTGCTTCTGGTCCTTCTCACAGTTTTACTGCTGCCGGGTGGACAGTCTGTGATGTCCAGAACCCACCACCAGCCCTAAAAGTGCCTTTGAAGTAAAGCAAGCACTTTTAAGTACAATCAGCTCCAGATAACCCTAAACTCCCTGCCCCCAACCCAGGAATGTCTCCCCCCACTCTCGGGAGCCCAGTCCTGAAATCAGACTGAACTCCCTCCCTTGGGGGTGCTACTCCTGGGCGCCCGGATCATTCCTTCTGTCTACTGTGGCTGGGCTGTGGGTTTATATCTTTCTTCCACAAAAATGAGATTGAGATAGACAAATCCGTCCCTAGTAGCGATATTCTCACCAGTATTATAAAACAATCCTAAAGGCTGACAAGGGAGGAGAAGAGGAAGAACTGCAGAAAACTCCGAGCTGGAGTAGGAGAAAGTGTCCCACAGGCAGGCACACAGAGCGTGAGGTCAATTTTTTTTTTCCCAAACCTGGGGGTGATCCGAGGCTAGCAAGGCAGGAAGGAAAAGTTCATTCAGAATGAGAAGTTCACAAAAGTTCATGGAGATTGGAATTAAGGGTCAGGGCTGGGGGAACCATGGCTGGGAAACAAGGGGAATTGGGGCCAGGTGTTAGGGCTTGCTTAAGATTCTCTCTCACAGGATTGCTTTCTATGCCAAAGGTTGAGTCGGGAGGAAGCTCTTTAGGAGCAAGCTGGTCTGGGAAGGTGTCACCGCTGAGCCTCGGACACCAAGGCTGATTGCTGAAGTGTGAGACAGTGCTTCCAGGACAGAGCCAGGACCTCAGGGACAGATTTGACTCCCACCCCATCTCCATCCGTCCTTGGCCCACCTCTGCTCCTGCTTTTGAGGTGGTTCTGAGGACCAAGTAAGGTAAAGTGCCTCCATTTATCATGAGCTCTGGTACACCTTTTTTTTTTTTTGCAGGTCTGGGGATGAAACCCAGGGCCATTAAACCTCCGAGCTACACCCCCAGCCCCAGTTTTTATTCTTTATTTTGAAACAGGGTCTCACTAAGTTGCAGAGGGCTTCACTAAGTAGCTGAGACTGTCCATGAACCACGATCCTCCTGTCTCAGCCTCCCAAATGCTGGGATTACAAGCGTGCGCCATCACGCCCGGCTTCCAGTGCACCTTCTTGTTAAGCGAGGGAAGCAGGGACGTTGGCAGTGTGCTTGGTCTCCTTCTCCAGCCCTGTCTGCCTCTCCAGGCTTATGCCCAGCTCTGTGCCCAAGGAGTTAGGATGGCTTGCATCACTTGTCTTTCTGGTGGGTCCATTTCCCGCCTGCCAGGGTACTTGTTATTTTAACTTCTAAGAGGTAAAATGTTTGCTTTTGAGTGTAGTAGCTTCAGGCAGAGCACGCCATGCTGGCCCCGGGGACACTTCCTGGGTCAGTGTTACCAAGGAACCCTGGAACCATAAGTGGGTTGGGGAGCCCTAGCTGTGCACCTAGGCTTGCACAGAGGGAGTAGAGGCTCCAGACAATCATGTGGCCAGACTGTACCCAACGCTGGGCTGCTGCGGGCAGTTTGGAGGCTGGATTGTGTCTGAGGAACCCTGGGAAGCAGTGACTTGCTGGGCGGACGGCTCCACTCACAGCACAGACCTTGAACTCCAGTTTTTCCCATCAAGCCAGGCACGGTGGCAAGCACCTGTGTAATCCCAATGCTGGTGAGGCTGAGACAGGAGGATCGTAAGTTCGAGGCCAGCCTCAGCAACTGAGGGAGACCTTGTTTCAAAATAAAACATAAAACAGGGCTGGGGGACATGGGAAGAAGGTAGAATGAACTTAGATGCAATCTTTATTTTATTTTTTTATTTTTTTGCAGGTCTGGGGGTGGAACCCAAGGGGATTTGACCTCCGAGCTACACCTCCTGCCCTATATTTTATTCTTTATTTTGAAACCAGGTCTCACTGAGTTGCAGAGGGCCTCATTAAGTAGCTGAGTCTGTCTGCGAACCGCGATCCTCCGGTCTCAGCCTCCCAAATGCTGGGATTACAAGCGTGCGCCACCACGCCTGGCTTAGATGCAATCTTTAGTAACAACAACAACAACAACAACAACAACCCTTCCAACCACCACATAAAGACTCCCCCACCTCTTCCATTGGCTCTTTGAGACTTCCTTTCTCCTTTGAAGCTGGAATGATTGTTTGCGGAAACCTGGACTCAGTTGGGTGAAACCCTGAAACCCTGGGGAGACTAGGGAGGAATATTCCTGGTTGCACCTCGCAGATTTCTAACCCGGCCCCCTATCAGCCCACCCCTCACTTGGATTCATTCAGGGTTCTGCATTTATTTATTTATTTATTTTTGGTGGTACTTGGGTTCCTGGAAGCCCTTCTACCTCTGTGCTACACTCCCAGACCTATTTTTACATTTTTATTTGGAAACAGGGTCTCCTAAGCCAGTGCGCGTGGCTGGCTTCGAACCTGCGCGATCCTCCTGTCTCTGCCTCCCAAGCGCGGGGATTACAAGCGTGCGCCACCATGGGCGGCTGCATTTATTTTTTAATTGTAATAAAACCCAAGTAACATAGAAATTTATCTGGTACTGGAGATTGAAGTCTGGGGCTTTTTATTTTTTGATTGGAATGGGGTTCTCACTAGTCTTGCTGCTTTGTGGAGGCTGTCCTCGAACCTGCCATCCTCCTGAGTACTAGGATGCCAGGTACGTGCCACCACACCTGGCTTCGTCCTCACCGTCTCTGAGTGTGTGGTTCAGAAGTGTCGCCTGCACTCACACCGCTGTGTGGCAGGTCCCTAGAACTTTCCATCTGGCAAAACTAAAACTTTGACCCCATGAAATAGCTCTTCATACCCCTGACCTCCAGCCTTTGACCCCATAAAATAACTCCTCATACCCCTGACCTCCAGCCTTTGACCCCATAAAATAACTCCTCTTGCCCCTGACCTCCAGCCTTTGACCCCATAAAATAACTCCTCATACCCCTGACCTCCAGCCTTTGACCCCATAAAATAACTCCTCTTGCCCCTGACCTCCAGCCTTCCGCAAACACCAATCTACTTCCTATTACTAGGAGTTTGGCTACTTTGGAAATGTCAGCTACACAGTATTTTTTCCTTTTGTGACAACTTAGTTCACTTGGCATGATGTCCTCAAGGTGCGCCCATGTTGTACGTGTGCCAAAGCTTCCTTCCTTTGTAAGGCTGAATAATATTCCATTGTGTGGCTATCGCGTTTCTCTTTGTCCATTCATGGGTCTACAGAGCATTCAGCTTGGATTCTGGGTCTGATCCCACTGGCCATTATTGTGTGCCTACTGGATGCAGAGGAATGCATTATTGTCTTGGATACTGAGTACTGGTACTAGGAAACTTTCACACTTCCAGGTTTCTCTTCCCGGGCTTCCCCCAAACCTGTTCTCTGTGTCAGAGCACCCCCCTTCCTGCCATGTTTGTTGCTTCTGATCAAAGAACTTAGCTATGAACCTGTATTACTTTTTTCTTTTTTTTACAGTATTGGGGATTGAACCTGGGGCCTCACGCATACTAGATGTGTGTACTCTGAGCACTGAGCTACACCCCCAGCCCCTAACCTGTACTGTTTTGAAAAACATTTAAAAAATAAGTAAGAATCAACAACAAATTTTGCAGCTAAAAAAGGTTTGGGAACTTCCGGGTTATCTTGTTTGGTTAGCACATCGACTGTGCCAGGGCTTCCAGCCCCATTTCTGAGATAGGAAACAGGTCCTAGGATCCTGGGGAAGGAGGACGGCAGCTGTGGGCAGCTGTGGGGTGGGGAGGCGGCTTGGGAAGAAGGCGGGCAACTCGGGCTGGGCCAGCAGGGGCCTGGGAGAGCTAGGTACCTGGGCTGGGTGCAGCATCTCTCTGAGAAAGGGAGAGAGGGAGAGGGAGAGGGAGAGGGAAGGGGAGAGAGAGAGAGAGAGAGAGAGAGAGAGAGAGAGAGGAGAGAGGAGAGAGGAGAGAGGAGAGAGGAGAGAGGAGAGAGGAGAGAGGAGAGAGGAGAGAGGAGAGAGGAGAGAGGAGAGAGGAGAGAGGAGAGAGGAGAGAGGAGAGAGGAGAGAGGAGAGAGGAGAGAGATCTGCGATTGTTATATTTGTGCCCTGGGCCCCTTGTCTGGCCCTGGGTGGAGGCTGAGCCTCAGGGAGGCCTGCTCATGGTCTGAAGCTGCGGTCCCCAGCCCTCAGTTCCGGGAGCCTCCTGGAAGTGGGCTCAGGGCAGGAGGCAGCCGGCTGGGCTGCTGGAGAGCAGAGGTGGTCCGAGAGCAGCTGAGCCTTGCCTGGCCCTGTGAGTCGTTGGTGGTCCCCTTGCCCCTGTCAGACCTCCCGGGCTGGGTTCTCTGCCCTCTCATCTCGCAGGGGCCTGGAGGGCAGGTGGCAAGTGTGTCAGGAGAGGGGCAGGAATGGAGTTCAGGTGTGAGCTGTGCTGGGGGACACGGAGGTCAGCTCGCCCTGGGGTCTGCAGGGCCAGCCTTGGCCTCTTGTCCTGGCCTCTAAGCCCTGGCCTCCACTCCTCCTTTGGAAAGGCAACACTATATTTGTCTGCGGGGTTGTTGAGACAGTCACAGGGGAGAAAGCACTCGACGAAGCAGAAACGCTCAGCGAGTGGGAGGTTTAATTTCCCCTCTGAGGAGTGGCCTGGAGGCAGGCAGGGTGGTGTGTGGGGAGGGGAAGGGGAGAGAGGAGCGTGTGGGGACCCGTGATGAAGGGATGCTTGGAATTTGCAGATGCAGGGGGTGAAGCCCTGGAAGAGGGAAGCAGGAACCCCGAGGTGTGGGTGCGAGTCCAGTTTGTTATAGTCTGTGTGTAGTGTGTGTTGTGTGTGACGCTGGGTACGTGTATGTTGTTTGTGCATTGTGGTTTATGCAGTGTGTGTGTATTCTGGGGTGTGTTTTGTGTGATGCTGTGTGTGTTGTGCACAGTGTTCTCCTGTGTGTTGTAGCGTGTGTTCTGTGTGATGCTGGGTCTGTGTATATTGTGTGCATGTTGTAATAGGTGTTGAAGTGTGTTGTGCTGTGGTATATGTGTGATGTGTATGTTGTGTGCTGGGTGCGTGTGCTGTGGTGCGTATTGCGTGTGATGTTAGGTCTGTGTGTGTTTTGTGTGTGTTGTGGTCTGTGTGTTGTCCTGCCCTTTTAGTGAGGCCCCTGCCACAGGCTGCCCCTTGTATGGCTGCTCTGAGCTTCCTAGTGAGGGGAGCCGGCTGGGGCCGCCCCCTGGTGGCCATGGGAGGCAGGTGCCTGGGCGTTTCACCTCCTGGTCCTGCTCTCCGCAACCTCCCGTCTCCAGCTCCTCCCCTTCCTTCTGCACTTTCACACCCAGAGGCAAGTTTCCCCCTAACTTCTTGTGCATAAAGGGGAGGGTTAACTCCCAAGCCGCCCACCTCCCGGGCGCCTGCAAGGGTGGCAGATGAGGAGAGGCTCCGTGTGAAGGTGCCACGCACCCCGAGTCAGGTGGGCCTGGGTCACAGTCCCTCCAGCACCCCAGCCGCTTCTTTCCCTACCAGAGCCTGGAAGCAGCTACGGGGTGACAGGTGGGTTGCCCAAGGCGAGCTATTTGGTCTCCATACAATATCCAACAGCTTTTGTTTTTCTAAGACGTATCTTAAAAATGAACAAAGGGATTTTTTTTTTTTTTTTTTTTTTTTTTTTGGTGGTGGTGGTACTGAGGATGGACCCTTTTACCTCTAGGCTACACTCCCAGATATATTTTATATTTTTATTTGGAAACAGGGTCTCTTAAGCCAGCAAGGCTGGCCTCGAACCTGCACGATCCTCTTGTTCCTGCCTCCCAAGCGCGGGGATTACAAGCGTGTGCTGCCACGCCTGGCAACAAAGGGATTCTTGAAGACTAACTTTGTGATTGATTTTGGGTATGCCTCACCAGTGTCCTTTTTTTCTTCTTTTTTTTCTTTTGTGGTACTGGGGATGGAACCCAGGGGTATTCTACCTACGCGTTATACCCCAGCCCTATTTTTTATTTATATTTGAAACAGGCTCTCACTGAGTTGCAGAGGGCCTCACTAAGTAGGTGAGGCTGTCTGCAAACCGTGATCCTCCGGTCTCACCTCCCATATGCTGGGATCACAAACGTGCATCACTGTACTCGGTTCCTTCTGGTTTTAATTACTGGTCCTTCCTCCCCAAAAAGCTGGTCCTGGCCTGCAGACACAGCCCAGAGGGTGGGTAACTGCTCTGCCCCCGGGATAATCCAGTCACCTGCAGACACAGCCCAGAGGGTGGGTAACCGCCCTGCCCCGGGATGATCCAGTCACACATTTGTATGCTTGGTCATGCAGTGAGATTTACCCAATGCTCACATGTGCTTGGCGCCCTATGCTCCACACTGGGGACAGAAAGGCGACCCCTCCCACACACACACCTGAGGCCACTTCAGGACAAAGGCTTCTGCAGGGCGGCCCAGCAAGGGGTTCAGCTGAACCCGGATTCCTCAAGTGGTTGGTTCTGGTGTGGGAGCATTTAACCCCAAGTGACTCAGGGCTTCACAAACACAGGTGCTACCCGATCCATCTGTGTCCTGAAGCTCTGAGATGTTAGTTCAACAGGCCTGGGCTGGACCTGGAATCGGGTTCCAATGACGCTCCTGGAAGATCAGGTTTGTAGCCCCTTTCTCAAAGGTGACAGTGACCATATGCAGAAGCAGGGTGAGAGATTGGAAGGTGACAGGCTGGTGGGGTCACCAGGGAGATGGCTCTTGGCGCAGTCAGGTGCCTCTCCTGATTGTTTTGGGCTAGGAGTAGGAGGCTCCGTCTCAGCAGGCCTGTGTGCAGTCCCCATCAGTGGACTTTTACCCATGTCATTAGCTGCCACACAGACCATGGGCTCCGGCCCGTGGTGGCCTGGCTTGCCAGCACTGAGTGGGACATCCATTTTGTTATGTTGGCGAGAGCTTATGGATCTCATTTTCCTGCGGTCCTACTGTCTGAGGCTGGGAACACCGCGCAGTGGCTGAGCCTGTGTTCTCTGGGGATCGATGGTCCAACTGTTTCAGTCATTCACCAGAAAGATGAATAAACAGTCCAACATCACTAGAAAGACTCACTTCAGGAAGCAGGGCAAATCCATGGGAGCATTCCCAAAAGTAAGTTTGGGGAATATTAGCTCAGAGTAATTCATAATATTAATCCATAACCATTAATTTCAAATAGGGAGTGAGAAAGAGAGGAGAAAGAGAAAGAAGAGATTGATTCTAAGATGAGCTGAAACTGGGGCATGTTGGTGTAAAAACAAACAGGTTTCCTTTGTAAAGTGTCTCATCGGGTATCTGGATAGATGACTTTCCAAAAGGCAAGGGCGTTGTGTCCAGCCAGTGTCTCCTCGAGGGTATCTGGACATGGAGTCATTTCTGGTGACCACCTCTCCAGACTGGAGTTCCAAAGACATTAGTTTGGGAAACACGTCTTCCTCTCCACCCGAATCCAATGAAAAGATAACAAATTAGTTCACTTTGAAGATTGCTGGCATTCGCAGCCAGGGTTGTGGGCGCTAAAGAGGATCAAATTGGTGTTGGTGTCCCCCCTCCCTGTGACCCCATCCCTGGCTCCCTTGCAGAGCTGGTTATCCAGCTCAGGGCCTTGTGTATTCTAGGCAATTAAAATTATATCTTTTTTTTTTCATTACTGGGGATGGAACCCAGGGGCACTCTGAGCTACACCCCCAGCCCTATTTTTTTTCCCTTTATTTTGAAACAGGGTCTCATGGAGTTACAAAGCGCCTCACTAAGTTGCTGAGGCTGTCCGCGAATTGCGATCCTCCTGTCTCAGCCTCCCAAATGCTGGGATTACAAGCATGTGCCACCATGCCTGGCTTAAAATTATATTTTGATTTATCAGTTATATCTCTGGCCCAAATATGGGGTTTTATTTATTTATTGTGGTACTGGTAATAGAACCCAGGGGCATTCTAACTCTGAGATATACCCCAGCCCTATTTTATTCTTTTATTTTGAAACAGGTTTTCATCGAATCGTGAAGGACCTCATTAAGTCGCTGAGGCTGGCCGCGAACCTGTGATTCTTCTGTCTCAGCCTCCCAAGTATTGGGATTATAAGTATGTGCCACCAACACCGAGCTGAATATTGGTTCTTGAAGAATGGGAAACCTTGTTCTTTTTAGGTACCAAGCATAGATATATACAGTTCATACATACCTATATCATATATTTGTGTATTACAGTTTCACACAGAAGTAATCTTTTTTTTTTTTTTTTAATTTTATTTTATTGGTGCACTGTATTCATACATCATAGTGGGATACAAACTTTTGTAGACATACATGCACACATCGCCCAGTCAGCCCCCACCCGATCCCCACCCCATTCTCTCCCCATCCCTCCCTCCCATGCTTGGCTTAGTGGTGGTGGAAATAATAATCTTTTAACTAAATATTGTTGAAAAATAATAATTACATGGAAAAGAATAAAATTGGACCCTTACCTAATCCCACATACAAGTATTAACTCAAACTAGATAAAAGACCTAAATATAAATCTTAAGACTATAAACTTTTAGGAGAAAATCTGGGTCATAAAACCTCACAACATTGAAATTGGCAGTGATTTCTTGGATATGATTTCAATGGCACAGGCAACAGAAGAATATACAAACTCCCTAAAAAATAAAAGAAAATATTGTATATCCAAAGACAATGTAAACAGGGTTAAAAGTTACTAATAGAATTGGATAAAATATTTCCAAATGCTATATCTGAAGGTATATTAATATTCCAACTAGAAATCCTAAAAATTAACAACAATAAAGGCAAACAATACAATTTAGAGATAGGTAACAGACTAACATAAATAATGAATCTCCACAGATAACCAATCTTAGTTGTCTGTTGGATGGAAACTCTTGTTTCTCTGGTTCTGGTGAGTGTTACCTATTTCTTCTTTGTAGTTAATCTCTTTGAGTATTTTCTCTAGCGCTGGTTTTGAAGACATAAATTCCTTCAGTTTCTGTTTGTCATGGAAGCTTCTTATTTCTCCATCTAATTTGATAGAAAGTTTTGCTGGATAGGAAATTTTTGGCTGGAAGTTGTTTTCTTTCAGAGTTTGGAATATGTTACTCCAAGCCCTTCTGGCTCTCATGACTTGGTTTGGGAAGTCTGGAGTGATTCTAATTGGTTTGCCTCTGAATGTCAGTTGGCCCTTTGTTTTTGTTGCCTTTAAGATTCTCTGCTTGGCTTCCACATTGGTCATTTTGACAATTATATGGCGTGGGGATCCTCTTCTCGGATCCTGTCTAAAGGGAGTTCTATAAGTTTCCTGGATCTGTGTATCAACCTCTTGCTCTATATTTGGAAAATTTTCTGCTATTACTTCCTTGAAGAGATTGTTGATCCCTTTGGTATCACTTTCTTTTCCCTCCTCTATTCCAATTATTCTTAGGTTAGCTCTCTTAAGATGGGCCCATATTTCTTCAATGTCAGATTCCTGCTGTTGGATATCTTTTTCTAGATTAGAAACTATGCATTCATTTTTGGATTGCTCATCTTCTAAGAGCGAGATTCTGTTCTCCATGTGGTCTAATCGGTTGTTTGTGCTTTGAATTGAGGCCTTTACTTCATTAATTGCATCCTTTATCTCTTTTTGGCTCTCTCTGAGTTCTTTTCGAAGCACCTCTATTATTTCTACAGTTATTTTCCTGATTTGATCTTCTAGAAATCTCTGATTTTCTGTTTTATCAGGTTCTGATGTTGTGGGGTTGTGCACATTCATTACTTCAGTGTTATTCCTCTTTCCCATGATTTCGGAGGTTTGTGCCTTCTCTGGGTTCTTCCCTTGGGTCACTATGGCTTCACTTAAGGTGCTCTGGATCTCGAGTCTGTATTATCTCAGACCCTACTACTCCTTTACTGGGTTGTATCACAGAGTCTCCGACCCAGGGAGTCGATAGAGGCTGCTTTAAACTATGGGGGGTGCCAGGTTGCACTCTCTCCTATGGTGTGATATCTCTGCCACCACCACTCCCTCACTGGGTCAAGTCCCAGGAGGCACAATACTGGGATTTCTCCTCTGTGGCCCGCAATTTGACTCACTGTTCTTGAGTACATAGATGTAGCTGTACTGGACTCGGTGAATTCACTGCTGCTGCCGCCGCCGGTGGCAATATGGCGCCTCTGCCACGCCCTCGGCCATGAGGCTGGCGTATTTTTTCTTCTCTGGTTTTGATTTCCACTCTGAATCCCTGCAGCGTGTGCTGAGCTCAGCCACTGGGAGCTTTAAATGCTGTCTGCGCCGAAAGATCCCGCCTGGCTGTTCCGCAGCGGCTCACCTCGGCTTGCTGTAGCCATCCGCTGAGTTCGCCGCTGCCGCCGGCAGTATGGCGCTGCTGCCGCATCCTCGGGCGCGTGTGTCTCCTCCGTGGCCCTGAGCTCTGTTCTCAGTCCGCTTTCTCTCTGGAGCCTGGTGGTTTTTTTGTTTTTCTGGTGATGGTGTTTTCTGGCTATGAAAGGCGCTCTTTTTGTGGTAATGGAGATTGGTTGTTAGCGGGACTCTTAAGCCCCGCTTTTCTCGGTCGCCATCTTCCCGGAAGTCCCACAGAAGTAATCTTTAGGGAAAAAAATCTCTAAAAAGCCTCCTTAAGAAATCAATTATGGCCAGGCATGATGATGCACGCTTGTGATCCCAGCATTTGGGAGGCTGAGACAGGAGGATCCAGGTTCACGGATAGCCTCAGTTACTTCGTGAGGCCCTTTTGAGGCTCAGTGAGACCCTGTTTCAAAGTAAAGAATAAAAAATCGGGCTAGGGTTGTATCTTGGAGTTAGAATGCCCTGGGTTCCATCCCCAGTACTGCAAAAAAAAAAAAAAAAAAAAAAAAGTTAGCTAGACATGGTGGCACATGCCTGTAGTACTATTAGGCTGAGACAGGAGAATTCCAGGTTCTAAGCCAGCCTCAGCAATTCAGCGAGGCTCATATCACCTTAGTGAGAAGCTGTTTCCAAATAGAAAATAAAATAGGGCCAGGGTGCAGTTGGGAGATAGAATGCCCTTGGGTTCCATCCTAGACACACACACACACACACACACACACACACACACACACACACCCTCAGGTACCTTGAGAAATGTTGATGTAGAGGCTTTCTGCTGAGCAAGCTGGGTTTGGGGCTGACTCCTTTCTGTTGTGTTCTTTGTGGTAAGGGGCAAGTTGTTTACTTCTCTGAGTTTCAGGTTCTTTACCCAGGAAGCAGAAATTCTTGACACCTCCTGAAATCGCTGTAACTTTTTTTGGGGGGAGGTGATGATGATGAGGATTAAACCCAGGAGCATTCTACTTCCATCCTGTTTCGTTTTCTATTTGGAAACAAGGTCTCACTAAGTTACTGAGGGCCTCGCTAAGTTTTTGAGGCTGGTATTTGAACGTGTGATTCTCCTGTCTCAGTCTCCCAAGTACTGGGGTCACAGGTGTGCCTCACAGCCCAGCTCCTGCTGTAAGCTCTACTGGGGTACACACAGTGACTGACTCACAGGAGGTGGTTGAAGACAGAGGCTGGGGCTGGGATGTGGCTCTGTGGAAGAGCGCTTGCCTAGGATGCAGGATGCTCTGGATTCCATCCCTAGCATTGCAACAAACAAACAAAACCCCCCCAAATGGACTTTTAGGCCCGAAGCGCTGCTGTCCGGGCTGGGCAAGTTTTATCACCATCGACACGCCGCCATGTTGGATGTGCCTGCCTTTAAGGCTACAGAAGTATTTGGTGTATAAAGACACAAGAAGCTTGGTTACCACCAGACCTAAGAACTATTCTAAGAACTATTCTAAAGCTTACAAAGTAAACAAAAACAGCAGCTTAGCCTGGGGTATGTGGGCACTGAGCTGCTCCCCTGGGCGTCAGAGTCTCCAACCCAAGTGATCATGTACAGCAGGCCTGCCCTGAATGCACCCTGGTATCAGAGGCTGGGAGAGACATGGGGTGGGTGGGACAGGCCAAGCAGGAAATGTCTGCTGGACCTAAAAATAGTATGGGAGGGGGCAGGAAACAGAAACTTTGGGCCAGCATGGAAATGCTTTCTGAGTTATCAAGAAATCAGAACTAGAGCTGTGGCGGGGCAGCCATCACCCTGCAGCAGAACCAGATTCCGTGTGAGCCCCGCGCTTGGGAGAAACGGGGAAGCCTGTGTGGGAGGGTGGGGGTCCCACCTGGGGGCCATTAAGCCCTGTCCTTCACTTTGTTCCTAACACAGCACAGTTGTGCCCTGTTGATCATTTATTTCTTTATTTTTGTGGTGCTGGGAATTGAACCCAGAGACGTTCTACCTCCGAGCTACACCCTTGGCCTTATTTTATTTTTAATTAATTAATTTAACTTTGCGGTATTGGGGATGGAACCCAGGGCATTCGATCTCCGAGCTACACCCCCAGCTCTATTTTTTATTCTTTATTTTGAAACGGGGTCTCACTGAGTTGCAAAGGGCTCCACTAAGTAGTAGCCGAGGCTGTCCGCGAACCGCGATCCTCCTGTCTCAGCCTCCCGAATGCTGGGATGACAAGCGTGCGCCACCACGCCCGGCCCTTATTTTTATTTTGAAATGAGGTCTTGCTAGGTTGCTGAGAGTCTCACTACTTGCTGAAGCTGTCCTTGAACCTATGATCCTCCTGTCTCAGCCTCCCAGGTACTGGGATTACAGGCGTGCGCCACCGTGCCCAACTCTCGTTGGTCTGTACTTGGGTGACCTACAGTACTGGTTTTCCCGGGACTGAGGGGGTTCCTGAGACATGGAAGTTCTGGTTTTGAAACTGGGGACTCACTAGTTCAGCCGATAGGTTGCTTACTATTCTCAAGAGAGTCTAAGGCTTTCATGCAGTGACTTCATCTTGCCTCTACGGTGAATCACCCAGGAGGGTACTGAAAATCCACAGGTCCAGGCTGCCCCTGGGCCAGTTAATGTAGACTCTGGGGCGGGCTCCAGGCAGCTGGTTTTTTTTTTTTTTAGCACTCAGGTTGATGATTCCTGTGTGCAGCCATGGACTGTGGCTTCAGCGTGGATGAAGGATCGTTGGGGGCTTATTACGTGGACTGCCAGAGATTCTAGGCAGTGGTGTAAGTGGAGGCTGGGGCTCTTCATTTTTTTCTGTGGTACAGGGGCATTGTTTCTCTGAGCTACACCCCCAGTCCTGTTTTGATCTTTTATTTTGAAACAGGGTCTCACTAAGTTGAGGAGGGCCTCACTAAATAGCTGAGGCTGACTGCAAACCTGTCTCAGCCTCCCAAGCACTAGGATTACAGGTGTGCGCCACCACACCCAGCTTGGGACTCCTCCTCCTCCTCCTCCTCCTCCTCCTCTTTTTTCTTCTCCTCCCCCTCCTCCTCCTCCTCCCCCTCCTCCTCCTCCTCCTCCTCCTCCTCCTCCTCCTCCTCCTCCTCCTCCTCCTTCTTCTTCTTCTTCTTCTTCTTCTTCTTCTTCTTCTTCTTCCTTCTCCTCGTCCTCCTCCTCCCGTTCTTTTTCTTTTCTTTTTTCTTCTTTTTCTTTGTGGTATTGGGGATGGAACCCAGGGGCCTTCTACCTCAGGCTACACCCCAGACCTATTTTATATTTTATTTGGAAACAGGGTATCACTATGTTGCTAAGAGCTTCATTAAGCTGCTGAGGCTGGCTTCGAACCTGCGATCCCCTCCTGTCTCAGCTTCCCTGGAATTACAAGTGTTTGCCACCATGCCCTGCTGGCTTGGGGCTTTTCTTAATGCTAAGTTGTGTGAGGGTTCCCTTCAGCACACTTTGAGAAACACTGACCTAGAGTTTTATTTCCTTCTAATTTTGAACACATATCTGAGGTCAGGTACAAACCACCAATCTCAGTGCTACCCACATACCACGTTGACATGCTGGTACCAGGAGCCTGGGATTTCTCAGGATGTCTCAAAGCAACTTCTTCAGGACTGGCCTGTGCCCACATGTTTCTGATTTTAGAATCACAGATTAGATCAATCCAGATCGGCTGCGCTGAATCTGCACAGTCCAGTGGCTGAGGGAAGTCACACAGGTGGCTCTCGTCGCTAGGTATTAAGTTCCTGGTCCATCTGTAAATCCCTGTGGACAAGGATAAAACTCTGAGGCTGCTTGAGAGACCAGGCTGCTCTGTTCCCTGTGCCCTTGAACCTGGCTTGGGGGGGGGGGTTGGTGGTTAAAATCCAAGCTTTGTGTGGCTACTCTTAGGACTCTAGCTCCCGCTACTGGAGCCTCTCCCCTCCCTTCCCGCTGCAGCCCTGAGTCCTTGCCCAGGCCTCTTGGGTCTTCAGAGTGAGACATGGGTGTGTGTGTGGCAGAACGTGGCTTCCCTGGCTCCTAGGATGACGCTCCACCCCCTGATGTCATGGGAGCCGGGAATGAGGTGAGTCGGGTGTACCCAGTGGGGGCTGAAGGGTCATCACGCATGCGCACTTAGATCTGGGACGGGGTGGGGGCGTGGGGGAGGCGTGGGGGGCTGCGAGCCCAGGCGACCCCAGGAGCAGGAGCTCTAATGAGTTGGTGCCTTGGAGAGCCAAGAGCACCGCAGGCTCAGGTGGGGGTGGGGGCACACTCCAGTTTCCCTGAGCCAGAGGAACCCACTGGTGACTACAGCCATTTTTTCCATGTGCGGTTGGGGTGATGCATACAGCTGGAGGTGGAGCTGGCAGAAAGGGGGAGCCACGGATGGCAAGGAGACCCCGCACTGTGTCCCAAAGGCCTCCTTTATTTCCTGTCTGCCTGGAACAAGACCCCCCTCACCCTCAGAGTTCGGGCCTCAGCTGAGTCCGAAGAGGTGACGGAAGAGGAGGCCACGCAAGCCCTAGAGGGGGCAGAGCACGGAGGAGCTGCCCGCGCCAGGTGGGAGGGGCTACCCGACTCCTGTAGCGCTATGTGCCCCCTGCCTCTTGCCTGACCACTTCATGGTATCTGCAGTCCAGTCTTTCTTCCTCTTTTGTTTCAGCATTGGGGGTGGAACACAGGGGCATTCCATCTCTGAGCTACACCCCACCCCAGCCCTATTTCATATTTTATTTTAAAACAGGATCTCAGCCGGGGGTGGTGACACATACTTGTAATCCTAGTGCTTGGGAGGCTGAGACAGGAGAATCGCACAGGTTCAAAGCCAGCCTCAGCTACTTAGTAAGGCTGTCAGTAACTTAGTGAGACCCTGTTTGCAAATAAAGTATAAAATAGGTCTGGGACGATAGCCCAGAGGTAGAAAGCCCCTGGGTTCCACCTCCAGTACCACAAAAACAAAACAAAACAAAACCAGGGTCTCACTAGGTTGCTGAGAGTCGCATTATTTTTCTAAGCTCCTCCCGTCTCAGCCTCCTGATTACTGGGATTATAGGCATGTACCACCTCCTGATTACTGGGATTATAGGCCTGGTCTTTTTTTTTTTTTTTTTTTTTTTTAAAGGAAATCTATCTACCCTGCTTGTCCCTTCTCCCAACCCAGACAGACACTGTGTGGTACTGGGGGCGGAACCCAGAGGCTTTCTACCTCCAGGCTATACTCCCAGACCTATTTTATATTTTATTTGGAAACAGGGTCTCACTAAGTTGCTGAGAGCCTCACTAAGTAGCTGAGGCTGGCTTCGAACCTGCGTGATCCTCCTGTCTCAGCCTCCCAAGCGTGGGGATTACAAGCGTGCGCCACCACACCTGGCTAGATTAATTTTAATCAATTAATTAATCCCAGGTGTGGCGTTACTTGTCTGTAATCCTAGTACTTGGGAGTCTGAGACAGGAGGATTGCAGGTTCAAGGATAGCCTCAGCAAGTAGTGAGATTCTCGTCAACCTAGTGAAACCCTGTTCCAAAATAAAAATAAAATAGGGTTGGGGGATGTAGCTGAAAGGCAGAACGCCCCTGGATTCAATTCCCAGTGTGGCATGCACACGCACACATGAACACAAAGAGCATTAAAGAAGGAGGTAGAAATGTTCACAGACACAGGGCGTCCCTGCGCCTTGTGTTTCAATTGGTGGAGTGAATGCCGGCTCGTTACCTGTTCAGGACGGACTGTTGACACAATAGTTTCGGGCAGGTAGCTCTGTGGTGGGTAGAGCTGCTTATTCATGCGCTGTGTGACTGCTTCAGAGTTGAAGGGCCTCCCGAGTAGTCAGTACACTCGCTTGCTTAGTTTATGTGATTTAAGAACAAAGTTTTGTGGTTCTTGACCAATCCCCCAGGCCTGGACTCTGGAATATTTGGTTTGGCTGTACTTTCCGTCATGTGTAGGATTTGATTGAAGCTGAGCCCTTGTGTGGGTAAGGAGCAAGTCCTGGCTTACCTTATGAGCTGTGTGGCCCTAGCAAAGTGCTTCTCTGGGCCTCAATTTCTCCTTCTGTACAAAGAAGAAAACATATTGCCCACCTCCTAGGATGAAACGCGACAGTGTGTGTGGAAGCCTTTTTTGAACTCAGAGTCCTGCGCAGCTGGGAGGCATCATTCCTCCTGTTATCAGGCAGCCCAGCATTGTTCCCAAGGCAAAGCCCAGTTTGCTTTATGACAGTTGCATTTACAGCGTGGTTTCCAGGAATGCATTTGTCTCAAAGTGGTCATGGGCCAAGAGCAACACAACCTGGCCAGGAATAAATGCTGTGGCGAAAGGCAGGAACTGCCTGTGCAGGTTTGAACAAAAAAAGAGAAAGAGAAAGAAAACTTGAAACTCTTCTTTCTCTGTCTCTACCATTTGTAATTTAGTTCTAGTATACTTAGGACTCTCCAGAGAGACAGGAAAAAATAACACACGCAGTGTATGCTTGTGTGTGTGTGAGTATGTATGTGTGAGTGTGTGTGAGCATGTGAGTGTGTATGTGCATGTGAGTGTGTGTGTATGAGCATGTGAGTGTGTGTATGTGTGTATGTGCGTGTGAGTATGTGTGTATGTGAGCGTGTGAGTGTGTGTATGGGTGTGAGTGTGTATGTGTGTGAGTGTGTGTATGTGTGTGAGTGTGTATGTGCGTGAGTGTGTATGTGCGTGTGAGTATGTGTGAGTGTGTGTGAGCGTGTGAGCGTGTGTATGTGTGTGAGTGTGTGTATGTGTGTGTATGTGTGTGAGCGTGTGTGTGGGTGTGTGTGTGAGTGTGTATGGGTGTGAGTGTGTGTATGTGTGTGAGTGTATATGGGTGTGAGTGTGTGAGAGTGTGAGTGTGTGAGTGTGTGAGTGTGTGTATGTGTGTATTCCTCCATCATTTATCTTATCTATCAGCCATCTATCACCCTCCATCATTCATCTTATCTATCAGCCATATATCAATCATCTATCACCTATTTGTTATCTATCTATAGAATTGTCTTGCACAATGTAGAACCGTATACATTCAACCTCTGCAGGTTCAGCCAACAGGCTGGTGACTGACGGCTCACCTTTGCAGTTCAAGGCCAAAGGCAGTCTGCTGGCAGAATCCTCTCCTGGTTGGGGCAGGTCTGTCTTTGTTCTATTTGCGCCTTCATCTGATTGGATGGAGCCTGCCCACACCACATTACAGAGTTACAGAGGCTGGTGTGCTTTATTCAAAGACTGCTGATTTAAATGTTAATCTCATTAAAAAAAAAGTGTGTGTGTGTGTGTGTGTGTGTGTGTGTGTGTGTGTGTTGCTGGAGATTAAACCTATGGACATTCTATCTCTGAACTATACCCCAGCCCTATTTTACTTTTTATTTGGAAACAGGTTTTTGTTAAGTTGCTGAGAACCTTGCTGAATTGCTGAGGTTGGCTTAGAACCTATAATCCTCCTGTCGTGGCCTCCAAATATTGGGATTACAGTAGAATAATATTTAGTGAACTATTTGAGTACCATGACCCAGCCAAATTAACACATAAAATTCACCACCTTGGGGCTGTGGGGTAGCTCAATGGCTGAGCGTGTGCTAAGCATGCGTGTGACCCTGGGTTCACTCTCTTCTTAGTCCTTTCATGTCCCTCCCTTCTCGGGCACAGCAATCCTCCTGAAGTTCGAGTGTCTCCTTCATGCTCATTTTAATTTTAATTTAATTTTTTTGTGGTACTGGGGGTGGAGCCCAGGGGCTTTTCTACCTTCGGGCTATACTTCCAAACCTATTTTATATTTTATTTGGAAACAGGGTCTCACTAAGTAGCTGAGGCTGGCTTTGAACCTGTGCAGTCCTCTTGTCTCAGCCTCCCAAGTGCTGGGATTATAAGCGTGTGCCACCACACCTGGTTCATTTTTATTATTTATAGTGGTACCAGGGATAAGCCCAGGGTCATTCTACCTCTGAGCTACACCCCTAGACCTTTTGATTTTTTATTTTTGAAACAGGGTCTGGCTAAATTGCTGAGGCTGGCTTGTTAACTTCTGCAGTCAGTGAGATATATGTGGATGGTACATGCCCCATGAGTGGATGCTTTTAAGAGCTAGTTGTGATTTCCCCCTCTCCTTCCTACTGCTCCACGACCGGATGCAGACAGGAACCTTTGCGAAAGTGCAGGGCTTCCCCAGCAGGGTGGAGCCATGCTGGCATCTATCTCAACATTCAGGTGGTCAGTTTACAGAAAGATACAGAAAGCCATGCCTAGGTGCAATAAAGGTTTAAGGAGAAGGAGAGCTGGGGGGTCCCTGGTACCCCGGGGGGGTCCCTGGTACCCCGAGGCCCTGCACTACCTTGGAGAAAGAAGCTCGGGTCTTGTGCAGCCCTGCTGCTCTGCCTCCTTTGCCCGTCTGGCCCCATCCTCCTGCGTCTCCACAGTTTCCTCTTTTCACTTAACTTTTCTTTGAAGCGTTGTTTCCCCCTGGTACCTGACCTGTAGGGAAGAAGGAGAGGGAAGGGAAATAACGCTTACCCAGCAGCACCTATTGTGCGTGGGCACTGTGCACTACCTCATTAAATCCCTGTAGCAACCACTTAGGGTAACTGTATTGTCTTGTTTTATCTTGGTTTGGAGTGGCTGGGTCATTTACCTGAGGTCACGTGAGCAGGAGGTGGCAGAGCCAGGACCCCGGTCTTCCTGATGCCAGTGTCTGGCTTCCAACCACAAAGCTGCATCCTTTCCAGCTGGGGGACTGGCTGCCCTTCAGCCCCATGACTTTGCCCTTCACATTTAATTTTGGGCCAGGTGACCCAAGGGCTCATTGCAGACCCCTCTGGAGACCCAGGTCCTCGGCACAGGGTGGGGCCTCCCTCAGTGCCCACAGTGGGAAGGTCAGTCTCACTGGCACTTGAGTCCCCAGGGACAAGCCTTAGCATCTTTTTTTCCCCTTCAGTACTAGGGATTGATCCCAGGGATGCTACATCCCCAGCTCCTTTTTGTATTTTATTTTGACATAGAGTCTCGCTAAGTTGCCTAGGCTGGCCTTGAACTTGCCATCCTCCTGCCTCAGCTTTCCAGGTTGCTAGGATTCCAGGTGTGTCCTACCATGCTGGGGTCAAGACTTAGCCTCTTGCTTGCAACACTGCACGGTGTGTTTAAACATACGATTAGTGAGCCCATATAGAAGTGTCCCCAGAGGAGAGGCGCTGCCCCTCACGTCGAAGCCAGCAGGTCCAAGTACAGGCAGGAGAGGTTTTTGAGGACCCTGGGGGAATAAAAGATTGGCAGGACTGGAGAAGAGGAGGCGCCAGGTAGGGAAACACTGGTTCTAGGTGGCTCTGAGTCCCTTTCACAGCCCCAATGAGCCTTGTTCTTCTCCCGTCCCCCATGGACTTGCTGCAGGCTGCCCGGCTGGCTCTTCTCTAAGCATCGATTGAATCTCTTTTCTCCCTTTTCCCGTCTTTCCTGTTGGTGTTTTTTTTTTTTTTTTTTTTTTTTTTTTTTTTTTTTTTAAACTATAGCTAGTTCACAGAGAAGCTGGATGGGATGGCCAGCATGTGGTTTGAGGTCTGGAGGGGATCCTCACGCCTTTCTCTTGTCTCTTCCTGCCCCGGGATGTACTTGCTTAAAGTTTTGCTATTAGAGATGAATTTTTTTTTTTTTTTTACTAGAATGCAATTTGAAGCAAAGTCTTATCAGCCAAATATATCAGCTTTCCCTTGTAGCTAGGATATTTGAAAAACATGCGAAAGTAGAATTCTCCTGTGAAGTCTAATAAATACCACGTGAGGCGATTGTGTTGATTAACAAGGGAAACTCTTGCCTCCAGCCCTGCCCACCCCGGGGCCTCTTCAGTGGCTGCTCTGCTGGAGAAGGAGGGGCTCCAGCCAGGGGGGAGGCAGGAGGGAGGGGCTGGGCCATCCTCACAAGCTTGCCCGCGTCCCCACGCCCGTCTCCTCCATGAACTTGGGGTAGACAGGGCCTGAGTTGCTTCTCCTTTCTGGGCCACTGTTTCCTTTCTTAGAGAACACAGGTTTAAGAAAAAGAGCCCTAAGACGCCCTCCTGGGTGACCACCCGTAGAGCCTATAACTGTTCTCTGCAGACGGCGTGGCGGGAGTTCTCTGAGTTTTGGTGTCTCGCTGGCATAGTGCTGTGCTGCTCTCTGCTGAAAACAAATCCTGCCTGGCTATTGATCTTAAAAACAAGGCAAAATAGCACTGGCTGATTTTCTTTTTGACTTTGCAGACAACTGAGATAGCTCTCAGAAGGGACTGCTGGAGGGGCCTTTGACAGACCTGGGCTTCACTCGCAGGTGGTGACAGCGTTCCCTTGGGGACAGCTTCTTGATGGACCAGGAGATACAGCACCCAGCTTGCAGCAGCTTGCCACGCCAGGCTGCACGTGCCCTAGACCTTGCAGAGGTCCAGCTGTGGCCCAAGCAATTCCAAGACAGAGGCTGCAGAAAAGCATCTCCCATGAGCTGGGCTGGAGTTTTCTTTGGACTCTTTCCCCAAACAACTTTTTCTTTTCTTTTCTTTTTTTTTTTTTTTTAGTGGTATTGGGGATGGAACCCAGGGACATTCTACCTCCGAGCTACACTCCCAGCTCTTATTTTTTTTTAATTCTTTATTTTGAAATAGAGTCCTACTGAGTTGCAAAGAGCCTCACTAAGTAGCTGAGGCTGTCCATGAACCATGGTCCTCTGGTTTCAGCCTCCCAAATGCTAGGATTACAAGTGTGAGCCACCACGCCTGGCTCTTTTCTTTCTTTCTCTCTTGCTTTCTTTCTTTCTTTCTTTCTTTTTTTCTTTCTTTCTTTTTTTGTGGTACTTGATATTGAACCCAGGGGCATTCTATTTCCAAGCAACACCCACAGTCCTATTTTTACTTTTTATTTTTTGCAGCACTGGGGATGGAAACCAAGGGCAGTTTACATCTGAGCTACACTCCTCAGCCCTACTTTTTAGTTTTTTTTGTTTTTTGGGTTTTTTTTTTTTTGTGGTACTGGGGTTCCTGGAAACCCTTCTACCTCCGGGTTACACTCCCAGACCTATTTTTATATTTTTTATTTGGAAACAGGGACTCTTCAGCCAGTGCCGCTGGCTTCGAACCTGTGTGATCCCCCTGTCTCCACCTCCCAAGCGCGGGGATTACAAGTGTGCACCACCACGCCCGACAGTAAAAGGGTCTCCCTAAGTTGCTGGAGGTCTCCGCTGGCCTCAGTCCTCATGTCACAGCCTCCCAAGTGCTAGGATGACAGGCATGCACCACCACGCCAGGCTTATTTTTTATTTTTGAAACAAACAGGGTCTCACTAAGCTGTGGAGGGTCTCAATCCTCCAGTTTCAGCCTCCCGAGTGCTGGGCTTACAGCCATGTACCACCACGCCTGGCTATATTTATTTTTGAAACAAGGTCTTGCCAGGTTGAAACAGGGTCTTGCCAGGTTTGATAAGAGCCTTTCTTGCTGAGGCTGTCTTTGAACCTGTGATCTTGCTGTCTCAGCCTTCCAAGTATTGGAATTCCAGAAGTGTACCTCCACACCTGGTTAGCTCACTCTTTTTTTTTTTTATGGTGTCTCCTATTCCTACTTCTCTTTCTTTTGTGTCTAATCATTATTATTATTATTATTTTTTGGCGGGTCTGGGGATTGAACCCTGGGGCATTCGACCTCCAAACTACACCTCCTGCCCTATTTTTTGTTCTTTATTTTGAAACAGGGTTTCACTAAGTTGTGGACGGCCTCACTAAGTAGCTGAGTAGCTGAGGTTGTCCGTGAACTGGGATCCCCCAGTCTCAGCCTCCCGAATGCTGGGATTACAAGTGTGCGCCATCATGCCCGGCTTGTATCTAATTATTTTAAATATTCTTCGTTTTAGGGCTTCTATCAATTTTGTCCTGCATCTCAATTTTGTTTTGGTTCAAATGTTTGTTCATATTTGTTTTGTCTGCTGACCTTTGCTCATGGTGGATATTTCCTTAGAGTTTAAGTTTAGATTGTGAACTCTCACTTTTAGTGGGGCTCTATCCAGGGTATTATGCTCATTTTCCTTGAGCACAGTTACTTCTTCGTGGTCACTTATTCTTCCTATCCTTTCTAGCTATTTTTTTGTTTGTTTTGGCACTAGGGATTGAACCCAGGGGCATTCTACCTCTGAGCTCTACCTCCAGGCCTTTTTATTTTGTAATAGTCTTGCCAAGTTGTTGAAGTTTTGCTAAGTTGTGAAGTTTTGCTAAGTTATGAAGGTAGCTTTAAACCTGCAATCCTCCTATCTCAGCTTCCCAAGTACTGGGATTACAGGTATGCATCCTGCCTAGCTTGCTTTCTTGTTATAGAAACAGTTTTATGTTATTTTATTTATTTGGGGCCCCCAGATCCACAGGTAGTATAATTCCAAACTCTCTTGTGAGTCATAGACCTGCTGTCTAAAATTCTTAGGGGAGACTTCTTGAATAAAGCAGGAGAGGGTAGGTAAATTCCTAACAGTTTTCCTGTACTAGCAAATGAAATTTTCTAATTCATTTTATTACAGAGATCATGTCTCCTTAAGAGTTCTGAGGGATCTTAGCATCAACTCTTCACTTTATAAAGTTTTATTTCCTGCACTTGGGTAGAGAAAGTTCTTGGCTACTGAGATTACCAGCTCACATTTAATGGGGGTGGATGAACGGCCCTGGATCAGCTGGGGCAGCAGTAGCATCAGCTCTAATCTGGCTGGCTCTGACTTCCTTTCCTTTCCTGGCAACTGGGAATTCTTTTTTTTTTTTTTCTCATGAGCTCAGGTAGCTATACAATTAAATCTTGTTGTTGTTGTTGTTGTTATACATTTCCAGTATTTCTAGGACTTTCTAGGTTATTTTGGTCTCCATCTTGCTGGAATCTAGTCTCCCAGACCTTTCTTTTTACTGAATCGGAATTATGTTTCTTGCACAAAATGGGCAGAAGAAAAGAGAGCAGCAGAATTGATGATGATACTAATTTGTAGATGGTCTTTTGGTTTTTGTACATTTAAAATTTATTTATTTATTTATTTATTTATTTATTTATTTATTTGTTTTTGTAGTGCTGGGGATTGAATCAAGGGGCATTCTACTTCCAAGCTACATCCCCAGTACTTTTTATTTTTTTAATTTTGAAACAGAGCCTTGCTAAGTTGTTGAGGGTCTTGCTAAATTTCTGAGGCTTTCCTTGAACTTGCGAGTCTCCTGTCTCAGCCTCCCAGGTACTGGAATCACCACGCCTGGCATTTCTAATAACTTTGGTGATTTCTTTTTCTTTTCTTTCTTTCTTTTTGTGGTACTGGGGTTCCTCGAAACCCTTCTACTTCCGGGCTACACTCCCAGACCTATTTTTTATACTTTTTTATTCGGAAACAGGGTCTCTTAAGCCAGCGTGGCTGGCTTTGAACCTGCGCGATCCTCCTGTCTCCGCCTCCCAAGCGCGGGGATTACAAGCGTGCGCCACCACGCCCAGCAACTTTGGTAATTTCCTATTTTCTGCCTCACCTATGGTTCTGGTCTGGAATGTCCCCCAAAAGCTCATGTGTTGAACATTGGTCAACACCTTCTCAAGCTTGGTCCTTGATGCAGCAGAGTTCAGAGGTGGGGTCTGGGGAAAGTGCCTGCATCACAGCAGATCAGAGGCCATCACTGCATTTTACTGGTGATTGATTCATATTGGATGACATTAGTGGGAGGTCATGGAAACTTGAGGATGCTGGGCCTTGTCGGTGGAAGCAGGTCACCGGGGGAATTCCCTGGAAGGCTCCATCTTTCCCTGTATCTTTTCTTTCTCTCTCTGCTTCCTGACTTCTATGAGCTGAGCAGCTCTCCTCTGCCATGCCCTCTTCCTGCCATCATTTCTGCCTCACCTTAGGCTGAGGGCAATGCAGTCAGCCAACCATGAGTGGAACCCCTGAAACCATGAGCCAAAAGGAACCTTTCCTCTTCTAAGTTGTTTTTTTCAGTTTTTTTTCCTCATAGGAACAAAAGGCTGACTAACATACATCCCTACCACCGCTCATTAAAAACATGCATATACGACTTCTTTAAAAGTTTGAAACTTGACATCGTTTTTCTCTTTGAATTCATTTTCTTGTACCTCCTGAATAATTTCATTCTGATGTAAAATTTTGCTTTTGAAAGTGTTTTATTGATCACCCTCTCATACTTTGCAGCAATGCAAACATGTCTGTGAAATTAAATTTCATTTCCTGTGATCATAAATCCCTGAAAGTTGAACACATTTCTTCTGGATTGAGTTATTTGGGCAATTATTATTAATATGCTATCAATCAAAACAACTTGTATAAATTTTGATAAATCATTTAAAAAGTGGAAATGCATCTTTTTATGAGTTGACTGGAACTGACGTGTTAGGTCAAGTGCCCATGGGCAGATATTGTTTATTGCAAGAGTGAGATAGGATTCTGTCTACATTTTGTTCTTATTTATTATTTTTATAGATGTAAGCACCGAATGACTTTGTTCACATACATAAAATGTAGGAAGGAGGAAAGAGATTTATTCTAACTGTTATCCTTAATTTTTTTCTAACTTTTTTTTGTGTGTGTGTAAGTGTGGTACTGGGGATTGAACCTGAGGCCATTCTACCACTGTGCTATACTCCCAGTCCTTTTTATTATTTTAAACAGGGTTTTTCTAGGTTGCTGAGAGTTTCACAGAGGCTATCCTCGAACCTATAATCCTCCTGTCTCAGCCCCCTCCCCGCCCCGGCTATGTACTGGGATTACAGGCATGTGCCACTATGTCCAGATAATTTTCTTCTAATATTTTAAGTTTAAACTTTCATTATGAGTAATCATAAAAATTACTTTTGGAATCCTTCTATTAAAAACTTGACTAAATTCTTCTCCAATCAAAGAATGGAACAATCACATGACTTGCAAGAAGGAAATGGAATCACTTATTTTTTTCAAAGCAGAAATCAATGGTTCAAAATTGCTCTCCTGTTAGGTGTCCTGGGTTTCTGTATCCAGGGGTAATGCAACACAGTGAGATTTAGCAAAGGTGAGAAAGCTGTTCTTTTCTTTTGCCAAGCGGAAGAAGGAAAGTCTTGAGGGAGGAGGCTTCTGTTGTGTTTCAGGAAGACCAGTTTTAAAGCGGAGTATACTTGGTAGTTGAGTATCTGAAATGAACATTTCTTCCCCTTGAGGCAACTGATTCCGTGCGCCAGCCTCAAAGTACTTCTTCGTCCTTTGGTTGAGGCAGGCTTCCTGGAAGAATAAGGCTCTGTAGCTGGATATGTATGAGAAAGGACTGTGTACTTACGGTGGTTTGCATGTAAAGGTGGGCAGTAGTTGTCTACACTTATCCATGTGTTTACCACGTATTGACAAACTTGGTGGTGGTATATGCACCTTAGTTCAGCTAATCTACAAATATGCATCATGAGGAACATTTTTTTTTTTTTTGTGGTACTCTACCGCTGAGCTACAGCCCCAAACCTACTCTTTATTCTTTATTTTGAAACAAGGTCTCTCTGAGTTGCAGAGGGCCTCACTAAGTAGCCGAGGTTGTCCATGAACTGCAATCCTCCTGTCTCAGCTTCCCAAATGCTGGGATTACAAGCATGTGCCACCACGCCTGGCTCATAAGGAACTTATTCTCATGAGTCCCAACTTAGAGAAGAGGAGCTAATAATGACTGGAGGGGTTGAATAATTTGCTCGTGTCACATAACAATGAGTAGTTGACTGGGGATGGACCCTAAAGAGTTTGTCTAATATCAAAAATCCAAGATCTTTCCAATTCCCACAATGGAGAAGCTGCAAAGGGAGGCCCTGGGGGCCCCTCAACTCACCTCCCTTCCACCCCAGTCAAGGAAAAAGGGAGAAAGAGCTTCTTTTTGAAATAATAAGATGTTGTTTGAAGTGGCTTTTTTTTTGAGCAACATGATACGGAGTGAGTTAATTAACTTGTCTTAATCCTAACATTACCATCTGTGATGGTGAAGATGATGGTGATGGTATTGATGGTGAAGATGATGATGGTGACGATGGTAATGTCAATACCGATTACATATGAGAATTATGATCTCATTGTCTGTACTTCCCATTGATGGACACTTATCATTCTTTTTGGTTTTCTGTTTGTTTAGATGGTCTTTTAACCTCTAGCCAACAAAACATTTTCTTCATAACAAGCCCCTAGCTATTTGATTTTTCAAGTGTATCTTTCCTTTGTTTTCTCTTCTCTAGGATGTATCTCCTGAGTTATTTTATTGTTGTTGTTTTTGTGGTGTTGAGGATCAAACATGAGTTGTTTGTATAAATGGGATTTATAAATTTAGGACTCCTTATCATCCTAGTCACTGTCCTCTGGATATAATCTCATTTGTCAAAATGACTTTTAAAATATGGAACTCAGAACTTATCACCATATTCCAGATGTGGTTTGACCAGGGCAGAATGCTGTGAAATTACTCTTTTCCTTGATCTGTAGATGTCATCTGAACACTTAATAGTTTTTCCTGGGCATCCTCACTGTTGACTCTGTAAACTTCTATTAAACCACCACACACAGAATCGGATGTAAGTCTGCTACAAACCCAGTCCTTCCTCCGAGCCTACAATTTTGCAAGTGACTGATGTGACCGTGACTATAGGAATTCACATTTACCTCTGTTAAATTTTGTCTTGATGCCTGAAGCCCTTGTTATAGCTTGTTACAGTGATTTTGAATCCTGATTCTGCTTATTAAGGGTGGTACATGATAACATACAGGGGGAGGATGGTATAGTGGAAGGAACAGTCAATGGTGTTGCAAACTTTCTCAAACCATTAGATCAGTCACTAGTTTTACTTGATATCAGCCATTTATTTATTTGGAGATAGGCGAGGGAGATAGGCTCCCCCCTCAAACTTTATACCCAATGGTATGTTCCAGTGAAAGTAAATCTCAGAATGAATTCTGTTGATGCACAAAAATTTTTAGAGGCAAGGCACAGAAAGGGTCATAAAACCCACTCATGTCAACTCAGTGATGTGCTGGCTCCCTGCCTCTTGGGTTCCTTTTTAAACATTTTGCATAGTTGAATGTTTGAAGAGATGTTTGAACCGAAGACGTTAGTCTTCTGATTGGGACCAGGTGACAGACCTCCATAAGCACTGAATGCAACCCTAAGACCTGGGGTTCTGCTCAAAGAGCACAGCTCCTGGGCTCATTGGCTTCTCATGCCCCATTTATACCTGAGTGAGAATGCTTGGAATTGTGTTTATCCAACACATGCATCTTGAGCTGCTCTCACTACGGCAATGAAAATATTTTCCAACATCCGTTACACTAATTAACAAAAACTGTAGTGTTGATCAGAAATCAAGTTGGTTGGAATGCTTGTCAGCAGCTGCCTCTTGAGTTGGGGATTTCATGAGAGCATTTCAGATGCTAACTACCTACCCTGTTGTGAGTCTTCCCCATTAGGGAGCTTTAAATGTTAAGGAATTTCCTCTAGGCTATATGTGTATAACTGTGATATATATTTACATGGATTACCATCTATGTTGAAGTATTTTGAAGTAAATTATGATCGAGTAGCAGATTGGAAGTCTGGGACCTGGGTTTCCTTTATAACTACTGCTGCTGATAGGCCCTGTATGGCACAGGGATCTTGCCATGGTTACCAGAGCCACACAGGGAGATCCCACTTAAGTGCTGATATGGCCTGACTATGGAATGTCCCCCCAGAAAAGCTCCTGTGTTGGTAATGCAGAAATGTTCAGAGCGGAAATAATAGAATCAGGGCTCTACTCTCACCAGTAGATAAATCCCTTAGTGGATTAAAACTTTGAGTGGACTTAGTGGGTGGTAACTGAAGGCAGGTGGGGTGTGGCGGGGGGAAGTCATTCGCTGGGGACGTGGCCTGAGTGTTACAGCTGTCTCCCCCATCCCTTCCTCGCTCTCTCTGCACCTCCTGGCCGCCACAAGCTCAGTAGCTTTCTTCTGCCATGCCCCGCGGCCATGACATTCCTGCCCGGGCACCTGCTGACTACAGACTGAACTCAACCTGGGACTGTGAGCCATGTAACCCTTTCCTCCTTTAGGTCCTCGTCAGGTCTTTTGGTCACAGTGATGACGAAACTCACTGAAACAGGTGCCTACCCACTGTTCAGCAGGACTCGGTGTGCATTTTACAGTGTCGCGTGGTATAGGTTGGGAAATAAAGTCCTTTTGCGGGTAGGAGTGGTTAAAGGGAAGATACAAAACTACATCAGCAAAATGAAAAGCCGCCTCCCCATCCTGTTACCCCTGAAAGAGGCATACCAGGGCTCACATCCCCAAGGAAGGGCCTCATCCACTTGGGGTCTGCCTCTGTAAGGTCTACTTGATGACAAGGAAGGCCCACTTGCCTGTCCAGGCACTGGGAAGTCTGGCTTTGAGTGCCAGTTGTTCCTGAAAATTGTCTGAGAACAGTGGCTAGTGGCTGCTTAGTACCTGGAGACTTGGGCCCGTACAGCCCATCTGCAGAGGAGTAGGGGGAGGGGAGTGGGCCCACCTCTTCCAAGAGAAGCCGGCTTGGCTGCAGCACAGCTTGCTGGGAGAGGCTATGGATGGGGGCTATTGCAGCTGGCTCAGCGCCCAGGGACCCAGGGTGAGCTCTCAAGGCTACGTGAGGCAGTCTGGCCCCTCGCGTCACATTTTGTGCCTGCCTGTGCTGGCTGTGCCCCTTCTTGGACTCTAATCTTGTCGCCTTTTAGAATGAAGAAATTGGTTTTTGGTGGTGCTCAGCCTCTGCATTCTAAATAGGAATAGATGCTCACTTTTTCCACATTAAACAAAGTCAGGTGCACAGGTAGTCCATCTAGAAATGGTCTGTGACAGATATATAAAACTCCAAGATTCAAAACACCCAGAAAATTTCCTTCCATATCTTTTGTAAGAATGAGTAAAATCATGTAAATTTTGATATCTTGCTATAATAACGATGCTGGTGAAGAAAGATTTTGGGAAGTGAGTGATTAGGACTTCATTTTGCTGCTGTGACTCAGGGATCATTTGTAGGATGATGGCAGTGTGTCCATCATTTTTCCAAATGCGTTAAAAGAGGCAGCGGAGTTTTGTGTTCATAGAGCTTCCCCCCCTCTAACACTATTGCATTTGGTTTTTTTTTGTGTGTGTGTAATTAATTTTGATACTAAGGAGTCTTTTTTAGATCTTCTCAACTTCAAAACATGCGCAGATTCAGTGTCTGCGTGGTCATGACCAAATGGAGAACGTGATTGTGAAACTATTTTGCCCATTTGTATTGGCACATGTGTTAGTCAGCCTTCTGTCTTGGTCACAATATTCCTGAGATTATCAATGGGTAAAAGGAGGTTAGGTTTATTTGGACTCATACTTTTAGAGGGTTAGGTCCATGGCTGGTTTTCTGGTTGGCCTGTGATGAGGCAGAATATCTTGGAAGGGAGCCTCTTGTGGAACAAAGCTGTGTATCTATGGTAGCCTGGAAGCAAAGAGAGACAAGGGGCGGGTCCAAGTATCCCCTTCAGAGCCACTCCCCCAGTGACCTAACTTCCTCCCCCTAGGCTCCACCTCCTAACGTTTCCTCCACCTATAGTGGTACCACAGGCTGGGGACCAAGTCTTTAGGTCACGGGCTTTGGAGGACATTAAGATCCAACCACGGCAGCAGGGCGGGGTAAACAGCAGAAGACAAAGATGTTCTTCTTTGGAAGGTTTTGTTTTCCCATATCCACTTGGTTGCCACACAGTTGAATAATTATGATGGTATCATTTTCTTGCTTTTGGCAAAAAGTGCACACAGAATGATCTGACAACACATGTCAGCCTGAACCATTTTTTTCTTTCTATTTTTTTTTTTTTAAATAAAAGCCTCTGTATTGTTTCTGCCCATGACTCATTTCAAAGGCAGATTGCCAGCTTCTTTGGGACATTTCTCTTCCAGTTTTCTTTTCCTGCACCTCCCAAAGTGTCCTGCATATAACAGGCAGTCAATAAATATCTGTTGTGGGCAATGGTGATGGGGAGTGAAATTGAGGAAGCCTTTCATGTGTGGATAATGTCGGTGCTGTGCGATAGATTGGTGCGAGGGGTTGCCGGGGACATCGCCGATTACTGCTGCAGCCCCATCTCCCTCTGCCGACTTTAGCGAGCCTTTGATTGAATGGCGATAAAGGTATCATTTTGTTGCATTAGGAGGAAAAGGTATATGGAGATTTGATGCGCGGGGTGTTTCATAACCTTTTCTTGATAAAATAGCGGCATTTGTCTTCTTTCATCTAAGGCTGAATCCTTTCTGAAATGGAGCCTTAAATTTTAAGGCAGGGAACATTTCAAGTTAAACATCCTTGGGAAGGCTTGCTTCATGTGTTCTTGCCCAAATGGGAAGTAAGATTATGGACACCTGTTACTTCATGATAATGGCGTTTTCCAGAGTGCTGAGGGTGGCTGCAGAAGGCTGCCTGACACGGCTCCTGCAAATCTAATTTTCCTTGCTGGCCTTTTGACTTTTGTTCCAACTTAGTGCTGCAGCGCAGAGGGAGGCAGCCTGGTGAGGAGCGGTGGGACAGGGAGCCAGAAGGAGCAGGGATAAAGGGAGCGGGGATAAAGGATAACCCTGCACAGCTGTGTTTCTTGGTAGTTGTCATGGGCCAGTCACTATGACCAAAGGGAGTGCCGGATGTCCTGAAGGTGCAAATAATGGGGACCTAAGCCAACTCAAGGGAGTCAGCGAAGCTTCCTGGGGGCGATGCTGTTTGCACTGGATTCTTAAAAGATGCCAGGAGTTAACTGGGCTCAGGTGATGGGCTGGGGTGAGGTTCTGGTAAAGAGAAGCGCTGGCGAGGGAAGCAGGACTGGTCTTGCAAAGTGACTTTTGTAAAAAGGAAGATCATGCTGGACATGGTGGCACATGCCTGTAATCCCAGTACTTCGGAGGCTGAGACAGGCAGATGGCAGGTTCAAGGTCAGCCTCAGCAACTTAGCAAGACCCTGTTTCAAAATAAAAACATAAAATAGGGCTGGGGGTTTAGTTCAGAGTTGGATGCCCCTGGGTTCAATCCCCAGTACCTGAAAAAAAGAAAAAATAAAAAAAGAAAAAAACTAGTTGAGAAAGATAGATGAACAAGGAAGAAATAGATCTAGATGCAAAACAACAAAGAAATAGAATAGGTTGGGAGTGGTGGCGCACACTTGTAATCCCAACATTTCGGAGGCTGAGACAGGAGGATCTGGGTTGCCGACAGCCTCAGCTACTGAGTGAGACCTTGTTTCAAAATAAAGAATAAAGACTTCCGGGAAGATGGCGACCGAGAAAAGTGGTGCTTAAGAGCCCCGCTAACAACCAATCTCCATTACCACAAAATCAGCGCCTTTCATAGCCAGAAAACACCATCACCAGAGAAACAAAAAAATCACCAGGCTCCAGAGAGAAAGCGGTCTGAGAACAGAGCTCAGAGCCACAGAGGAGATACACCGGCCTCACGCCCGAGGCCGCGGCAGCAGCGCCATACTGCTGGCGGCAGCTGCAACTTCACCGGACGGCTACAGCAAGCCGAGGTGAGCCGCTGTGGAACAGCCAGGCGGGATTTCTCGCCGCAGGTAAATTCTAAAGCTCCTAGTGGCTGAGCTCAGCACAAGCTGCAGGGATTCAGAGTGGAAATCAAAACCAAGAAGAAATACGCCAGCCTCACGGCTGAGGGCGTAGCAGCGGCACCATATTGCCACCGGCGGCAGCAGCAGAGAATTCAACGAGTCCAGTACAGCTACATCTGCGTACTCAAGAAATTGCGGGCCACAGCGGAGAAATCCCAGTACTGTACTCCCTGGGACTTGACCCAGTGGGGGAGGGGCGGTGGCAGAGATATCACACCATAGGAGAACGTGCAACCTGGCACCCCCCACAGTCTAAAGCAGCCTCTATCGACTCTCTGGGTCGGAGACTCTGTGATACAACCCAGTAAAGGAGTAGTGGGGTCTGAGATACTACTGACTCGAGATCCAGAACACCTTAAGTGAAGTCATAGTGACCCAAGGGAAGAACCCAGAGAAGGCACAAACTTCCGAAATCATGGGAAAGAGGAATAATACTGGAGCAATGAATGCCCACAACCCCACAACATCAGAACCTGATAAAACAGAAAATCAGAGATTTCTAGAAGATCAAATCAGGAAAATAACTGTAGAAATAATAGAGGTGCTTTGAAAAGAACTCAGAGAGAGCCAAAAAGAGATAAAAGATGCAATTAATGAAGTAAAGGCCTCAATTCAAAGCACAAACAACCGATTAGACCACATGGAGAACAGAATCTCGCTCTTAGAAGATGATCATTCCAAAAATGAACGCATAGTTTCTAATCTAGAAAAAAATATCTGACAGCAGGAATCTGATATTGAAGAAATATGGGCCCATTTTAAGAGAGCTAACCTAAGAATAATTGGAATAGAGGAGGGAAAAGAAAGTGAAACCAAAGGGATCAACAATCTCTTCAAGGAAGTAATAGCAGAAAATTTTCCAAACATAGAGCAAGAGGTTGATACACAGGTCCAGGAAACTTATAGAACTCCCTTTAGACAGGATCGGAGAAGAGGATCCCCGCGCCACATAATTGTCAAAATGACCAATGTGGAAGCCAAGCAGAGAATCTTAAAGGCAACAAAAATAAAGGGCCAAGTGACATTCAGAGGCAAGCCAATTAGAATCACTCCAGACTTCCCAAACCAAGTCATGAGAGCCAGAAGGGCTTGGAGTAACATATTCCAAACTCTGAAAGAAAACAACTTCCAGCCAAAAATTTCCTACCCAGCAAAACTTTCTATCTATCAAATTAGATGAAGAAATAAGAAGCTTCCATGACAAACAGAAACTGAAGGAATTTATGTCTTCAAAACCAGCACTAGAGAAAATACTCAAAGAGATTAACTACAAAGAAGAAATAGGTAACACACACCAGAACCAGAGAAACAAGAGTTTCCATCCAACAGACAACTAAGATTGGTTATCTGTGGAGATTCATTACTTATGTTAGTCTTTTACCTATCTCTAAATGGTATTGTTTGCCTTTATTGTTGTTAATTTTTAGGATTTCTAGTTGGAATATTAATATACCTTCTGATACAGCATTTGGAAATATTTTATCCCATTCTATTAGTAACTGTTAACTCTGTTTACATTGTCTTTGGATATACAATATCTTTTTTATTTTTTAGGGAGTTTGTATACTCTTCTGTTGCCTGTGCCATTGAAATCATATCCAAGAAATCACTGCCAATTTCAATGTTGTGAGGTTTTATGACCCAGATTTTCTCCTAAAAGTTTATAGTCTTAAGATTTATATTTAGGTCTTTTATCTATTTTGAGTTAATATTTGTATATGGGATTAGGTAAGGGTCCAACTTTATTCTTTTCCATGTCATTATTATGTTTCAACAATATTTAGTTAAAAGATTATTATTTCCACCACCAAATGTTCGTGGAAACCTTGTCAAAAATAACTTGACAATATAGGGAAGAATATAGATCTAGGCTTTTATTTAACTCCAATGGTTTATATATCTGCCTTTAGAACAGCACTACACTGTTTCAATTATTGTAGCTTTATATGTTTTGAAATCAGAAAATATATATCTTCTAGCTTTGTTCTTTTTCAAGATCGTTTTGGGTATCTAGAGTCCATATTCCATATTAGGATAGATTTTTTTTCCTGAAAAATAAATATATAAATATATGTTAGTTTCACCAAAAAAAAAAAAAAATAGAAAAAAATATTTTCTGGTAAGAAAGAAAGTAAAAAGAAATATTGAAATGTTATCTTTAAGTCATCAAAAGCTTGGTATCAGACAAATGAAACTATTATGTGAGATTATCATTTTTAATTTTGGATAAATTGCTATAATACTAGATGTCAACCACTAAGCCAAGCATGGGAGGGAGGGATGGGGAGGGAATGGGGTGGGGATCGGGTGGGGGCCGACTGGGTGATGTGTGCATGTATGTCTACAAAAGTTTGTATCCCACTATGATGTATGAATACAGTGCACCAATAAAAAATAAAATAAAATAAAAAAATTATGCAAAAAACAACAACAACAACAAAAAACCCCCCAAAACAAAATAAAGAATAAAAAATAGGTCTGGGTATAGCTCAGAGGTAGAATGCCCCTGAATTCCATCCCCAGTACTGCAAAATAAATAAATAAATAACATACATACATACATACATACATACATAAAAAAATAGAAAAGGACAGTGTGACTTGAATATCTCCATTTAGTGTGACTTGAGTATCTCCATGTAAAGCCGTGCTGGTCTTTTCTCCCGCCCCAAGTGCAACGGGACGCCCAGTCCTGTGGAGTGGTCTCCACAGTACATCAGGAGTTTCCCTCCCTTTGGGCTGCCCTGGCCTCAGACTCCTCTGGCCAAGACTCCTGGGATGAACTTGGTGTTAGCTAGAGTTCAGGTGCAGCTGTGAGCGACCTCTAAGAACGGCTTAAATAGGCGAGAGCTTCATGTCATCAGCGAGAGCTTGGTGGCTCCCCGGGCGGCTCTGCGCAGGCGCGCTGCTGGGGGGGCGCAGAGGCAGGGAGGGGCCGCAAGTGCGCGCCTCCTCACCGGTGGTGCTTTCCTGGTTCTTCTTGCTGACTGTAAGGCCGCGTCTCTTAGCGAGGAAGGCTGGTGTCTTTGGCCATTTATGCTGCTGTAATAAAATACCCAAGATTGGTAATTTTGAAGAAGGGACATTTATTTCTGAGAGTTCTGAGGCCGGGAAGTCCGGGATCAGTTGTCCTGTGAGCGCTGCGCTCGGCTTCCAATACAATGCTTCGTTTTCTGTCCTCTGGAGGGATGGACACTGGCCCTGCATCACAGCAGAAGGGCAGGCTGGCCAACAGCTGTGGGAATCAGTTTCTCTCCCCCCCCTCTCTTTCCTACCCTTTCTCCCCCCCCCCCACTGTTGCACAGGAATATTCTACAGCTGAGCTATACCCCAGCCCTATTTCATTTCCACACAGGGTCCTGCTAAGTGGCTGTGGCTGAGGGCCTCACTGAGTTGCTGAGGCTGGTCTTAAACCTGTGATCCTCCTGTCTCAGCCTCCTCAGTAGGAAGATTACAGGCGAGCCCTGCCCTGCCTGGATTTGAACTCTCCTTTATCAGGGCCTTAATCCCACTTACAGAGGAGGTGCTCCCAGGGCCTCTTCATCTCCCAGAGCCCCATCTCTTAATACAATCACATTGGTCACTAAATTTCAACACCTGAATTTTGGAGGGGACACATTCAAACCGTAGTACCTGGGAAACGTAGGGTTTTTAAAAATTTGCTTAAACTTAGAATGACCAAGAACTAAAATAAAAAACATAGATCCTTTTTTTTTTTTTTGTCACTGAGGGTGGAACCCAGGGGCTTTTCTACCTCTGGGGCTATACTCCTAGACCTATTTTATACTTTATTTGGAAATGGTCTCACTAAGTTGCTGAGAGCCTCACTAAGTAGCTGAGGCTGGCTTTGAACCAGCGTGATCCTCCTGTCTCAGCCTCCCAGGAGCTGGGATTACAAGTGTGCGCCACCACGCCCGGCTAAGGCAAGGGTTCTTTAGCAGCGAGTGCTGCATGCGCCGTAGCGTTGGCCTCCATCACTGCCTGCGCTGTGTAGCAGCATCAGCTGCTCACAGGACATGCCTAGGAGCTGGTCGAGGTCCACACCCCAGTAGGTGACCTTGTGGAAAGTCTGCCATTGGAGCCTCCATGGTGTAGCAGAAAACCGAGAGATTGAAAGGGAGGGGTCAGCCATGAGTCTGGTCTTGGCCAGGCAGCAGGTCTGGGGCTGGACTGAGCCCAGGTGCCCTCCGGGGGCTCCAGGATCCCTGTGTTCATAGGTCACAACACTGCCCCAGTGCTTTGACCCACGTCCACCTTCCCCGGTGGACTGACCTGGGACCTCTTCATCTCTGGGCTTGCTGCTCCCAGCATGATGCCTCTTGGCCAAGGTGTTTGGTCAGTGTGGGTTAAGTTGCTGGGTGCAGTGTGTAGGCCTGTCCTCCCAGTACTGGGGAGACTGAGACAGGAGGATCACAGGTTCGAGGCCAATTCACGGTCACTTAGTCCCTGTTTTAAAATAAAAGCTAAAAGGGCTAGAGTTTGGCTCAGAGGTAGAACACCCCTGTGTTCAATCCCCAGACACACACACACACACACACACACACACACACACACACACTCCTAAAGTTGGTGGAGCCAGGCCAAAAAATCCAGTCAAACAGAATGAGAGAAGCTGGAATGGGCATGCCGGAGCCCCAAGGCCTGCGGCCACAGCTGGGCGCCTGGGCCAGGGGACCTTCTGAGGGCAGGGCCTTCTGTGGGCAAGACCAGCCTGGCAGGCAGTGGAGATGAGAACTGCAAGGAGGGTGGGAGGAAGGGGTCACAGCTCAGGGGAGCCCGGTTGCATCTGGGACAGGTGCTAGCCACTGGAAGGAACTGGACAGGCAGTCAGCGCTGGGGTCCAGGGAGGTGGCACTGATTTGTGGGAGGAGAGAGGTGTGGGCAGGAGTGAGCGCAGAGAAGCCCCTCCTCCACCGCCAGTCTGGCCCTGGGGGTGTCAGGTCCAGATCCAGCATCCTGTGGGAAAAAGGGCAGAGATGGAAGGGTTCTGGGGGACGGGTGACTGCTGTGTGTGTGGGTCCAGCAGGGATGTGGCTGCACTGCTGGAGTCTGTCCACCAGAGGGCAGGCGAGACCCACACATGGGGCTTGGTGGCCGGGCTGTGGCTGACTCCTCGCCAGGGAGGCTGGGTGGTCAGGAAAGACCAGGGAGGCCAGTTAGGCCCCAGCCTTCTTATTCTCCCCAAGGAAGAATCTAGACAGATGTTTCCAAGCCCCTGGCTGCACAGACCATAGTGGAAGTTGCAGGGTGATGCTGCCCTGGTGGATGGGGATGCTCGGAGGGGGCTCTGGCGGCACCAAAGAGTATGCTGCTTCTGGCTTCTCCTTTCTGCTTCATCAGTCAGCAGTGGGGGTGAATGCCCACCCCCGTGGCACTCTTTCTGTGCTGGGTGTGTGAGAGAAGTCACTGCAGGTGGTAAGTCCCACCCTGAGTTGGTGGTTGTGCCTCTCCTATGGGGACCGGTCACCCCACCCTGGTCACGTCTGAAGGCCCTGCCTTGACCTCCAGAGGTGGGCAGGGGCGTCTGGGGTGGGGCTCTGGCCAGGCCACCAGGCACCTCTGGAGGTTCTCTTTTTTCCCCCTTCTCTTTAAAAGCCAGCACTTACTTAGGGCTGTTGTGCACCAGAGATGAGATCAGTGCATGAAGTTTCCTTTAAAGAGTGAAGTGATGGAGAAGGGCAACTTCCTGTCACGGAGCATCCCTTTCATGGTGTGCAAGTTCAGTGATGACAGGTAAGGCCCTTGCGCATCCCCGTCCCCTGGGGCTGAGCACTGCTTTGGCAGGTAGCGGGAGGGTGGTGCCTGCCAGCGAGGCTAGATGCTCAGAGCTGCCCAGGTCATAGGAGCTCTCTGGGACATGCGTGGAGACCCCAGAGCGCGCCACATGTAGCAGCTTCCTCCAGCAGTGTGCCCAGGGGCTGCTTGGCCCACTCCCCAGCTGCCACTGTCACGCTGGGCCCAGGGCTGCAGGGAGGGGTCAGGGACAGTGGACCTTGGCCAGACAGGCAGGACCAGCGCTAGACTGTGCCCAAGTGCCCCTGGTGGGGTGTTGTTGGGAGCTGGGCCCGCTTTCCCCTCTGGCCATTCTCCTTTCTTGATGGTGGGATCACTTGATTGGAGCCCCTGCTTGGGTGCACATTTTATTTCCGGAGAGAATGCTCTGTAGCTCACAAGGGTCTTGGATTCCCTCACTTGTCTTCTTGAGAGCAGACATGTGTGGGGGCGTTCATGGACTCTGACAAGTCCCATTTCCGTACTAATAAATATTCCTCCTCTTCTCTCTAGGCATTAAAAAAAAAGTCCAGAGAAGAACAAGTTGCCCATTTGTCACCTGCTGCCCGGTCCAGAGCAGGGGAAGCATTGTGCTATCACTCATGGCCGACGCAGAGGCAGGGACAAGAGATGGTCTCACCACTGCCCAGTTGCTTTAGTCCACCCTTGACCCTGCACAGCCACAGTGGCAGGAGGGCTGCGCCGGGCAGCGCTGGAGGAAACCAGACCAAGTCAGGGAGGATGGGGAAGCTGGGGAGGCTGAGCAGGGGTGATCTGGTCCCGGGAGGAAGGGGAAGAGGGCTCCACAAGCAAAGAGCAAGTCTGGCATGTGGTAAGGCCAACGCATTCTGTCTACCTTTCCTCCCTCTCTCCCTCCTTTCCTTCCTTCCTTCCTTCCTTCCTTCCTTCCTTCCTTCTTTTTTGCTTTTTGTCTGTGGCACAGGGGATTTAGCCTAGGGGCATTCTAGCTTTGAACTACACCCCTAACACTTTTTATTCTTTATTTGGAAACAGGATCTCACTAAGTTGCAAAGGGCCTCACTGAGTTACTGAGGCTGGCTGGGAAACTGTAATCCTCCTGTCTCAGCCTCCCAAGTACTGGTACTACAGGTGTGTGCCACCACGCCTGGCTTTGTCTATCTTCATCTAAGGATGCCTATTTTTTCTGGTGATGGCCATGCTGGTGGTCACCTGTTGGGAGACAACAGGAGTGCACACCACACAAGCAATTCACAGAAACTCCTGTCTTACAGTGGAGCCAGCCTGGCTCGGCACAAGAGCATCCTCTGGAGAGGTTGCGACCTCTAAGATGCCTCTGTTCTCTGGGATCTCTGCTCTTCTCTAGGCAACATGCTTTTGGTCTACTATGGAGAACACAGGCCACTGACAGACCCAGCCCCTCCCAGGCCACACCAGCCCATCACCAGGTGACCAGTGAGGTCTAGGGCTGAGGGTGGGTGAGCTTTTGCCAGGACAAGATCTCGTGTTGTTCATATTCTGGGCTGCATCACAGGGGCCCAGAAACACTTTGTTTAGCATCACATGCCAGAGCCCTGGACCAGAAGACAGGAGCTGTGTGCTTCTGCATCGGGCTGTGTGGCTGGAATGAGGGATGCTAGTTCTTTGGATTTCTATGTTCTTATCTGCAAAATGGATGGAACCGTTCCTTCCCTGCTTCTCAGGGCCGTCCAGGTAAGGTGTGACATCAGCCCCTAGGCCCTGGGAAGGACAGTGCACCTGTGGGTACCTGTGGGCTGCTGCCCCTCAGGCGATGTGGGCGCCCCTTCTCTCTGTTCTCCTACCTCTCGTTTTTGTCTCTGCCTGGCCCCCTCTGTGAGCTGCCAGCACCCCTCTCCCTGGGTGCAGTCCTGTGCTGAAAGGAGAGTGGAGCAGGGGATGATCTTTGACATCAGCCTGGAATATGCTGAAATATGCCAGCAGGGGGCAGTGGTAGCGCGTGCCTTGGTCCTTCCAGGGGCTTCCTGGCTGCAGCCTGGGTTGGGTGATCTCAGTGGGCAGTGTGCAGCGGGAAGCTCGAGGGTGTCTTACTGACCTGTACAGTGTGGGATGGATTGGTGGAGGGCTTTATGGGGCAGGGCCACCATGAGAGCCAGGCCAGGCCACATGTGCTGATGTCCTCTGGCAAGTCGTGCTTGAAGGGCAGCTGTCCTGAATAAGGCTAAGCCATCATGAGGCCCCTGGGGGCTGCCCGAGCTTGTACCCACAGGGAGGAACCCAGTGAGGGTCGGATGAGCCCCAAGGATGAGGGTGGAGAGAGGGCAAGTGGACCCCACCTGGCAGGGCCCTGAAGGGCACCCTGTTGAGCCCAGGTGGTAACAGCAGCAGGGGTGAAGGCTTTGACCGGGCCCTTGCATAGGCCACTGGCGCTGTCCTCCCTCCCCTACCACGGTCCCTTCGGCCCCTTCCTCCCTCTTGACATGACCCCATGGCCCCAGCAGGCCTAGTCCTGGAGGCCCACGCCCTGCACTCCGCCGTCTCTCCTTTCTGCATCTCTGGGCTCCCCAGGATGTGACAAGGAGCCATTATATTGAGGTTGAAGGCAGGTAGCAGTCTCTGTTCCTCTGGCTCTTCCTCCCTGGCACCATGTCTGGGGAGATGCAGGGTCATGCTACTGAACACGGGGCACTTGGCTCTGAGGAAGACATGGCTGGGCATAATGTGGAGCTCAGGATTTTTCTTTCCTTCTTGTACTGGGGATTGAATTTAGGGACATTCTACCTCCAAGCCACACCCATAGCCTAATTTTATTCATTAATTAATTTAATTGTGTGGTACTAGGGATTGAACCTAGGGATGTTCTACCTCTGATCTATACCCCTAGTCCTATTTTTTTTTAAAATAGTTTGAAACAGGGTCTCACTAAGTTGCTGAAAGGATCGCTAAATTGCTGAGGCTGGTCTTGAACCTGTGACCTTCCTGTCTTAGCCTTTCATATACTGGGATTACAGGCATGCACCTGTCTGGCTAGGCTTATTGGCTTTTGAATGGAGGAATCAGAGCGGGTAGGGAGCCTCATGAGGGGGGCTGTCCCTTGTTCTCTCTGTTCTCTGTCCAGTCCTAAGCTTTGTAAATCTCTCTGGCTTCCCAATACGATTCCCTCCTCATATGATTTCTCTCTGCAGAAGGCAAGAACTGAGCACTGTATTTACTCAGACTGGAGAAATACTCTGTGCTGCAGAATATTCTGGGGTAGGGATGTTAGGGCATCATGTCCTCTCCACTCCTGAGCTTTCTAGTGCCACTGTTATGAAGATATTCATTTGGCAGGATTTACCCATCCTCTCATTGGTCGAATCTACACCTATGTATTTATTGAGGACTTACTATGCACCAGGTTTTCTCTCTTAGAGAAGGCCATTGATACCACTGTTCAGGCCCTGTGAACAGTCTGGCTCCTCCCCTCCTAATGAGGACCAGCTGTGGCTCCAGATGCAGCTAGACAGCAGGGGGAGCAGGAAGGAGCTGGAGGACAGAGACTAGCACCATGGACAGCGGACAGCGGGCAACCGAGAGCAAAGTCTGGGGAAGAAGAGGCAGATTGAGGAGGGAGGCGGGAGGGAGCAGCAGATGGGGCGGGGCAGGGAGGGGACAGGAACAGGAAGAGGGGCGTATCCTGGGGGGAGAGGCAGAGAGACAGCTGGACACGTGGGGTGGCCAGTGGGGCCGAGAGGGAAACTGTGGGAGGATCAGTTGGTCCCAGTCTAGGGAGGGAGGGGCTGAAGTTGGAACTGGCAGGGTCCTGGAGGTGGCAGCTTCAGCCACAGGGCTCATGACTCCAGCGCCCTGCAGCCTGTGAGAGCAGGCCCGCCTGTGGCCGAGTCTGGGAGTGTGTATGTGCGGTGTGAACTTGTCCATCTGTGTGCATGGGAGGATGAGCAGGTGCCGTTGAGGCCCTTGGCGTAACATCATCACCAAGGGAGCTCCTGCTCGAGGAGCCTAAGCTGGAAGGAACTGAGGGCTGGTCAGAGGATGCCGTTGGTTGCTGGCCGTCTTCCTCTAAGCCGAGTTCCTGCCAAGACCCCTGCCTAGTACTGGCAGCCCAGCGCCGGCCCGTGGGGCCCTCAGTGAGATGGCAGCTCCACCTCCTGGGGTTTAGGCTTCAAGACATAACCTGCTCTGTGCCCCCTTCCAAGTATTCTACTGATCAACAGCAGAAAACTCAGGAGTTAAAGACTAATGACTCAGCCGGGCGTGGTGGTGCACCCTTGTAATCCCAGCATTCGGGAGGCTGAGACCGGAGGAAAGCGGTTCGCCGACAGCTTCAGCTACTTAGTGAGGCCCTCCACAACTTGGTGAGATCTGGTTTCAAAATAAAGAATAAAAAATAGGGCAGGGGGTGTAGCTCGGAGGTAGAATGCCCCTGGGTTCCATACCCATACCCGCAAAAAAAAAAAAAAAAAAAAAAAAAAAGACTAATGACTCAATGGATGACACCTTGCAGGCAGCGTTTATCATCTGGTCGGAACTAAAACTAGTTTAGTGCAAGATAATGAGTAAAACAGGACCTTGGAGGAGGCAGCCATGCAGGGCCCACAGAGAGGGCCAGGTGGGGATTCCACTCCCTTCTGCTTAGAGACCAGCTCGTCTGGGTTTAGGCGCTCCCAAGACATCTCCCGCCAGACGGTGGTTTTGAGATCTCCGGCAGTTGCACCGAGGCAGGGGATTCCTAGACTCTGGCCTCTCTGGGGTGCGTCTGTGTGCCCCCTTCCTGCCTGGTGGTGGACAGCATCTGAGCCCTTCTCTTCCTTTGGTGAAGGTGGTTTCTATGTCGCTTCCGGCTCTTTTCTCCCAAAGTTCAAAGAAAATCCAGTTTTTTTTTTTAAACCTTTCTTCAAGCTGCTCTTTAATACCTAATCATTTTTTTTTTGCATTTTCTATCCTCTAAATCTTTTTCGGTTCTTGCTTCTCAAGTGAAACTTTAAATTGGACACATTAAGAGTTTGGAAACTTTAATGAAATGATTGCTTCTTGGTTTCCATACTTTAAAAAAATCTTCCAATAGAATAATGATAAAAAATGAATGTTTCCATACTTTTTTTCCATGTTGGGCTCAGTTCTCTGGGTTTCTCTTCTTTATTTTATTTTATTTTTATTTTTTTTAATTTTATTTTTATATTGGTGCACTGTATTCATACATCATAGTGGGATACAAACTTTTGTAGACATACATGCACACATCGCCCAGTCAGCCCCCACCCGATCCCCACCCCATTCTCTCTCTATCCCTCCCTCCCATGTTTCGCTTAGTGGTTGACATCTAGTATTATAGCAATTTATCCAAAATTAAAAATGATAATCTCACATAATAGTTTCATTTGTCTGATACCAAGCTTTTGATGACTTAAAGATAACATTTCAATATTTCTTTTTACTTTCTTTCTTACCAGAGAATATTTTTTTTCTATTTTTTTTGGTGAAACTATCATATATTTATATATTTATTTTTCAGGGAAAAAATCTATCCTAATATGGAATATGGACTCTAGATACCCAAAACGATCTTGAAAAAGAACAAAGCTAGAAGATATATATTTTCTGATTTCAAACCATATAAAGCTACAATAATTGAAACAGTGTAGTACTATTCTAAAGGCAGATATATAAACCATTGGAGTTAAATAAAAGCCTAGAGCTAACTTCTTCCCTATATTGTCAAGTTATTTTTGACAGGTTTCCACAAACATTTGGTGGTGGAAATAATAATATTTTAACTAAATATTGTTGAAAAATAATAATTACATGGAAAAGAATAAAATTGAACCCTTACCTAATCCCATATGCAAATATTAACTCAAAATAGATAATAGACCTAAATATAAATCTTAAGACTATAAACCTTTAGGAGAAAATCTGGGTCATAAAACCTCACAACATTGAAATTGGCAGTGATTTCTTGGATATGATTTCAATGGCACAGGCAACAGAAGAGTATACAAACTCCCTAAAAAATAAAAATGATATTGTATATCCAAAGACAATGTAAACAGAGTTAACAGTTACTAATAGAATGGGATAAAATATTTCCAAATGCTATATCTGAAAGTATATTAATATTCCAACTAGAAATCCTAAAAATTAACAACAATAAAGGCAAACAATACCATTTAGAGATAGGTAAAAGACTAACATAAGTAATGAATCTCCACAGATAACCAATCTTAATTGTCTGTTGGATGGAAACTCTTGTTTCTCTGGTTCTGGTGTGTGTTACCTATTTCTTCTTTGTAGTTAATCTCTTTGAGTATTTTCTCTAGTGCTGGTTTTGAAGACATAAATTCCTTCAGTTTCTGTTTGTCATGGAAGCTTCTTATTTCTCCATCTAATTTGATAGAAAGTTTTGCTGGGTAGGAAATTTTTGGCTGGAAGTTGTTTTCTTTCAGAGTTTGGAATATGTTACTCCAAGCCCTTCTGGCTCTCATGACTTGGTTTGGGAAGTCTGGAGTGATTCTAATAGGCTTGCCTCTGAATGTCACTTGGCCCTTTATTTTTGTTGCCTTTAAGATTCTCTGCTTGGCTTCCACATTGGTCATTTTGACAATTATGTGACGTGGGGATCCTCTTCTCCGATCCTGTCTAAAGGGAGTTCTATAAGTTTCCTGGACCTGTGTATCAACCTCTTGCTCTATGTTTGGAAAATTTTCTGCTATTACTTCCTTGAGGAGATTGTTGATCCCTTTGGTTTCACTTTCTTTTCCCTCCTCTATTCCAATTATTCTTAGGTTAGCTCTCTTAAAATGGGCCCATATTTCTTCAATATCAGATTCCTGCTGTCGGATATTTTTTTCTGGATAAGAAACTATGCGTTCATTTTTGGAATGATCATCTTCTAAGAGCGAGATTCTGTTCTCCATGTGGTCTAATCGGTTGTTTGTGCTTTGAATTGAGGCCTTTACTTCATTAATTGCATCTTTTATCTCTTTTTGGCTCTCTCTGAGTTCTTTTCGAAGCATCTCTATTATTTCTACAGTTATTTTCCTGATTTGATCTTCTAGAAATCTCTGATTTTCTGTTGTATCGGGTTCTGATGTTGTGGGGTTGTGGGCATTCATTGCTCCAGTATTATTCCTCTTTCCCATGATTTCGGAAGTTTGTGCCTTCTCTGGGTTCTTCCCTTGGGTCACTATGACTTCACTTAAGGTGTTCTGGATCTCGAGTCAGTAGTATCTCAGACCCCACTACTCCTTTACTGGGTTTTATCACAGAGTCTCCGACCCAGAGAGTCGATAGAGGCTGCTTTAGACTGTGGGGGGTGCCAGGTTGCACGTTCTCCTATGGTGTGATATCTCTGCCACCGCCCCTCCCCCACTGGGTCAAGTCCCAGGGAGTACAGTACTGGGATTTCTCCTCTGTGGCCCGCAATTTGACTCACTGTTCTTGAGTACGCAGATGTAGCTGTACTGGACTCGTTGAATTCTCTGCTGCTGCCGCCGGTGGCAATATGGTGCTGCTGCTACGCCCTCGGCCGTGAGGCTGGCGTATTTCTTCTTGGTTTTGATTTCCACTCTGAATCCCTGCAGCATGTGCTGAGCTCAGCCACTGGGAGCTTTAGAATTTACCTGCGGCGAGAAATCCCGTCTGGCTGTTCCGCAGCGGCTCACCTCGGCTTGCTGTAGCCGTCCGGTGAATTCGCCAGTGCCGCCGGCAGTATGGCGCTGCTGCCGCGTCCTTGGGCGTTAGGCTCGTGTATCTCCTCTGTGGCTCTGAGCTCTGTTCTCAGACCGCTTTCTCTCTGGAGCCTGGTGATTTTTTTGTTTCTCTGGTGATGGTGTTTTCTGGCTATGAAAGTCGCTGCTTTTGTGGTAATGGAGATTGGTTGTTAGCGGGGCTCTTAAGCTCCGCTTTTCTCTTCTTTATTTTAATTTAATCTTTCTAAAAATGAGCCTAGAAGGCAGGCATTGGTACCCCATGTTACAGGTGAGAAAAATTAAGCTTTGTTATCCAAAGTCACCGTGGAGGAAGAGAGCTACAGACCTCTACGTTGACTTCTGTATGGAAATTTGGCATATGCCAAATTCTTATTTTGAAAATTTATGCAACTATTGTGTATTGTGCTTCATATGAAATATAGAATTGACTTAACATAAAAAATAACCTTTTTTTGGTTCTGGGGGTCAAACTGTACTTCTGAGCTATACCCCCAGCCCTTTATTTTTTAATTTGAAACATTTTTTAAAATTTTCAAAATTTTCCAGGCGTGCGCATATGCTTGTAATCCCCCGTGCTTGGGAGGCGGAGACAGGAGGATGGCGCAGGTTTGAAGCCAGCTTCACTGGCTTAAGAGACCCTGTTTCCAAATAAAATATAAAATAGGTCTGGGAGTGTAGCCCGGAGGTAGAAGGGTTCCATCCCCAGTACCACCAAAAATTTTTTTTTTCAAATTTTTTTTCACATTTAAACATTTTTTAAATTTGAAACTCTTGCTAAATTGCTGAGGCTAGCCTCAAACCTTTGATCCTCCTGTATCAGCCTTCCAAGTATTGGGGATTATAGGCATGGGCTATCATTCCTGGCTTGGAAATAGAATTTCTTGTTTCTATGAACCTGGGATGGAATTGTTGCTTTGGGGATGTATCACATCTCTGCTGTGGTTTCGAGTCCTCTGGCTGTATGGGGACTGCAGGACACCCTTGGGCTTCAAACACCCCAGTAGGACAGAATGTTGTATTACTCGTGATTTCTGGGTCCTGGCCTCACCGCGTAGCCCTGTGGCTTTGTTTGTATCTTTTCTTCTCCCTGAGTTTCAGTTCCTCGTCTTCTAGGAGGGGAATGATTTGTTTCTTGGAGTTGTTTGGAAGATCATGTGAAATAATAGACAGGAAATAGACAGGATAATAGACAGGAAATAATAGACAGGAAATAGACAGGAAATAGCGCAAACGCATGACATTTCGGGTTAACATTTACATTTTGACATCAGGAAGCCATCTGACCCACACCGAGCTTCTGATTTACGGCAGCTCCAGATTTATTTTATTGCATGTGCAGATTTATTTTACCTAGAGTTTCTGTTTTTCCCAGAGTCCAGTGGAAGTTCATGTTCTCTCGACTTGATTCCTTTGCCTGGCTAATAGAATTTCTCTTCAAGAGATGAGGAGAGCAGAGACGCTGCAGAGCGAGGCAGTGTCCCTGTCTGTGAGGGCAGAGTAGGAACTGGCATAGAACATTCTCCCTAGGGAGCATCAATTTCTTTTTTGGTGGTAACTGGGGATTGAACCCAGGGACATGCTACCACCAAGCTACACCTCCAGCTCTTTTATTTTTTGGTTTTTTTTTTTTTTTTGGTGGTACTGGGGATGGAACCCAGATCTACCTCCAGGCTATACTCCCAGACCTATTTTTTATATTTTATTTGGAAGCAGGCTCTCACTAAGTTGCTGAGAGCCTCATTAAGTAGCTGAGGCTGGCTTTGAACCTGTGAGATCCTCCTGTCTCAGCCTCCCAAGCGCGGGGATTACAAGCGTGCGCCACCACGCCCGGCTATTTTTTGGTTTTGAAACAGGGTCTTGCTAGGTTACTGAGAGTCTTTCTGTGTTGCTGAGTTGTCCTTGAACCTGTGATCTTCCTGTCTTAGCCTCCCAAATTCTGGGATTACAGGTATGAACTATATTATACCTGGCTTCGGGTATCGGCATATTTTGAGAACCCAAATGAAGGGTAGAATGCAAGGTTGCTTTTTATAAAAATAAGAAATGATTGTAAGCTGATGCAATTGTCAGCACAGATTTATGCTAGTCTTCTCTGAGCCAGAGTGTCCTAGGGCCTGAAAGATAGCAGCAAATAAATGGAACTGAGGTTCCTGCCCTGGAGGAGCTTAGATTGTGTGTATATGTACATACTAGCTGTATACAGAAGGAAATGTGTGAACAAGCAGATTACAGAGTATATCAGAGAGAGAGCAGTGACTGGGGAAGGAGGGAGTAGAACACTGGGGGTGCTGGGTTGTGGCAGTGCAGCATAAATAGGGCCCCCAGGGGGAGGCTCGCTGAGAAAGTGAGATTCGCATGGAGGCTCCTTCCAGTCTGCACTCGGAGGTAGCCAATGGATGTCAGAAGAGACGGTGGCCTGGAAGATAGAGCGGAGGCATTAAAGTGGGGTCCTGCCAGCCGGGCGTGGGGGCGCACGCTTGTAATCCTCGTGCTTGGGAGGCGGAGACAGGAGGATCGCGCAGGTTCGAAGCCAGCCGTGCGCGCTGGCTTAGGAGACCCTGTTTCCAAATAAAAATGTAAAAATAGGTCTGGGAGTGCAGCCCGGAGGTAGAAGGGCTTCCAGGAACCCCAGTACCACCAAAAAAAAAAAAAAAAAAAAAAAAAAAGTGGGATCCTGCCTGGCATATCTGAGGAATATATAAGTAGCCATTGTGCCTAAAGTGGAGGAGAAGAGAGAAGAATAACAGGCAAGAAGGCCGAAGAGGCTGTAGAGAGGGAGGGCGAGGTCTATATGGGACATTCCAGGCATTTCCTTTACGTGGTAGAGACAAGACATCCTTCACCTCCAGTACCAAAAAAAAAAAAAAGCAACCTTGCAACCTTGCATTCCACCCTTCATTTGCGTTCTCAAAATATACAGATGCTTGATGCCAGGTATAATGGTTTGCACCTGTAATCCAAGAATTTGGGAGGCTAAGGCAGGAGGATCACAGGTTCAAGGACAGCCTCAGCAACATAGAAAGACTCTCAGTAACGTAGCAAGACCCTGTCTCAAAACCAAAAAGTAAAAGAGCCAGGGAAGAATGTGTGGTAGCTTGGTGGTAGAATGTCCCTGGGTTCAATCCCCAGTTACCACACACACACACAAAAATTGATGCTCCCTAGGGAGAATATTATGTGACATCCTTCTCACTTGTCCCCTCTGCATTCCAGCCTAGGTTCATGAGGCTCCAGGTTCTTTTGGTCCAGCCCTGAACTAGGCCCTAGCTATGGAGCCAGGAGAGGGAGTTAGTCATACTAGAAGCATCTAGTCTGAGTGGGGAGCGGCGGGTCCTGAGTGGGAAGTGAGATGAGCACTTGATCACACCACCAGAAGGGAGAAGGGACCCTGCAAGACAGAAGCAGTGGCTGCTGCGACCACCATGTCAGCTGCTGGCAGATAGGGGACCCAGGCACAGAGAGCATTCAGATCAAAGGCGCTGGTATCCAGAGAGTAATAGGATGAATGCAAACTTAGAGGATTCAGGGTTTGATTTAGGGGATGTCATTTAATCTGGGACTTTGTCAATAGGCTTTGGATAGGCAGATGTGAGAGAAGGGATGTTTTACATTTTGAAAATGAGTCTAAAGTGTGCAGTCAGATAGAAAATAGGCAAGAAGTGATTAAATACAGGGCAACGATCAATAGTGACTAGTTCATCTTTACTGAAGTAGATATAAATTTTCTAGAATTCTATGAAAACATCATTTGGTAGGGAAAGAGCATAAGATAACTAAGTTCAGAGAAATGGCTGAAGTTAAGGGCCTAGTTTGGAAAAAAATTGTATTGTTATTGGGTTTCAGGTATGTGAGTCATGTCCAGAGATAAGATCACAGGACCAGAAACATTGCAAAAATAAGTCCATAATAGATTCAAATCTTGGAATGATCTCAAATAGTTTTTAAAATAAAGAATCAACAATTCAGGGAATTAAATGATAAAGGAAGAGAATTTCAGCAGAAAACTGGAAACTATTAATAAACAAAAGGAGGAAAATTCTAGACCTGAAACACAACACAGTATGAATTCACTAGCAGATTTGATTAGTGAGCTGGGAAATTGTTGAAGAAACTATCCAGACTATAGCAAAAAATGTAAAGTTCAGAAAAGAGTGTAAGAGATAGAAGTAACATGGCAAAGGCCAGGCGTGGTGGTGCACACTTGTAATCCCAGCATTTGGGAGGTGGAGACTAGAAGATTGTAGTTTGCAGACAGCTTCAGCGACTTAGCAAGGCCCTTTGCAACTCAGTGAGACCCTGTTTCAAAAACTAAAAAGACAAAAAGTAGGGCAAGGAGTGTAGCTTGGAGGTAGAATGCTCCTGAATTCCATCTCCAGTACTGCAAAAAACAAAACAAAACAAAAAAAGTAACACAATAAAAAGTTCTAACGATCGGATATGATGGTGCTTGCCTATAATCCCTATTACTTGAAGGTTGAGTTAGGAGGATCCCAAGTTTTAGACTAGCCAGGGCAACTTAATGAGATCTTATCTCAAAGTAATAGAATAGAGCTGAACGTGGTGGTACATGTAATCCCAGCACTTGGGTGGTTGAGACAGGAGGATCCTAGGTTTGTGTCCAGCCTCATCAACTTAGTGAGACCCTGTTCCAAAATAAAAGAATAAAATTGGGTTGGAGGTATAATATAGCTCAGAGATAGAATCTCCCTGGGTTCTGTCCCCAGTAACACACACACACACACACACCACACACACACACTCCCCTAATATACTCACAGAAGGACAAGAGAAAGATAATGAATCAAAGACTATCTAAAGAAATAATGACCAAGAATTTTGCAAAAGAACCTAATTGTCTATGTAGACTTCTACCCACTGAACATAACCTTCAAAAGTGAAGGCAAAGGTGGATGTGGTGGCACACACCTATATTCCAGTTACTTAGGAGGCTGAGGTGGGAGGATAGCAAGTTCCAGGCTAGCCTGAGCAACCTATTGAGACCCTGTCTCAAAATGATGATGATGATGATGATGATGTCTGGGCATGTAGCTCAATGACAGATCACAGGCCATCCTGCAAGACTCAGCAAAAACCCTGCTTTGGCCATGAAGTGCTACTTGACACTTTTATTTATTCTGATCACTCCCTTTCTAAACTACCTGCAGAGGATAGACATCAATGCATTATTAAAAGCACCCGTGGTTGCTTCTTATGTGATAGTTCTTTCCCCCTGCTATTAGATTAGATCTTAGACAGCAGAGGCCGTAACTTCTTTGGATTTTTATCTCTCACTGTGTTTAGTACAGTACCAGGCACTCAGAGGGTGCTCAGGTGGTAAATAGGCATCGATATTTTAATTACTACTCATCCTACCCACCACTGGTAGTGAAGTCAGAAGCCAGGGTTTTGGTCGTGAGTGTCATGTGGACGTTTGCATTTCCAGTTGCCCTGAAGTCAGCGGAGAAGAAGAAGTCAGTGGGATCCAATCCCGGTTGTCTTTGCACAGCATCAGGATCTCTGGGTTGAAGTGTGAGCAACGCAGGCTGGTGAGTTATATTTGGATGATGAACCAGTGCAATTCCCAAGTGCCACCAACAGCGGTCATTTGGTGGAATTTGATTTTTCTCGTAGGCTCTCCCTCACACTGACTTGTAAGCTGCTTCACAGTCACAGCGCCACAGATGTCCCCTCAGCCCAGTCACTTGGGGCTCTTCTTCAGAGATCTGTGCCCTTCCAGTTGACTCTGGACTGATTAATTTTTTGTGGGTCTGGGGATGGAACTCAAGGGCATTCGACCTCCTAGCTAAGCCCCCTGCCCTATTTATTTATTTATTTATTTATTTATTTAATTTTTTTGGGTGGTACTGGGGTGGAACCCAGGGGCTTTCTACCTCTGGGCTATACTCCCAGACCTATTTTATATTTTATTTGGAAACAGGGTCTCACTAATTTGCTGAGAGCCTCACTAAGTAGCTGAGGCTGGCTTTGAACCTGTGCGATCCTCCTGTCTCAGCCTCCCAAGCATGGGGATTACAAGCATGTGCCACCACGCCCTGCTTTATTCTTTATTTTTGAAAGAGGGTCTTACTAAGTTGCAGAGCTGTCTGCGAACCGCGATCTTCCAGTCTCAGCTGCCCAAATCCTGGGATTACAAGTGTGCACCACCATGCCCAGCTCTGGACTGATTTTTAATCGCTTTTTCTCAGTGCTCATATTCATGGAAGTCTAGATACATCTGTAGATAAAGAAGATACCCATGAGGGGCTCCATGATGAATATTAATGAAGGCTCTATAGTGAGACGAGAACTCTTGTGTATCATAGGGAGTGAGGTGGTAGAGAGCAATCTTTATTTTGTGGCACTGGGGATTGAATCCAGGGGCATTCTACCTCCCAGCTGTACCCCCAGCCCTATTTATTTATTTATTAATTATTATTATTATTTTTTGCAGTACTGGGGATGGAACCCAGGGTCATTCTACCTCTGAGCTACACTCCCAGCCCTATTTTTTATTCTTTATTTGGAAACAGGATCTCACTGAGTTGCAGAGGACCTCACTATGTAGCTGAGGCTGGCCATGAATCTGTGATCCTCCTGTCTCAGCCTCCCAAGGACTGGGATAGCAAGCGTGCCATCATGCCTGGCTTGAAAAACAACAATTTGAAGAACAAATGACATTCCTGGCTGGGCAAGATACAGGGGAGAGGACTGTGTGGATTTCATATGACCCAAGTAGCTACTGAAATTCTCTTAGTGTAGCAAAGCCAAGAAGAAAGTGATAGTATCAAGTGACCAGAGTAGGAGTCACTTCTGGAGTTTAATGAGGACCTTGTGTGGGCTGAGCTCTGAGCTGAGATGCAGCTGGGAGGGAGAGACATTTCTCATGTAGGAAGAAAAGGCAAAGTATCATAGTTGTGATGTATAGTGGTCTACAGATTTCTTTTTTTTATTATTTCATTATACTTTATTTTCCATAGACATACAAACATTTTTTGTTAACATTTTTACAGTGTTAAATATGGAGACTTGCACCAAGAGAAAAAAATAAAAACTTTGAACAGTATATCATATGAGTCATATGGGACCTGTTATTTTTCACAGATCCTCACTTAAAATCTATATGTTTTTTATTTTTTATTTTTATTTATTTTTTTATTGGTGCACTGTATTCATACATCATAGTGGGATACAAACTTTTGTAGACATACATGCACACATCGCCCAGTCAGCCCCCACCCGATCCCCACCCCATTCTCTCCCCATCCCTCCCTCCCATGCTTGGCTTAGTGGTTGACATCTAGTATTATAGCAATTTATCCAAAATTAAAAATGATAATCTCACATAACAGTTTCATTTGTCTGATACCAAGCTTTTGATGACTTAAAGATAACATTTCAATATTTCTTTTTGCTTTCTTTCTTACCAGAGAATATTTTTTTCTATTTTTTAAGGTGAAACTATCATATATTTATATATTTATTTTTCAGAAAAAAATCTATCCTAATATGAAATATGGATTCTAGATACCCAAAACGATCTTGAAAAAGAACAAAGCTAGAAGATATATATTTTCTGATTTCAAACCATATAAAGCTACAATAATTGAAACAGTGTAGTACTGTTCTAAAGGCAGATATACAAACCATTGGAGTTAAATACCAGCCTAGAGCTAAATTCTTCCCTATATTGTCAAGTTATTTTTGACAAGGTTTCCATGAACATTTGGTGGTGGAAATAATAATCTTTTAAATAGTGTTGAAAAATAATAATTACATGGAAAAGAATAAAATTGGATCCTTACCTAATCCCATATACAAGTATTAACTCAAAATAGATAAAAGACCTAAATATAAATCTTAAGACTATAAACTTTTAGAAGAAAATCTGGGTCATAAAACCTCACAACATTGAAATTGGCAGTGATTTCTTGGATATGATTTCAATGGCACAGGCAACAGAAGAGTATACAAACTCCCTAAAAAATAAAAAAGATATTGTATATCCAAAGACAATGTAAACAGAGTTAAAAGTTACTAGTAGAATTGGATAAAATATTTCCAAATGCTATATCTGAAGGTATATTAATATTCCAACTAGAAATCCTAAAAATTAACAACAATAAAGGCAAACAATACCATTTAGAGATAGGTAAAAGACTAACATAAGTAATGAATCTCCAGAGATAACCAATCTTAGTTGTCTGTTGGATGGAAAATCTTGCATGCCTTCTTCTATTTTGTATCTCATGTAAGCTTAATTTAGTGGAGAGGAGGAGGTTTTCAACCTAATAGCCAAGCACAGTAATGGTCTATATTTCACTAAATTGAAGTGAGGTGTAATCTTACACTTACATACATGTACCTATACACATATGCAAGACACATTTTCAGTTGAAATCAGTAAAAAACTGGCTAATTTGAGAAATTTATTTTTTTTGGTACTGGGGATTGAACCCAGGGAATTCTATTCCCAAGCTATACTCCAATTCTTTTTTATTTTCTTTTGCTTTGAAATAGAGTTTCCCTATGTTGCTGAAGCTGTCTTTGAACTGTGATCCTCCTGCCTTAGTCTCCCAGGCACTGGGATTACAAGTAACCTGGTCAATAAATTTTTAAAAAAATTATAATACTTTGATATTTTGGTAGTGATTTCATTAAACCTGTATATCAATTTGAAGAGAACTGACATTTTTACTACGTTGAATCTCCCAATTCAAGAACACAGTATTTCCCTACACTTGAATAGATTGTTGACTTCTTTCATTAGTTCTTTGTAGTTTTCAGCATGCAAATTCTGTCCCTGTTGGTTTTCCTCCATAGATTTATGGCTATTTCATTTATTTCAAGTAACTAAATATAGTATTGTAATTTCGTTCCATGTGTTCATTGCTAAGAGAGAATTATAACTGATTTTGGCATGTTCATCTTGTATCCCGTGACCTTGCTGAGCTTATTTACTAGTTCTTGGAGTTTTTGTTGTAGACTTCTTGGAATTTTCTGCACAGATGATTCTGTCCTCTCAAGTAGGGACAGTTTAATTTCTTTCTTTCTAATCTGTGTGCCAATAGTCTTTGGAAAAAGGTGCAAAAAGTTAATTCAATGGGGGGCAGAAATTAATTCAATCTGTAAAAATTCACTCAGTGAAGTGCAGTTTTTTCAACATATGGTGCAGGAGCAATTGATCATCCATAGGCAAAATGAATAAATAAGGAAATGAGTAAACAAAACAACCCCTGAAACCCAAACCCCCAAATACCTTGACTAACCCCACATTACACAGTATACAAAAATTAACTAAAATGGCTATAGATTTAAATTTGAACTGTAAAACTACAAAAATTTTTAGAAGAAAATATAGGGCCTAGAGAAGAGGTTTTTTTTTTTTTTTTGACATGACACAAAAAGCACTATTTAAAAAGAAAAACAGTATGGAGAATCCTCAGAAGAATGGGAACAAATCTACCATTTGATCCAGCAATACCACTTCTGGATATCTACCCAAAAGAAAAGAAACCAAACTACCAAACTAATACATGTGTATCTATGATCATAGCTGCACAATTCACCATAGCCAAACTATGGAACCAGCCAAGATGTCCATCAACAGATGAATGGATTACAAAACTGTGGGATATGCACACAGTGGAATTTTACTCAGCCATCAAAAAAACCTCAATTACATCATTTTCAGGGAAATGGATGGAACTGGAGGACATTATGCTGAGAGAGATTAGTCAGTCACAAAAAATAAGAAATCAGATGCTTTCCCTAATATGTGAGAGTTAGGGAGAAATGGGTCATAGGAGGAACTCTAGATGAAAAAGGAAATCCTATAGAGGAGCAAACAAGACAACCTAAAGGAGGAGAAAGGAGGGGGGAAGAGGAATATCTCTAAAACACACAATGTACTTAAACATATCGAAGTCAAGCACTAAGCCAAGCAAGGGAGGGAGGATGGGGAGGGAATGGGGTGAGAATTGGGTAGGCTTTAAATCAGTGATGTGTACATTTCTGTACACACAAGTTTTTTACCCCAATATGATGTATGACTATAATGCACCAATAAAAATTTAAAAAAGAAAAAAGAATTGATAAGTCAAACTTCATCTAAATTAAAAATCTTTTGCACTGGGTAAAACCCTGTTAAAGTAATGAAAAGATAATTTGTGGACTGGGAGCAAATATTTGCAAGCCACATATCTGACAAAGAATTCATGTCTAGATTATATTAAAGAACTCTCAAAACTCAACATTAAAAAACAACAAAATGGACAAACAGTATGGGCTGATTTTTCATCAAAGAGAATATGCAGATAGCAAGTAAGCTCATGAAGAAATATTGTCAGTAATGTCGGGGAACACAGTTAAGACCCTGATGAGCTATAACTACACTTCCATTAGAACAGCTGAAATAAAAAATAAATAATAAGATCACTGACAGTATGAAACAGTGCTGAAGATGTGGAGAAACTGTGTCTTTCATATATTTCTGGTAGCAAAGTAAAATGGTACAGCCATTTCACTATGCTATTTATCAATTTCTTTAGAAAATACACTTGTATAATCCAGAAAAATTCATCCTAGGCATTTATCCTAGAGAAATTAAAAAAAAATTATGTCTGTCTAAATCCTCTACATGAGACGGGCGTGGTGGTGCATGCTTGTAATCCCTGCGCTTGGGAGGCTGACACAGGAGGATCGCACGGGTTTGAAGCCAGCCTCAGCTACTTAGTGAGGCTCTCAGCAACTTAGTGAGACCCTGTTTCCAAATTAAAAAAAAATATTAAAAAAAGGTCTGAGAGTATAGCCTGGAGGTAGAAAGCCTCTGGGTTCCACCCCCAGTACCACCAAAAAAAAAAAAAAAAAAATCCTCTACATGACTGCTCATAGTGGTTTTGGTTGTAACAGTCCCAGACTGGAACCATACAAAATGTTCTAAAATAAGCCAGTAATTAAACAAAATGTGGTACATAGATTCCATGGACCGCGATTCAGAAATGACAAGGGATTATTCATACATGAAACAGCTTGGGCAGACCTCAAGGACATTATTCTGAGTGAAAAAAAAGTCAATCTCTAAAGGTCACACATTGTATGATGATATTTATATAAAGTTTTAAAGTGACAAAAGTCTAGCACTGGAGAACAAATTAGTGGCGCCAGGGGTTCAGGATGGCGGGGTAGGAGGAAGAGCAGGGCGACTAGGAAGGGAAAGCGTGAGGGAGACTTTTGTGGTTATGGAAAGGTCTGTATCTTGGTTGTGGTGAAGGTCACGCCCATCCACCCGAGTGGCAGACTGACAAACAACACACTGCCTGTACCAATGCCAGCATCCTTGTGTTGATACCATGTCATAGTTATGTATCATAGAATGATGGCGAAAACTGGATGAAAGGTACAAGGGACAACTCTGTACTATGTCTGTGACTTCTTATGAATCAGTAGCTCTTTCAAAATAAAAAGCAACCCCTCCAAATAATCTAGGCATACCAAAAGATGTAGAATACAAAACCCACCATGTGTCCACCACTCAACATAAGAAAAAAAAATATTACAAAGCTCCCTCGGTACAACTCTCTCACGGCCCAGCTCACATTTGCCCTCCGCTGTCCACTTTCCTAAAGGAACCATGATTCTGAATTTGGTGTTTTATCATAGTCTACCCCTGCTATAAATATATGCACCTTTAAATAATGTGTATTTTTGATTTGTATACTCTAATGCCATATAAATAGGACTGTGCTGTCAAGCTGTGATTATCCTTTTATATTTTCCCTCAGCTATGTTTTTGAGATTTGTTAAGGTACATATAGCATTAGTTTAATCACTTGCATGGTGGTGTAGTCTGTTGAATCAATTTGTCACAATTGTCCATTTCTTCGACGATTTACACGATTGTATCCAAATTTGTAGCCGTCATTTTTATAAGTGTGCCCTTGACCACGTGTAGAAGAGTTTTTAGGGGATGTGTCCTGGGGGGGAACCGGTGGGTGATGGATTATGAGCATCTTTGGCACTATTAAGTACTGTCTGCTGGTCTCTGAAGTGGGGTTCCCAGTATCATGCAAGAGCTGTTGTGCCATGTGCTGTCAGGATCTGTTAGTGTTAAAATCGTTGACAATCTAATGGGTGTGAAATGGGATTATATTGTGGTTTGAATTTATATTCCCCACCTTTGGTGATTTTGAGCACTTAAAATATAAGGTTTTTTTTGAGTATTTTGGTAGCATCTTATTCTTTACCTATTTTTTTCTTTTGGGTAGTTTGCCTTGTTCTTTGTAGAAGTTCTTTATATAATATAGATACAATTTCCTTCTTTGTTTTTGTTTGCAGTACTAGGGATTGAACCCAGGGGCATTGTACCTCCAAGCTACACCACCAGCATTATTTTTTATTCTTTATTTTGAAATAGGGTCTCACTAAGTTGTGGAGAGCCCCACGTAGTAACTGAGGCTGGCTGCGAACCTGTGATCCTTCTATTTCAGTCTCCTAAGAACTGGGATTACAAGGGTGTACTACCAGGCCTGGCTATATAAACAATTTTCTATTGTTTACATGTGTTGCAAATAACTTCATTAGAACTATGACTTGTATGCTCATCATGTTTATGGTGCCTTTTCATGTCCCAAAGCTTTAATTATAATTGGGTTGAAATGACTAATGTTTTATAGTTTGTGCTTTTTGTGTCTTGCTGAGAAATTTATTTCCTGCCTCCATGTTATATTTTCCTATATTTCAAATGTCTAAATGTTTTAAAGTTTTGCTTTTCATATACAGGTCTTAATTCATTTGCAATTGGAATTTTGTGTATGGTGAATGGTAGAGACCAAATAAATTATATTTCCATATCAAGAGTCATCCCAGCACCATAGTTCTATTGACTTCATGTTATATCTTTATCCTAAGATCTGCGAGGCTTCCCGTGGCACATGTCAAGTTATTTTTGTATACATGGTTCTCTTTGGGGACTCTTGATTCTTCTAATTAATCTAATCACTCATTCTATGCCAATACCACATTGTTTTGATCCATACAACATTATTTTATTATTATTATTATTATTATTATTATTATTATTATTATTATTACAGTACTGGGTATGGAACCCAGGGACATTCTACCTCCGAGCTACACCCCCAGCCCTACTTTTTTTTTCTTTATTTTGAAACAGGGTCTCACTGGCCGGGCGTGGTGGCTCACACTTGTAATCCCTGCGCTTGGGAGGCGGAGACAGGAGGATCATGCTGGTTCGAAGCCAGCCTTGCTGGCTTAAGAGACCCTGTTTCCAAATTAAAAAAATATATAAAAATAGGTCTGGGAGTGTAACCCAGAGATAGAAGGGTCTCCAGGAACCCCAGTGCCACACACACACACACACACACACACACACACACACACACACACACGAAAGAAACAGGGTCTCACTGAGTTGCAAAGGGCCTCACTACGTAGCTGAAGCTGGCTACAAACCCAGATCCTCCTGTTTCAGGTTCCCAAATGCTGGGATTACAAGCGTGCACCACCACTCCCAGCTACCTACAACCTTATTAATAGTGTTGATTTCAGATAAGGCAAGCCTACCCGCCTGATTTTTCCTTATCAAATTGTCTTGAGCATTCTTGGCCATTTGCTTTTCCCGAGAAATGAGCAATTTCTATAAAAAATCCTTTGGGTATTTCATTGGAATTTTGCTAAATTATATTTTGGGGAAAATTGACATCTGTGATATTTAATATTTTTATTCTTTAACCTTGAACATTTTACAATTACCTTTTTTTTTCTTTTTGGTACTGAGATTGAACCTAAGGGCATTCTACTTTGGAGCTATATCCCCCCCCTTTTTTTTTTTTACTAGGAATTGAACCCAGGAGCATTCTGCTTTCCAGCTACACTTCAGCCCTTTTTTTTTTTTATTTTATTCTTTACTTTGAAAACAGTGTCTCACTAAGTTGCGAAAGACCTCAGTACTTAGCTGAGGCTGGGTCCCCCCCCCCCCCCCCCCGCAAACCCAGATCCTCCTGTCTCAGTCTCCCAAGTACTGGGATTACAAGTGTGTGCCACCACCCCTGGCTTTTATTTGTTATTTTGGAACAAGTCTTACTAAGTTGCTGAGGCTGGCCTCCAACCTGTGATCTTCCTGTCTCAGACTCCCAAGTACTGGGATTGCAGCCATGTTCACCACACCCAGCTCCAGTTTCTCTACTTTACAATCTCTTTGAGTACTCAATAAGACATTAAGAAGTGTTTAATAATTTATTCATAAAAGTCTTGTGCACCTAATTCTTACCTTATGGCTTTTTTTTTTTTTTTTACATGGGGTTGTATGTTGCCCAGCCTAGTCTTGATGTCTGGGGCTCAAATGATCTTCCTGCCTCGGCTTCCTGAGTGCCAGGACTCAGGTGCTACAGGTGTGTGTCACTGTGCTCAGCTAAAATGCTTTATAATTCTACTTGCCATTGTAAAGCGCATTTAAAATTGGCCTATCTAATTGATGCTGGTGTAAGATTATGATTCATTTTGATATAATAATTTTATATCTTCCCCTTTGCTACATTTCTTTATTAGTTTTGATTATTAAAAAGTTGTCATGGGTATTCTACATGGAAATCATATTATTTGAAAAAAATTTGCTATTTTTACTTCTAGTAAAATGCTGAGTAGAAGCAAGGAAAGTGGCAAAAAAAAATTGGAAAGAAGCAAAGTATCCACACTTTGTTCCTGATTTGAAAAAAAAAATTAGCTCACCATGAGTATGATGCTTTATAAGGTTTTGGTGGCTGATAGAAGATCTAACCTATTTCTAATCTGATAAGTTCCTAATGTGTTTTTAAGTAAAAGGTTTCCTAACACTATTAATTTGATTATGCAGTGTCTGTACCTTCTTCTGTTAATGTGACTTATTGCTTTAGTAGACATTCTGATATTGAACTTTCTTTGCGCTTGTGGGGCAAACCTTACATGGACTTGACATATTTTGTTTTTACACATTATTTGGTTCAGTTTGTTCAATTTTACTTAATATTTTACATCTATTTGCATAAGTGAGGTTGGCCTGAAATGTTTCTTTCTCATTTTAGAACTCTCATAAGTTGATGGATTTTCTTTCTTTTCCTCTTCACTGAAATAGTATGAATAAGACTGAAATTATTTCTTGTGAGCTGGATGTGGTGGAGTACGCTTGTAATCCCCGTACTTGGGAGGCTGAGACAGGAAGATCGTAGGTTCAAAGCCAGTCTCAGCAATTTAGCAGGGCTCTCAGAAACCTAGTGAGACCTTGTTTCCAAATAAGAAATAAAATTGGGCTGGGGATGTAGCTTGGAGGTAGAATGCCTCTTGGGCTCAATCCCCAGTATTCATCCCCATTAAAAAATATATTTCTTGTGATTTTGGTAGACTATGCTTATAAAATCTGACCAAGGGAAGATTCCTTCTTGTCCCTCTGAAATGAGTAACTACTAATTCAGTTACTTTAATGATTAGTATAATCTTTTTTTCCTTGGGTCAGTGTTTTTGAATTTTGCTAGGGAACTTACTATTTTGTTGTTCATGGCTGAATAAAACTCCCTGCGTGTATATAGCATATTTTAAAAATTCATTTTACTTAGGCTTTCAACTCCATGGTTATAAAGTTTTCATCCCACCTCTGATCTAATCTATGCATTTAAAAACTGGAAAATTTCCTCTGGCATAATTTCTAGAAGTTTTATTTTATATTTTCATTTCAAATTAATTTATTTCAATATATTTAAAAATTTGTATTAGAGTTTCTTTCTCGAGCCATAGGTTTTTTTAGAACTGTATTTCTATTTCTTTTTCTTTTCTTTTTCTTTTTTTTTTTTTTTTTGGTGGTACTAGGGGTGGAACCCAAGGGCTTTTCTACCTCCAGGCTATACTCCCAGACCTATTTCATACTCTATTTGGAAACAGGGTCTCACCAAGTTGCTGAGAGTTTCACTCAGTAGCTGAGGCTGGCTTCAAACCTGTGCGATCCTCCTGTCTCAGCCTCCAAAGAGCTGGGATTACAAGCGTGCGCCACCACGCCAAACAGAACTGTATTTCTTAATTTCCAGGCATTTGGTATTTTCCTAGTTATCATTGTTTATACTTTACTTCTAGCTTAATCATATTTTACTCATTGAAAAGGTTCCATATTTTAAAACTTCAAAACTTACAGAACTCTCTTTTAGCCACCATATGGGCAGTTTATATAAGCTTTCATAAAATGTTTGAAAATAGTTGTATTATTTCACACTTATTATTTCATTTTTGTTTCTTAGGCCAAATTTGTTAATTTTATTCTTCACCTTTTCTGTATTACTGATTCATTTGTTCATTCTAAGTTATAGGGAGAAATATGTTATTCCCTACTGTGTTGATATAATAATATATATTTTTTTGTTCTGTCAAATTTTATTTTTATATTTTGTGGGCATATTATTAGACAGATAATTTAAAATCATGATAGTTTTCCAATGAATTGTGCTTTTTAATTTGTTTTTCAAACACAGAGTCTTGCTATGTTGCCCGAGCTGTTTTCCAACTTCCAAGCTGAAGTAATCTTTCTCTCTCAACCTCTTGAGTGCGGAGAATTACAGGTGTGCACTACCATGCCCAGCTGAATTGCACTTTTTATATTATGAAGGGGGCTAATTTCTCACTGGAAATTGTATTCATCAAAAAGTTGTTTTGCCTAGTATTAGTATAGCTACAGTAGTTTTCTTTTGGTAAATGTTTACATGACCTTAGCAACTCAGTGAGATTCTGTTTCAGAATTAAAAATAAAATAGGGTTTGAGTTGTAGCTCAGAGGTAGAACACTCCTGTATTCCATTCCCAGCACCAAAACAAAACAAAACAAAACAAAATATTTGCATGGTACATATTTTTCATCCTTTTTCATTTGATATTTATATAACTTTTTTTTATGTGTATCTCAAAAACAATCCCCAATGGGGTTTTTAGAAAGTCCAATATGATAGCATTTGACTTCTACCTGGAACCTGTAGTTTACTTATACTTATTATACTTCCTAATTTATTTAGATTTATATGTACTTTTATAATTTGTGCTGTGTTTTTCCTATTTGCCCTATGTTTGCTTTTGTCTCTTTTTGACTTCTCATGAAATTGATGGAGCATGTCTTTTATCTTCTTAAAAAATATAACAAACTCCCCTGTATTCATACTCAGATTCAACATGGCTAATCATGTTTTGTTTATCTCTTTATCCCTATTTCTCTGTACTTCTAGTTTATTTTGAAAACAATCTCATATCATTTTATTTTAATATTTTAAAATCCATCTCTAAGCCGAGTGTGGTGGTGCATGCTTGTAATCCCAGCATTCGGGAGGCTGAGACAGGAGAATCACGGCTCATGGACAGCCTCAGCTACTTAGTGAGGCCCTTTGTAACTCAGTGAGACCTGGTTTCAAAATAAAGAATAAAAAATAGGGCAGGGGGTGTAGCTTAGAGGTCAAATGCCCCTGGATTCCATCCCCAGACCCGCAAAAAAAAAAAAAAATCCATCTCTAAGAATTGGGCATGTTGGCACACACCTGTAATCCCAGTATTTGGGAGGCAGAAATAGGAGGATCAAAGGTTCAAAGCAGCTTGGGCAACTCAGATAGACTTGACTCAAAAACAAAATGGCTACGAGCCATTGAATAAAAAACTAAACTGCTTTGAATGATGTACCTGCAAAGTTGATTTGGTCCCGTGGATTTCAGTGTCACCCTCACTGATGTACCCATTTTAAACCTAGCATCCTCCTGTCTTAGCCTCCCAGGCACTGGGATTACAGGCATGTGCCACTGCCCCCAGCTCTATTGTTTATTTTTACTGTAGGTAAAAATGTACATACATTCATATCCCATACCTTTTCTTAGATAAAATGTTAACATAGCATACCTATTTTTCTCTACCTCACCTTTGTCACTTAGCACCAAACCTTTTCTCAGGGGCATCATTGTCTCTCTGTGAACCTACCGTAGATTATCCAACCAGTTCTCTGCTGATGAATAGTTGGCTGACTTCCAGGTTTTGCTATTATAAAGATAGATACAAGGAATAGAATTGTGCCTTGTCTTTTTGTATTCTTTATCAGCGTCTTTTCAAGATACACAGAATAATAACTTCTGAATTAAAGGATAAATGCATATGTAATTTTCCTAATTATTGATAAATTAACCTCCACAGGATGCACAGTTTTGCATTTTTACCAGCAATATATGAGAATGTTTCTCCATAGCTTCTCCAATGGGGTGTGTTGTCATACTCTGGGGCTTTTGCCAATCTGATAGGTGAGAAACTCAGGGCAGTTTAGTTTGCATTTCTCTTTTGTGAGCAAGGCTTCCCATCTTTTCAAATGGCTAATGCCACTTTTCTCTCTCTCTTCCTTTCTCTCTCTCTCTCTCTCTCTCTCTCTCCTTTCTTTTCTTTCTTTTGCAGTACTAGAGATGGGACCCAGGGGCATTCTACCTCGAGCAACACCCCCAGCCCTACTTTTTATTCTTTACTTAGAAACAGGGTCTCACTGAGTTGCAAAGGACCTCACTAAGTAGCAGAGGCTGGTTTCGAACCTGTGCGATCCTCCTGTCTCAGCCTCCTGAATGCTGGGATTACAAGCATGTGCCACCATGCCTGGCCTAGATTAATGCCATTTGCATAGTTCCTACTTTTAAAGTATGAATATACATATAGTAAAAATAATCCTTTTAAATTTAGAGTTTTGAGTTAGGTGAAATGGAAAGGTTTGTACAGCCACAGTCAAAATATAGAACTGATTCATCACCTTTCAAATGTCCCCTGAGTCTCTTGGAGGTCAAATCTTTTGCTATCCCTGCAGCCATAGAGTCCTTTTAGTTCCTTCTCAGTGTGGATGTGGTTTTCCCCGTGAGGTAGGTGTGTTGGAAGCTTGGCTCCAGGGTGCTGATGTTAAGAGGAGTGGGACCTTTTGAAGGTGGGGCCTCGTGGAAATCATTAGGTCACTGGGGCCACTGTTCTTGGGAGGGTTTAGTGAAGGCTCAGGGAACTCCAGTTAGTTCTTGTGGGAGGAACTGTCATAAAAGGGCAAGACTGGCCCCTCTTGCCATGATGCCAGCCACCACCATGGGTTGCAGCCAAGGGCTGGTCCAGACTTTTAGCCTCCAAAACTGTGAGCTAAGTAAACCTCTTCTCTTTATAAGTTACCCTGCTACAGTTATTTGTATTATAACAATGGAAAAATGATAGAATTCCTATAGATTTGCTTTTGAAAATATCACATAAGTGTTGCAGTATGGTGCATAGCATTTTGAATCTCGCTTCTTTTGCTTAATGTAAAACCTTTGAAGTTGTGGTTCATTCCTTTTTATTGCTGAGTAAAATTATTTGATCATTGCATGGATTTATTACATTTTGCTTATCAAAGGGAAAAGACATTTGAGCACAGTTTAGGTTAATTACTTAATGAATTTTTATTTATTTATTTTTTTGGTGGTACTGGAGGTGGAACCCAGAAGCTTTCTACCTCCGGGCTATACTCCCAGACCTTTTTTATATTTTATTTGGAAACAGGGTCTCACTAAGTTGCTGAGAGCCTCACTAAGTAGCTGAGGCTGGCTTTGAACCCATGCGATCCTCCTGTCTCAGCCTTCCAAGCGCGGGGATTACAAGCGTGCGCCACCATGTCCGGCACTTAATGAATTTTAAGATGGGATATTGTTATATTTCCAAGGCTGGTCTTGAATTTCTGGGCTCAAGTGAACCTTCTGCCTCAGCTGTCTGAGTCTCAGAGACTACAGGTGTGCACCACCACGCCTGGCTAGATTCTAGATTTTGGATTTTGTGAATAAAGCTGCTATATATATTTACATGTAGGTTTTCTTGTAAACATTGGTTTTTATCTCATCTGAGTAAATACCTAGGAGTAAAATTTCTGGGTCATATAGTAAGACTATGTTTAACTTTGTAGGAAAATGTCAAATGGTTGTCTCAAGTGTCTGTGGATTTTGTTGTTCTTTCTTGTTTGTCTCTGTGCTCTTATACCAGCTGTGCAGTGGTATGTCACTGTGGTTTTACCTTGCATTTCCCTAGTGACTTATAATGTTGAACATGTGTTAACCTGCCACCTGCATATCTTCTTTGGTGAAATGTAAATCTTTTGTCTATTTAAAAATATTAGGTTGTTTGATGATTGGCAAGATTTGAGATTTCTTTATATGTTCTAGACACAAATCCTTTATCAGGTAAGTGATCTGCAAATATTTTCTCTCAGTATGTAGCTTGTATTTTCAGTCACTTAATATGTACTTCATAGAACAAAAGTTTTAAATTTTTATAAAGTCTGATTTATCAATTTTCTCTAAAGGATTGTGCTTTTGGTGTGTTAGTTAAGAAATTGTTGTCTGCCCTTAGTTCATAAAGATTTCTTTATGAACTTTTATAAAGTTCTAGAAGTTTTATACTTTTAGATTTCATATTTATGTCAGTTGTTGATTTTGAGTTAGTTTTTATTTTTTGTAGTACTGGGAATGAAACCCAGTGGCTTTCTACCTCCGGGCTACAACCTCAGACCTATTTTACATTTTTTAAAATTTTGAAACAGGGTCTCACTAGGCTGCTGAGAGACTCACTAAGTATCTGAGGCTGGCTTCGAACCTTCATGATCCTCCTGTCTCAGCCTCCCAAGTACTGGGATTACAAGCGTGAGCCACCACACCTGGCTTGAGTTATATTTTATATATGGTACAAGATATGGATTGTGGTTTCTTTTTTGCATACGGACACCAATTTGTTTTGCCATTATTTGTTGGAAAGAACATTTTCTCTCTATTTTAATGTTACAGACTGTATCAAATAATTCTATTAACTAAAATTCCTGTGGGTCAAATTCTTTTGCTTGTTGTTTCTAATGAATCCTGCTCACTCCATCCTTCCACATTTGTTCTGTAATTTGGGCTTGTTTCCTTTTATGTAGTGGAGCGTTATCAGTGGAATTCTATGCCACGACGTATATGAAGATATTTCCTTCTAGAGGTATCTTATGTTTGTTTCTTTTTTTAAAATTTTTTATTGGTGCATTGTAGTCGTCTTAACGGAGTGCAAGATAGTGGAGGCATACATGCACATACATGCACACATCATCCAATTCCCGTCCCATTCTCTCTCCTCCCTCCTTCTCATGTTTGGCTTAGTGACTGATATGTTTGTTAATGTTCATCATGAACATTAATGAATTTCTCTCTTCCCGCTTCCATCCCCTCAGTTAGGTCGCCTTATTTGCTCATCTCCTTCTTCGTCTAGTGTTCTTCCTATGATTCATTTTCTCCCTAGCTTTTGTATACTAGGGAGAACATCCAAATTCTTATTTTTTGTGACTGACTGATCTCACTTAGCATAATGTTCTCTGGTTCCATTTATTTCCCTGTAAATGATGTAACTGTTTTTCTTTATGGCTGAGTAAGATTCCATTGTGTGCATATCCCATAGTTTTGTAATCCATTCATCTGTTGATGGATATCTTGGCTGGTTCCATAGTTTGGCGATTGTGAATTATGCAGCTATGAGCATAGATACACATGCATTAATTTGGTAGTTTGATTTCCTTTCTTTTGGGTAGATACCCAGAAGTGGTATTGATGGATCATATGGTATGTTTGTTCCCATTCTTCTGAGGATCTTCCATACAGTTTTCCAAAGTGGTTGCACTAATTTGCAGTCAGTCCCACCAACAATGTATTAGAGATTCCACTTTTCTACATCCTCACCAGTGTTTGTTGTTGTTTGCATTTTGAATGATTGCCATTCTAGTTGGAGTTAGGTGAAATCTCTGTGTAGTTTTGATTTGCATCTCTGATTGCTAATGATCTTGAGCATTTTTTCATGCATTTACTGGCCATTTGAATTTCTTCTTCCATGAAGTCTATTCAGTTCACTTGCCCATTTTTTTGATTAGGTTATTTGTTTTCTTACTTCTGAGTTTCTTGAGTTCTCTGTATAGTCTAGATATTAGTCCTCTATTGGAGGAGTAGGTGGCAAAAATCTCCAATTCTGTTGGTTCTTGGTTGAGGTTCTTGATGGTTTCCTTTGCTTTACAGAAGATCTTCAGTTTAATGCAATCCCACATGTTAATCTGCCTTTTAGTTTCTTGTGCCTTTGGGGTCTTGTTGAGAAAGTTCTTACCTGTGCCTGTCTGTTGCAGTGTTGGACCTATGCCCTTTTCAAAGAGCTTCAAGGTCTCTGGTCTAATTTCCAAGTCTTTGATCCATCTTGAACTGACTCTTGTGCAGGATGAGAAAGTGGGGTTTATTTCCATTTTTCTGCTTATGGTTAACCAGTTTTGCCAACACCATTTGTAGAACAGGCTATCTTTTTTCCAGTGTATGTTTTTTGTACCTTTGTCAAAAATCAATTGGCCATAAGTGTGCAGATTTGTTTCCGAGTCTTCTATTCTGTTCTTTGGTCTAGTGTGTGTGTGTGTGTGTGTGTGTGTGTGTGTGTGTGTGTGTATGCCTGTACCATGCTGTTTTATTACTATGGCTTTGTAGTATAGTTTAAAGTCAGGTATTATGATTCTTCCTGCATGGTTTTTGTTGCTGAGAACTAGTTTGGCTATTCAGGTTTTTTTTTTTTTTTTGTTATTCCAAATGAATTTAAGGACATTTTTATGTCTGCAAGGAATGACCTTGGTAATTTAATGGGTATTGCATTGAATCTGTAGATCACTTTTGGAAGTATGGCCATTTTTATGAAATTTATTCTGCCTATCCATAACATGGAAGATCTTTCTATTTTCTAAGATCTTCTTTGATTTCTTTTTTCAATGTGTTATAATTTTTTGTAGAGGTCTTTTACCTGCTTGGTTAAGTTTATTCCTAAGTTCTTTATTTTTTTGTGGGATATCCTGAGTGGGAATGTTTTCTGGATTTCTTTCTCTGTGGATTTATGGTCAGTATACAGAAAAGTGTTAAATTTTTAAAGATTGATTTTGTATCTAGACACCATGCCGAATTTGTTGATCAGTTCTCTAAACCTTTTGGTTGAGTTTGTTGGGTCTTCTAAGTATAGTATATCATCTGAAAATAGTGAGAGTTTGAGTTCTTCTTTTCCTATTTGTACTCCTTCAATTTCCTTTTCTTGCCTTATTGCTCTGGCTAGAGTCTTAAGTGCTATATTGGAAAGAAGTGGTGATAATGGACATCCTTGTCTTATTCCTGTTTTTTGGGAGAATTTTTGCAGTTTTTCTCCATTTAATATGATGTTGGCTCTGGGCCTATTGTATATTGACTTTATGATGTTGAAGTATGTTCCTTCAATTCTGATTCTTTGCAGAGATTTTAGCATAAATGGATGTTGGATTTTGTCAAATGTATTTTCAGTGTCTATTGAAATGATCGTGTGATTTTTGTCTTTGGTTATGTTTATGTGATGAATTACTTGGATTGATTTTCACATGTTGAACCAGCCTTGCATCCTGGGATGAACCTTACTTGGTTATGGTCTATGATTTTCTTGATGTGGGTTTGAATGCATTTTGCTAGTATTTTGTTTAGCAGTTTTGCATCCAAGTTCATCAATGATATAGGCCTGTAGTTTTCCTTCTTTGAGATGTCTTTATTTGGTTATTAATGTGATATTGGCTTCATAGAATATATTTGGGAGAGTCCTGTTTCTTTCTATTTTGTGAAATAGATTGAGGAGTATCAGGATTAGATCCTCTATAAAGGTTTTATAAAATTCACTTGGGAAACCATCTGGTCCTGGGCTTTTCTTTGATGGTAGGTTCTTTATTACTATTTCAATATCCTTGATTGCTATTGGTTTATTTAAATTTTCTACATCTTCTTTACTCAGTTCAGGAAGGTTGTATTTATCTAGAAAGTTGTACCTGTGTATCGACCTCTTGTTCTATGTTTGGAAATTTTTCTGCTATTACTTCCTTGAAAAGATTGTTGATTCCTTTGGTTTCACCTTCTATTTCCTGTTCTATGCTAATTATTTTTAGGTTCGCTCTTTAAAAATGGGCCCATATTTCTTCAATGTCCAATTCATGTCCTTGAATTGTTTTTTCTAAGTTATATACTATGCATTCATTTTTGTAGTGATCATCTTCTAGGAGTGAGATTCTATTCTCCATGTGGTCTAATTGATTGTTTATAGTTTGAATTGATGCCTTCACTTGAATGATTGCATATTTTCTTTCACACTCTCTTTAAATTCTTTTTGGAACTCCTGTATTATTTCTACAGTTACATTCCTGATTTGACCTTCTGGAGATTCCTGCAATTCTGTGTTGTCACATTCTGTTATTGTGGTGTTATAAGAGTTCATTGCTTCCTTGTTATTCCTCCTTCTCATGATTTCTAAAGTTTGTATCTGTTGCTTTTGGTAGATTTCTCTCAGTCTCTAGGTGTCAGCTGATATATCCAAGGGAAAGTTGTGTTGTATTCAACAGTGAAGGTTGACTGAGGAGGGAAGTGAAGTCGTAAATACAAGAATAGAGTAAAGCCGCTGATAGGATTAAATAGTATGAAAGTATGAGTTTGGTAAAGTAGTATATAGTAGAAAATAGAGATAGTGAATCTGTAGTAGTAGTAACCAATGTAGAGTTTTTAGTATAGTGGTATAAAGTGGATTTAATATAAGACAAGGAAGAGAAAAGAAGAGAGAGAAAAAAAGAAAAGAGATGGAGAGAAGAGAGTAGGTATGTACAGGGGAAGAAGCTTGGGAGAAGGGTTGGGAATAGAGCAATCAAACAAGCATACACACTCACACCAAACCAAACCAAACAATAAAATAAAATAAAATAAAATAAAATAAAATCCTTATAAATATATGAATATTCAGCAGACTGGGCCTCTGCAGAATCTCTCTGTGTAGACACTGAGTGCCACTGGCACATTTCCTGCTGCAAGCCTGGTTCTCTGAGTTCTTTTCTGTCTATGCAAATGGCTGGTATCAATGGGGCTGGATCTAGTGTTAAGCATAGATCACCCTCCATACTTTTCACAGATGTGAAGTCTTGGTCTCTCCCTGCCTCAGTAGGTGGCAGATGCCTCTGAGACCAAACTCAATGTAAGAGTCTCTGTTCTCCACAGCTAGGGCTGAGTTGATCTGACTTTTCCCCATTCACCACAATTACATGGTCTGTGGTGATCCTGGAGAGCCTACTAGTGGGATTTAGTGTTAAGTGTAGGTCTCCCCCCACACTTTCCACTGATGTAGCGCCTGAGTCTGTCTTAGCTTCTGTTATGTCCAACAGCAGACTCAATCCCATCTTTGCTGGGTTGAACTGCAAAGTCTCAGAACTAGGGAGTTTAATGCAGCTGCGCTACTCCCTGGGGGTGCAGTGCTGGGTGTTCTCCTGCGGAGACAGTGGCTTCATTTTCAGTGTTGTTGAGCGTAGCTCTGTATCTTTGGAGGGCATGATGAGCTCAGCCGCCACTGCTGCAAATTGTAGCCAGTGTTTGCGCAGGAAGAACTGATGGCTTACAATTCCAATGATCTGCAGCTGCTTACTACACATCCTTGGTTGTTTTCTGTTCAGCTCTGGAGTCAAGTGCAGTGAGATAAGATGGTATCACCTTGGCGCCCGTGGCCACGGGGCAGGTGGGTTTCTTTTCTGCTCTCGGATTGCTTTTTTCCCTTCTGCCTTTAATTTATCATGCTCTTTTTATAGTTATGGTATTTTCTGGCTTTTTAAAGAACGCTGTTTTTAAGGCACTGAAGATCGAGTGTCAGCAGGACTGGTATGTGCTGATTCCCTTGGGCTCCATCTTCCTGGAAGTAGGCTTATGTTTGTTTTTGCCACGCACTTAAGACATTTGCAGAAGAGACCACTTTTATGTGACTTTCTCAATCAGGAGGTCCTGAGACCATGAATTCTTAGGATTATTTTGTCTACTCAGAATCCAGCCTAAAATTGGTGGGCTTGTGTGCTGCCTCCCTTTGCAATGGAGTAGATTTTTGTCTGATCTACCCTTGCAAGGAGACCATTAAACTCAAGGACCATTATTTTTCATGTATGACTCTGTTTCATTCAGGCCCAAAGTTTTGTTGCTTGTCCTTACCTGACTATTCAAACCCAAGCTCCTTTCTTTCTTTCTTTCTTTCTTTCTTTCTTTCTTTCTTTCTTTCTTTCTTTCTTTCTTCCTTCCTTCCTTCCTTCCTTCCTTCCTTCCTTCCTTCCTTTCTCTCTCTCTCTCCCTTTCTTTCTTTCTTTCTTTCTTTCTTTCTTTCTTTCTTTCTTTCTTTCTTTCTTTCTTTCTTTCTTTCTTTCTTTCTTTCTTTCTTTGTTTTTAAAATATAAGCCGGACGTGGTGGTGCATGCTTGTAATCCCAGCATTCGGGAGGCTGAGACTGGAGGATCACGATTTGTGAACAGCCTCAGCTACTTAGTGAGGCACTCCGTAACTTAGTGAGACCCTGTTTCAAAATAAAGAACAAAAATAGGGCAGGGGGTGTAGCTCAGAGGTCAAATATCCCTGGGTTCCATCCCCAGACCTGCAAAAAAATTTTTTATTATTTGTGGGACTGAGGATTGAACCCAGGTCCTCATGCATGTGACACAAGCACTCTCTCATGGAGCTATCTCCCCCCTTTTAAATTGAGACCAGCCAATGCTCTGAGCGCAGCCTTAGCATCAGTCACACTTACGCTCTGGCTCTCAGCTTCTTTGTTGTATTGCCTCTAGAGATTTCCCTTGTTCTTATGAGATCACCATGCATTTAAAAGGTGCCAGTTTGAGCCGGGCGTAGTGACGCACGCTTGTAATCCCCGCGCTTGGGAGGCTGAGACAGGAGGATCGCACAGGTTTGAAGCCAGCCTCAGCTACCGAGTGAGGCTCTCAGCAACTTACTGAGACCCTGTTTCCAAATAAAGTATAAAAAATAGGTCTGGGAGTATAGCCCAGAGGTAGAAAAAACCCCTGGGTTCCACCTCCAGTACCACAAAAATGATGCCAGTTTTATTTTATACAGCATTTCTAAGAATTTGGTAACAGATAGGTGTTTGGTTATCTCATCTGTCACATTGCTAGAAATAGAAATGAATTTATTCTTTTTTTTGTAGAGAGATGATACCTAGTGTCTGTCCAATATCTAGTTTGAATACCTAAAAAAAAGTTTGTGCAAGCTGGGCATGGTGACACATACTTGTAATCCCAGCGCTTGGGAGGCTGAGACAGGAGGACCGCACAGGTTCGAAGCCAGCCTCAGCTACTTAGTGAGGCTCTCAGCAACTTAGTGAGACCCTGTTTCCAAAAAAAGTATAAAATAGGTCTGGGAGTATAGCCTGAAGTTAGAAAAGCTCCTGGGTTTCACCCCCAGTACACACACACAGAAAAGTTGGGCTGATATATTTGAAGACTGAAAAGAGTGAAAGCAAGGATCTTATGTTTGTCTTTACATTTCTTATGTATAGTATACAGATACATAGAGAGTACCAATAAATTGTTTAAAGGAAGAAACAAATGGATCTAGGGCACACACATGCTGTTTTCTCAAGCCTATACTCCCATTTTTGTTTTCTTTCTTTTTGTGTGGTATTGGAGGTTGGACCCAGAGGTGCTCTACAACTGAGCTACACCATTGGCCCTTGCTATTTCTCATTCTGCAGCAAGGTCTCCCTACATTGCCCAGGCTGTCCTTGAACCTGCAATCCTCCTGTCTCCGCTTTCCAAGTAGTGGGATTCCAGGAGTGCTCTACCATGCTTGGACTGTACTCACTTCTAAACAACAAGAAATAAGCTATCTCAGCCGAGCTAAGGGCTTTGCTTATCCAAAAAAGGTTTCTTCTGATTTTGTGAATATTAAGGTATTCCTTACTTCCAAACTAATGTCGGCATATAGGATAAAAATCAGGTGGTTGGCAAGGCCATTTCCTCTCATTTTGGTGTCTTCTGTCCTGGGCCAAGTTTACATGTAGAAACTTTGCTTTCATAAGTGCTCATAAGCTGGATACCTCCCAATGCAGTACAGTTACATCAAAGGATGTTGATAGCAATGCCCAACCCCTCTTCCCAATGGTATTTGTACATGCATGAATACACATGCATAAATATATTCACGGTCAGGCGTGATGGCGCCCGCTTGTAATCCTCGCGCTTGGGAGGTGGAGACAGGAGGATCGCGCAGGTTCGAAGCCAGCCTCGCTGGCTTAAGAGACCGACCCTGTTTCCAAATAAAAATTGAAGTGTGGCCTGGAGGTAGGAGGGTTTCCAGGAACCCCAGTATCACCATAAATAAATAAATAAATAAATTCGCGTATTATAAATATACCGCACCTCTATAACTTCAGCTTACTTAGGAATTTGCCTGCCCAGAAGGAGGGCATTGCCAGTTGTGATCTGCCTTGGGGAATGGGGATCAGTACAACCTGCTGCCTTCCTGAAGCCCCATCTGGAGAAGTTACCATTCCCACCAGGCAGAGTGTGGCTGCATCCTATGACTTCCTGGAGAGGCTCTGTCAGGACTGACTGATGAACTGCCAGCCAAGGGGAGTTTTCATCAGACATTTCCAAAGCAATGGAAACTCTCTTGTGTGAGCCTTCAGGAGAAAACGGAGCCAGTAGCTGCCACACTGCCCCACCCAAGAATGAATGATATGAAGATTTTCAGGCAGGTTTGCATGAGATGGTGTCCATCACACTCTGGTTCCAGGTAGTTCAAGAAGCTACAGGTGGAAGAGGGTGGGGTGGAAGTGGGACAGGGCAGGTGGTGGACCTCAGGGCTGTGAGCAGGAGCAAAGGAAATGGTTTGCTCTGGGCATGGTGTGGAGAGTGGAGCGGGCATGGGGAGGTCGCTTCTAAGTCAAAGGCAGATGGATTCCTTGGGGCTGTTGGTTTATTGTCTGTCTATTTGCATTTGGGGCTTCAGAGGATGCTTAAACCAATGCAAATGAATGTGGTGTTGGCTTTCAGACAATTAGAGACCACAGATCTACTCCCCACCATAGAGTTTTTTAATTAGACAGCCATGCAGGTCAACCCGTGCCATATCTTTTCCTGCATTTATTAGGTGCAACTTCAGAGAGAAGCTAGCCAGATTGCCAATCTTATATGCTGCCCTGCCAGATTTTGTAGGGAGATATATGTCAACTATATAACCCACAAATAAATGCTGTATTTGTTGGTACCCATAAGCACATGCTGTTATAGAGACTTGGCCCCAAAGCCCTAGGCCCCAGTATGAAGTTGGACCACATCTGAGTGTAGGCCCCTTATCTCCAGGCCCAAGATTTTTTGCCTAGACTATTCCCCCTTTGATCCTTCTCTTATTTCTGTTTAGTTTTCCTCGGGATTAGAGAATGAGAACAAGGCAAAGAGGAAGTCCTGGGTTCATTTCACTAGGGATGAGAGATAAGGTACAGATGGCAATCTTAAAAGGAAGTTCATGGGACTCTGACCCATGCATATATATATGTCCAAGTAAAGGTACCGAGTAGACATTTAGATATGAATCTGAGTTTGGAGAAGCTTCTCAGGCTAAAGACGCACACGTGAGTCATCAGTCGATGCAGACAAAGAAATCCAAGAACTGAACCCTGGGACGCCTTAAACTTAATTGATTGAGGAGTTAAGATTTCATTTATTTTTGTCCTAATTATGTTTTTTTTTTCCTGTCTCCCACTGAGAATGTGAGCTCAGTAAGGACAGTGACCTTGTCCGTCTTGTGGCCCAGCACTAGCTTCTCCATGGAAATTTGTAGAATGAATGAGAAGATACGTACATTTGTGTGCTCGCTGGTGGTGTGAGGAGCCTTGGGGTGGCTGGTGTGAATCTGATAACAGCTTGGTGTGGGTGTGAGGGATTCTGACATGGCCTCTGTCCCTCCACACACACACTGTACCTTGAAGCTGTTTCTTGTTAGCCAGAAGAGGAGGGAGGGGCTGCGGAGAGGGGCCAGGAGCCTGCAGGATGACTGCAGAGGCCACCGCTTTTGAAGGGGCAGCTCCCCCGTCCTGTGAAGTGGCTCTCGGGGCAGCAGACTCTGTTGCTCAGAGATAGCCTCTCGGAGCGCTCACCTCGAGGCTGTGATTCTGTGTGCGTGTGTCGAAGCGGGTGGAAAGTGCTGTAATCCTGTTATCCTCGCTCTTTCCAGCTCAGGAGTCCAAAATGCAATTCCCAGAGAACATCGGCAAACATAATGGACGCAGAGCCAGAGGAAATGCCAAAGGGCTTGGGTGTCTTCGCCGGCCCCCGATGGAGCCGGCCCTAGTGAGCTCACGCCTGGCCAGTGAACGCAGCCCTAGCCTTGCCTCGTTCCCGTGCTGCTCCCCTTCCTGGGCCACTTGCTCCGTCTCCGTGAGGCCCAGCTATACCCCACCCTTCCACACACGTGCCCTTCCTGCTGTATCCCCTGTGCCCACACACAGCAGCCTCCTCCTAGACAGAGGGCTCTCTTGTCAAGTGGAATTTCTTCAAATTAATGCTTTACACTCCTGGCCTCCCTGGCTCCTCTCCAGCCTTGGCAAATGCTTTCTTTCTTGGTGCTATTTCTACCTGAGATCTGCAGGTACAGAGAGCTGGGCAGGGCTCCAAGGGCACTGACCGACTGACCCGCATCTGCCCACCAGCTCTGTCTCCCCAGGGGCTGTCTGGAGCTGCCGTCTGCGGTCACAGCCTGCAGTTAATTCTTCTTACTCTCTTGTAGGCAGCTACTGATAATGTGCTTTCAAATTGCTCACTTTGGATGCATGAAGAGCCCGCAGTCCCTTGAGTCCTGAAGTAAACTGGGAGTGGTGGTGGATGCCTGTAATCCCAGTAGATGGGAGGCTGAGGCAGGAAGTTTGCAGATTTGAGGCCAGCCTCAGAAATGTAGTGAAACCCTCAGCAACTTAGTGAAGCACTGTCTCAAAATAAAAAATCTAAAAGGCTGAAGGTATATCTTGGAGGTAGAATGCTCCTGGGTTCAATTCCCAGTACAGAAACAAAAACAAAAAAACCCAACACTCCCCCAAAAAACCAAGCAAACCAAAGAGTAAAAGTTATTAAGGGGGAGAGCTGATGGAAAAGAAATTTATCTTTTTAATTTTTACTTTAAATTTTATATTTATTTTATTTAGTTTTTATTGGTGCATCAGAATTATACATAATAGTGAGATTCATTATTACTTATTTGTACATGTCCATGTCATAATTTGGTCAATTTCATTCCCCAGTAGATACATGCAATTTTGAACAGAAAGTTAAAAATCACCCTCAATTCCATGACCTGGAAACAGCCCCAATAAACACTTGGGTGTGTTTCCTTCCAGATCTTTCCAGGCATGTTTATAAAGCATTGCTATTTATACCTGGGAGTCTTTTCACCCGGTCTGCCTGCAGGTGGGCTTTAGGGGCCCTTTGGAGAGATGTGCCCTTCTTTATGTGTCTTGGACAGGGGAGCCTTGGCTTCCCACAGCCGGCCCGATCCCAGGCCAGACCCGCTTCTCCCTCTGCCCTGAGAAACTGGCATCTTCTTTGGGTTTCATCAGCCTCAAACCTGAACCCAAGCCGATCACTGCCTGTAGCCACTCGCCCCTGAGAGGCACCAGCTCCTCCACCCTATTTTGTTCCGAGGGCAGAGGCATGGCCTCTCACCTGGCCTTGCGCAGCAAGGACCTCCTGGCTAGGTCTGCCTCCTGGAGCAGAGGCAGGGCGCCAGCCCATCCCTTCTCTGTTTCCTGGACGCCTGCCTTTCTTTTGATCAGCTTTTCATTTGGGATTCAGGGCACTTTTCTTCTTCACAGAAAGGGCCAGAGGCTGTTGCCTGTCTCATTACCAGGGCGAGCTAGCATATGTAAGCAGCCACTTCCTACTGAATATTAGAAAAGCAGCCACCAGGCCCAGCCAAGCCTCAAGAGGGCACAGGTGGGCTAGGCTTCCAACAGAGTTGGAGGGTGTCTACCGGCCATGACCGAGGGACTGGGGGGTAGAAGAATGATGTAGGTTTTGTTTTTGTTTTTGGTTTTTTTTGGTGGTACTGGGGTTCCTGGAAACCCTTCTACCTCTCCGGGCTACACCCCCAGACCTATTTTTATACTTTTTAAAATTTGGAAACAGGGTCTCCTAAGCCAGCGAGGCTGGCTCCGAACCTGCGCGATCCTCCTGTCTCCGCCTCCCAAGCACGGGGATTACAAGCGTGCGCCACCATGCCCGGTGGAATGATGTAGGATTTGTTCTGTCTGCACCACTGCTCTGTCTTGCGATCTAAGGTAAGGATATAACCTTAGCCTGTGTGAGCAGACTGTGTCCTCTGGTTAAGGTTCTCTTTGGCACAAATGTCTCCTGTCTGCACACTCCACTTTATTCTCCTTCCTTCTAAAATCTTCCTTCTTCTGGACCTCGCTCCGAATTCCTTTAGCCTGTGCTGCCCGATCCACATCACCTTTACAACCAGACAGAAAGGGCCCTGAAGGATTCTCTCCCGCTCTCCCTCAGCCAGGACCCTCCCTGCAGGCAGAGGTCTCTTTTCTGACTGTGCTCCATGTTTCTGAGACTGGAATTCTCTATCTCAGCCTGACTTGTCCTGAGTGTGATGCTCTGCAGCTGTTCTGACACCTGTTTGGGAGGACCAGGGTGGATGTGTGGACGGGTGAGTCTTCACTCAGGTGTGCAAGACCCCCACAGGGTATGGAAAAAAAAGTCAGGGAAGGGGCTCCAGGGGATCGCCTCCTGGCCAGGGGCCTTTACATGTATTCTGGGCTGTCTTCTTGCCCTGGTCTTTGAAAATGGTAGGGGGTGCTTGGTCCCCACAAACATTAACATCCTTTCCATTCCATTCTTTAGGCATAAGAGTGGAAGCCTTTTGTCTTCCACTCTTATTGAGTGGGGGCGGGGTCATGGCTCCTCTTCATATATTCCATCCCTGTAGGGGCTCTAACTATTGTGAAACAGGCCATGTGTACCCAGCGAGGACTTCTGCCAATGGGCTCTGGCTGGTTCTCCCCACGGTTCTTTCCGCAGAACATCTATCAACTACTTTTGTCCCCCTCTACCAGCTCTCAGTTCAAGGAAGGCCAGTGTCCCCAGCCCTGGAGTAACGGGTCCCTTCCCTCTCTACTTGGAGGCAGCTGTGACAGCCTGCACGCAGAGGACACAGCCTGTCTCTCTCCAGTGCTGCTTGTAGATTGGGAAGATGACTGGCATGCGAGAGAGGACCAGCACATACTGGGCAAGTAAATACACGTAGTGGCATAGAAGGGGAGAAGGGGTGTGGGAGGGATGCGAAGGGATGCCATGGAAGGAAGAGACATCCCTTGAGGGGACACTTGATGGGCTAGGGAGGAGACCTTAAATCTCTGAAAGTGCTATGATTTGGCACTACAGAAATTCAAGGGGCACCTGTGGGAAGAAATGTGGAGAATTAATGTTGGGAGGGGATGGTTCTGTGATGAGATGTTTTGACCCAGGGAAGGGGCCTTGCCTCAGGCTGGGGTAGTAGGGCCAGGATTGCCCTGGCTGCTGTGGGTCCCACCTCTCTGGCTGGGAAGCAGATAGAAGAGTCTGGCCTGTGGGTAGGGGATGAGCCTGGAAGAAGGAAATTCTTTTTCCATCCTGTCTGGCTGCCTGGCTTCAGTCCCAGAGATACTATCAGCCCGAATGTCCCAAGGAGCAGAGGATGCAACTGCTAGAATTTAAAAATGGCTAGGCTCTGCTGTGGCTCCCGGGGCTTCTGGGTGCTCCCTTCTCTACCCTCCTTCTTTCTCCTAATCTAATGCACATGACTAAATTGAACTTAATTAGGAGGATTTTATGTGTTATAAATTTAATATTTAATATTCAAGCAGAAGCTCTCTCCCCTCCCTTCTCAGCATATCTATTAAAGATGTCCTGGGAGGAATGCCAATGAGTCATGACGTCATAAATATTTAGAAGAAGGCACGCTGGGGGCAGGGAAAAGGGGAAAGAGAAAAACAGATCCTTTTAAGAATCAAAAAGGAATTAAATTTTCCTCTCAGACTGAGTTTGTTGTGGAGGCTGCCTGGGCTTTCTGGCTGGAGCAGAAATACAATTTCAGGATTCAGAGCTGTGAGCTGTGTTCTTGCCCAAATCCTAGTGGGGCTGGGTTTACCATGTGCAGACGCTAAGTTGAGTGAGTTTTGAAGTGGAGTACATGCTGTGCTTTCAGGAGGCCAGAGCACATGTTTTAATGAATAATGGAGAAAAACACCCTGGCTAGATATTGCCCCTATTTGTATCTTTTCTGGTTGTGTGGAAGTGGCCTTGGTGTAGATTCAGCAGGTGAATGCCTCACTTTGATGTGGGTCTCTGTCTAGAGGCTTAATCCTGAGCAATCAAAACTGCATTTCGGTGGGTGGGGAGTGATGGGGCCCAGGAAAGGAGGGAAGGAAGTTCTTCCAGTATCCTTTCTCTGCAGATGTTCAAAGCTCAACTCCAGACTCTGGGGGGAGAACTCTTGGGTGGCTCTGTACCCCATTTCCCTCATTCCTCCAGACCTGTATGACTCACAGGTCCATCTTTCCTGATGGAACTGATCTGTTGAACAATCTGAATGGAGAGGGATAGAAGGAACCAGGATGGAGTTCCCTCGCCAACCCCGGCTGGCATCTTAGATGGAGCCCTGGATTCCCAGACCCTTAGAGCAACTAAAGAGAACTTGGGTCTAGTTCAGGTCAGAACTCATGTCCCACCCCACACCCTGCAGTGTTCCTCTCTTGAGGCCTCTCAGAGCACGGCAGAAGTTCACTCTCTGCTGTTCACGCCCAGAGAGTGGGCAGTGTGGAAGGATGTCTAACAGACCCGCGGTGTACCCAGATGGCTACTGCTGGGAGTGGATTAGAGCTACATGTCCTCTCCCAGGCCTGTATAGCCTCTACTGATGTTTCTGTTGGTGCCCTGTTTACCTGACTCAGATTAGGATAAGCATGTTCTTTCCTCCCCAAGAGAAGGGAGGGAAAATCCACAGCACTCTTCCCCATCAGGCCTATCACTGTACTTTTGAGAATTATCTTGATTTTTCTCTTGACTTCAATTTGAACACACTGGGTTGGGGATGAGTTGTGACTGTAGTTGGAGGTGGAGCCTTCTCATAAGTTTCTGGCAGCTTCCTCCAGAATTTAAGGAGTATTAGATGTCTATTATTTTCAGGTTTGAGGTCAAGTCAATTGGAGAACCTGTAATTCTGCAAGTCAAGCCAATTAGATATGTACCATTCAACAATCTTTCACATCAATGTTCTGTAATTGAAATTATATAGTGACAACCATAATTTCAGATTCCTTTACCCTCATCTCAGTCATTCATTCACTCATTTCTTAGCTCTTGGGTCCTGCAAGGGGCTTAGGTAGGTATACAAAGGTTAACAACCACAGTTGCCCTTCTTTCAAGGAAGTTATAGCAGTGGGGAGGTTGATAAGACAACAGATACTCACAGAAAATGTGGCATAGTCATATGTGATATCCACAATGCATGTGATGTAGCATCAAAGAGATTGGCATGGGAGACCCAGCCTAGTTCTGGAATAGGTGGTACTAAGCTGAGCTTGGAGGCTGAGTAGGAATGAACGAGACAAAGGACATGAGCCATGGGCAGAGGGGTGGCGTATGTGAAGGCCCAGAGGGGACAGGGCATTTGGTGATGGGGGGATTTATTGGAAGCTCAGCAGGATGAGATCATAGAGGGCAGGATAGGGCTTGAGGTCAGGGATGAAAAGAGAGCTGGCTCTGAAGAGGTGGCCAGGCCTGGCACCAGGAGAGAACCTGAGGACAATAGGTGGTCCCTAGTGAGCCCCCAACAAAGGCCAATACAATCCCTTTTCTAGTTACAAAACAATTCTTAACTGTGGGTGGAGGATGAATGGTGGGGCATGTTTCTGAGTCAGGGAGGCCAGCAGGGGGCTCTTTCATTGTTTTTCTGGTTCTGTCTGCCACCAGCTGAGTCCAGGAAAGAGAAGCTGATGGCCTGGGCAGAGTGAATACCAGATGGCACCAAAGCAAAACAGGCAGATTTGATACATGTCCTGTTTTTTTTTAATTTGTTTACTATAATTGTGTGTTATAGAAAAAGTAAGGAAGTCCCCAACAGAGCAAGGGCCCCTCCCTCTGTGACTGCACGGTTCTGTCCAGCTTGTCTACCAGCTTCGTGGGTGCCCACTGCCTCCAAGATTCATGAGCGCAGAACTCAGTCCCTTAGCTCTAGGGTCAAGACATATGTGACTGGGATGTAAGTTGCCATGACAACCCAAAGCAAGTTTGACTTTGGCTTGGCAGATCAGAAGTGATAAAGGCAAAGATGCTGTGAGAAGCAAGGGTTTTGTGAGACTGACCTGGAACGTTCTAGTGTGCCTAGCAAGGTCTCCCTGGGAGGTGGAGCAGAGAGGCCAGGCAGTCCTGGGCAGGGACAGGGGCAGGTCTGGGTTCTACCCTGGGGGAAGCCATTGAGAGGGGCTGTGGTGACTATGGAAACTGGAGCATGGCACATGGCCTTGCCCACCTGGGGGATACATACAATAGCCTTGCCATAGGAGAGCTGAGGTCTAAGGAGGAAGGAAGGTGCTGAAGAAATGGCAGCAAGCTGACCATAGGCAGATGGAGTATGGAGAGACTGGAGAGAGTTTTTGGGGAGGGTAGGGGCTTTTGAGGGGCATCCAGTTCTGTCCATTGGTCATGTCTTTGTGGAACACTGGGCAAGGACACCTTATCTCATCTGCTACTCCCTGGGGAATGTGCAGGGCAGAGTCCAGGGGTCTTCTCCTCTGGGCCTCTTCCTCACGGCCCCCACACCTGCCCCGGTTCCTCTTCATGTCTGCCCTGTACCAGCAGTGCTTCTGTGGAGTGGACGTCAGGCCCTGCAGGCATGCCTCACATCCCACTGAGTCATTAGACCTCAGCTCAGGCTCTGGTGACATCCTGGTGGGACGTATCCGGAACAATGTTCCAAAGTTTGAGGAAAGAGAAGCAGACAGTGGCTGGAACTCCTAAAAGTCCTCAGAATCCCTTCTTACTCTTCGTCATTTCCTCTGCATGATACGTAGAGAAGAGGAGAGAGGGGAGCTGAGATCTAGAACTGCTCCTGGCTGCTGTTTGCTGAGTGTCTGCCATGTGCCAGGCATGGCGACAAAAACTTTTATGTTGTTTTCCATTATTTATGTGTTCTATGCTTTCCCCACTTGACACATGGAGGATATGGAGCCTGGAGAGTGGCATGAGCCCTTACAAGACTGCTCAGCGGAGAGCGACAGGCTAGCCCAGCCCGTGGCCAGGGCTCCTCCTCGTCTTGGCCTACCAGTGGCACTTGGCAGCCTAACCACACATGCACTCCTCTCTACTTGGCTTCCATCTGGGTCTGGTCTCCTTTTCAGACCCTTTTGTGGGATCCTCCTCATCTTCCTGACTTCCAGACCCTAAAGACTCAGTTCCTGTCCTTGCCTCTCTGAGCTCACTCCCATGGAGACCTTGTTTAGTCTCATGGCTTTAAGGGGCATCTCCACTCTCTCCACGCCCATGTCACCTGTTGTCTATTTTTACCTGACTGACGGCTTCACTTAGGTATCTGAGGTAATGCCCAGGTTCACATGTCCAAACTCGAATTCCTCATCTCTGTTCTAATCCAGCACTTCCGGCACCTTCCTCAGCACCATCCTGCAGAGGTGAGTTGACTTGTAGGCAGATACACTAAGAAGATGGAAAGCTAAAGGCAGGCACCAGGCTAAAAGGAGGGAGCGGATTTCTTTTTACAAGTATAAAGGTTAACAAGGAAAAGAAAAACAAGAACTCTCTCCCTGCCTGAAAACAGTGACAACATAGATATTATTATCAATTCATGGAAGAAAGGGTATGTTAACAGGAGAAAGGTACTATTCCCAGAAAGGGAATCATCTGAGGAAAAGGACAGTTGGACACACACACACACACACACACACACACACACACACACACACACACCACATTGTCCTGGTTTTTCTTTTTTCATTGGCTATATTCTGATGTCAACTTCCCATGGTTAGATCTGGTCTGTAGATTGATTTGAAGGATAAATGACTTTGGGGGTCACCAGGCTGTGCATTTTGGAGAGAGGATAGGGGAGAGATGGAATAGAAGGCTCTTTTGGGCCGAGAGATGGCCTGTCCTGGCACCAGAGGCAGGGAGGGCTGGGGAATCTTTTCTAATAGGACAGGTTGATTCTTACAAAGCAATACATGTTAGATACGGTAAAGAAGATCTAGAGCCAGGGAGTAGAGCTCAGTGGTAGAGCACTTGCCTACCATAGACAAGGCCCTGGGTCTGGTCCCTAGCACAACCACCACAACAAAAATATCTAGAGGAGGGAGGGATGAATAAGGTGCTCTCTGAGGCCCAATAGAAGGCTCCCCGTGGAACTGATTTCTACTCCCTTCCTTTTTCCTAAACCCTCTGCTGTTTGCAGATCCACTGGCCACTGCCCTCCCTAAGGGTGGACTGGATTTTCCATCGTCACAAAGAAGTTCTGCACAAGCCAAAGGCCTGCACAAGACTTCACGGGGCCCAAGTGGACCCGGCTGGGAGACCCAGGCCCAGCGCTTGTGCGGCCAGCTGACATGAGCCAGGTACGCTCACTTGCCCAGCTGGTAACGCTCTCCTGGCTCCTGTGAGAGGCCGTTAACAGTTCCCCTGGGGCACAGGGTTAGCTGCATCCCTTTCTCAGGCTTTTCCTCATTGGTTCGGCTTTTTTTAAAAAAGGAATTTTATTTGTGGTTCTAAGCGGTTGACTTACATCATCTTTATCTGCTTTTACTGTGAGTTCTGACCATCTCTCATGTGAGAAAATGTCTGGCAAAGCATCAATTTCCTCTGAGCGGAGATTCTGAATCGTCCATGAAATGAAAGCATGTTCCTTGAAAGGTCTTTAATAAAGCCAAAGCACAAAGGTGGTAGCTGAGCCATGTGGATGGTTAGTGGTGTCAGGGACAGGGTGCCCTCAACATAGGGGGACACAGCATTAGTGTGTGCCAGGACATGTGCCTGGGGATGTCGTGTATTCACATGCACACACACACACACACGCACGCACACACTCACACCTGCCGAGTGAGGGGTAAAGAGAGCAGAGCATGGGAGAGAAAGGAAAGGGGAGGTAATGGAACAGTATTTTCCATTCTGTCACTGAAGAGCTCTGGATTTGAGTGAGCAAAGGTGACTCTGGTCCCAGCTCTGGCTTCTCAGTGTGGGACCCTGAGCCAGTCACTTTACTTCTTTGAGATTCATCTGCAAAGTAGGTATGAAGTCCTGTATCAGTAAGGGTTTAAGGTGCGAACAAAATCCAATAAATATTTCAGGCAGAAAGGGATTTGGTCCAGAGCATTAGGTCTTTACAGCATACTGAAGAGTCAGAGAATGGAATCAAAGATCACCAGGCCGGGATGCAGCTGCCATCATGTTTGTCTCCAATGTCACCATCACAGCCGCCACATGCTCATGAAGCTGGGGACAGGACCACAGACCCTGTAACCAGCCACAGCCTAAGCCTATTATCTGAGTGCAGCGCTGACTGCACCTCTGCAGGAAGAAGGCAGCTACCGGGCCCCAAACCCAGCACGCACACCAACTGGACAGACCCCGAGCTGAGCCCCAAGAGGTCCTGGAAATGTTGACCCAGGAGATAGACCGGTCATGTGGACATGCAGAGCTGAGTGTGTGCAACAATCTTTATTGCTCCAAAGGTCAATCATTCTGCTGGGGAGATTAGACCTCTAGTTCCTCTCACCAAACTCCCATCCTTGTGTAAGGTTAAGGATAGAATTTGAAGAATGAAAGAAAATGAAATCCGGAGGTGGGGGATGAGTCCTCTGGGGTCACATGGCTGAGGCCTTGGATCCATATCTAAGCACAGATGGCCCCCCTCCTCTGGGGGGGGGACCCACAGAGTGTGGCAAGGTGTGAAGTCAGCAGGGTGCCGGTCCCATTTCCCCAACTACCCTTCCTTCCTCACCAGGGCGACTTGAAAAAATGGGCAGAGAGGAGGGCAGGAGGCAGCTGTTGCTGCTGGGTTATGAGAAGCCAGGGACAGTGAGAAGGAATTGAATTTTAAACAGTCTGATGAGAACCCTTCCCTGTGCCTGCATCGCGTCTCCAAATTGGCTCTAATTGGCACCTCCTCCCGCCATTCCTATCAGTAGAACGGTGGGGAGGGAAGGCGGGCCTGGGGAGAGGAGCTGCTTCTCCTTAAAAACGGGTTCCAGATCCAAGTGGCAGTGTGGCAGCACGGGACAGGGGTAGAGATGAAGGTGGCGACCAAGTCTCATTTCAAGGAGACTTTGGTGGGAACCTGGGGATGCCCAGAGGGCTCTAACCTCTCCTCGCAGTCCCCACCCTGGTGTGTCCTTAGGATTTTGTCCAATAGAACTTCTTTAGAAAGGCCTGGGAAGCAGGCTGGTTTTTTCCAATAAGCAGCATTCTTTCCTATGTAAGCGGCAGTTACACATAGGAGCCCCTGGGTGGTGCTCTGTCTGCCACCCTGGCCCTGGTTCCCTGGGAGCAGTGATTTCCCCCCAGAGGAGTGTAGCTGGTCATCATGAGACGTTTCCAGTACTTGGGAGGCTGAACCCAGGGGTGTCCTACCTCTGTCTGAGCTATACTAATCCCAGCCCTGTTTTGTTTTTTATCTTGAAACATGGTCTAGCTAAGTTGCTGAGGGTCTAAGTTGGGAGGATTTAAAGTTTGAGGCTAGCCTTAGCAACTTAGTGAGACCCTGAGCAACTTAGTGAAGCCCACTTTCCAAATAAAAAATAAAAGGGGCTGGAGGTGGAGCTCAGAGGTAAAATGCCCTTGGGCTCAATCCCCAATACCAAATATATATATATCTATATCTCAATCAGTTGAGAAGACAGACCCTCTTTTCAAATGAAGAACAATAACTTTGTGGGCTTTTAAGAAAATCACACAGGTCTTTGTGGACGGGAGTCTGGAAGCGTCAAGAATGGCTGGGTATGTCAGCGGAGGGATCCCTCATCCCTGGCTTGGTCTGGGCCCCATCACACTTCATGTCTCTGGACCAGGGGCTCCTCACCTGCTGGGGACAGGCGGCTGCTACTCTACCCAGAGCCGTCTTGGCTCTGATGGTCTGCGGCCCTAGGTCTAGTGTGCACCTGTCCCTTCTGCACCCTTTATCTAATGGGTGTGTATATGGCTGGGGGTGGTCTCTGAGTGCCCCAAAGACCCCCTGGCTGCTAGGAAAGAGCCTGGATGTGTGTGGTATACGCTCACCGATGTTGTTATTCAGCAGGAAGAAAGAAGAGGGAAAAGGCAAAGGGAGAGGTATTGTTTGGGTACAATCTGTGTTTGCAATTTTCCACATCGGTTCTTTTTATGAACGCTCCAAAACAAGACAACAGCAGCGGCTGATTCAATATGCGCCGCGCAGGAAAACAATAAGGAAAAAAATAAGGGTTTTTAATAAGCACTTGGAAAGGCTGTAATTAAATCTCGGGCTCTGTTTGGAAAACAAGAATCTCATTTAGTGCTTTTGCCCCGGCGCTCCCTAACATCTGCACCCGTGTTTTCTGCTGGGCAATTACTGTGTCCTTCTTGGTTTGATTAACAAATACAGGTGCGGGACGAGCTCAGGAGGGAGATCCTGGGATGGAGGGAGGGGTGCCTGTGGGGAGGAGCAGGACCCAGGAAAACTTGGCTCTCACCCCAACAGGTGTTGAGAGGACCTGGGAGAGCTGGGCAGGAGGGTGGGAAGGAGAGACCCTACTGTCTGCTTTGCTCAGAGTTTGATTCCACCAAGGAGCCATACGGTTATCGGAAAAGGAGGGTCCATTTGGCTCAGGATCCAGGGATTTTAAAAAAACTTGACCAGAGGAAGAAGGGTCATTTAAGTAAAATTGGGGGCCTCAAGTCAGTACAGTTGTGTCCCCAGCCTGCCTGCCTGTCTGCCTGCCTGCCTGCCTGCTTGCCTTCTTTCCTTCTTTCCCTTCCTTCCTTCCTTCCTTCCTTCCTTCCTTCCTTCCTTCCTTCCTTCCTTCCTTGGAACTGGGCATTGAACCCAGGGGTGTCCTACCTCTGAGCTATACTAATCCCAGCCCTGTTTTATTTTTTTATCTTGAAACATGGTCTAGCTAAGTTGCTGAGGGTCTAAGTTGCTGAGACTGCCCTTGAACTTGCATGCCTCCTGTCTTAGCCTCCCAAGTACTATTATTACAGGCATGCACTACCATGCCTGGCTTCTCAGGGATATTTCTTTGCAGGAAATTTGCTGAGTGGTGGAGGATGGGCTTGTCCCCTTCATCTCCCCTCCTCCAGTTCACAGCCCTCTCTATCTGTGCCATGGAAGTGTCACATCTTCCCCCACGATGTTCCAGTGTTATTTTTGCTGGAGAGTGACTAGGGGTCATGCACCATGCTAGGCACCCTCCCTGCTCCCACTTGAGCCCCTCAGCATGCTGAGGTATAGGTGCACCTGTTTCCTGGATGAGGAAGCTCAGGTATAGAGATTAAGCAACATGCCCGAGACTATGTAGCTAGTGGGAGATGGAACCAGCTCTTGCACACAAGGAGTATGGTTCCAAAGCCCTCACTGTTTAAATCTGCCTGTTTGGTCCCTCTGCTTATTTATCAGAAATACCTTTCCTGTTCTCTTTCTATGCCATGCTCTGGGGCCCAGTTCTCAGTGTCCACTGGGAGAGGGAAAGGAGGATTCTTGGCCAGGTGTGGATAAGTGGAGAGCCAATGTCCCAGGGATGTGGTGCTGGGAATTGCAATAATAGGAGATGTTTCAGTGAGGGAGCAGGATCTACAGTCTTAGCCTCAAAGCTACTGCGCCTCAAAGTATTTTCTAGGAGCCTTGTCTAAATATTAATGCATTCTTCAAATGTTATGTACCATGAGAACAGGTAGATGGGGTGTGTGCTTTGTCCAGAAGTAGAGCTCAGATTGGCAGCACCCAAAGGCCTAAGAAGATCTCTTGACTTCCACGGTTTATGCTTATTTACAGGATATCTTTCTTCCCAGCTCTCTGACGCAGAGCCCGAGTCCTTTAGAAAATTGTTTTTTCCTTTCCATCCTCCTGTGACCTTCATGAAAGGATTCTCCTTCCTCAAGTCTCAAGGACAGATGGATTCCCTTGCTAGAGATTGTGTCCAACTCCATGGTGCTACCTTATGGCTTTGAGATCCCCTATGCTTGTCACGGCTGCATCTCAGCTCTAGCCAGAAGCTGGCTTCAGTCTTCCCTTCCTTCCTCAGCTCCTCCCAACAGTGCTAAGGATACAGCTCCTTGGGCCAGCTGGAAGCCACCCTGTGGTGTGTGTGTGCTCATGGCAACTCCCATCCCCAGTGCCAGGCTCCTGGAGAAGAGCTGAGATGCTGGAGCAGCCAGTCCCTTGCCAGCGCTTGGCGCAGCCCTTCCCACTTCCTGAGGTGCAGAAAAGAAAAGCTCCTGATGGATGCTCCGCTCACTGCTGCCTCTTGTGTGGCTGTGGAGACTGCTGTTGCCTGTTGCTGCTGTAGCTGTTGGGGAAACAGCTTTTAACGAGTTGTTGCTTGGATCAACTCAACAAAGGAGACAGGGAGAGAGAGAGAGAGAGAGAGAGAGAGAGAGAGAGAGAGAGAGAGAGAGAGAGAGAGAGAGAGAGAGAGAGAGAGAGGGAAAGAAAGAGAGAAATGGGCATCACCAAATAAGGAAGTCAATTAATATTCTTGGGAACTAGCTCTCTTAGCAGTATCTCCTGTCATCAGTAGGCCAATGCAAAAGGTGAAAATCCAGATAAAGATGAGAGCGGCAGGTCATTCCTTTAATGCCAGGGCATTCTGTTTGTAGTAGTCTTGAGAAGATGAAACAGTTAACCACTACCTTTTCATACTAAATGCAGACTTTAGAAAGCACCTGACGATGTCATTAATAACACCACCTGGCATGCATATTATACTTTCTTCTGGGAGCTCTGATGGCAGAGAATGCATGATTGCATTTATTGTCAATGCCACGCTGGGAGCTGCCATTTCTCCCCCCTCCCATTTTTCAGATTAGATAGAGGGGCCAGGGAGATCATAGCATGTTAATGGCTAAATCAGGTTTTTCGATCCCAAGCCATTGCTCCTTCATTGTAATTCTTTAACTCAAAATAATCTTGAATTTAGGCCTCTTTTGAGAGTCCTTGTGTCACCAGAACTGCTTAGCGTGCTGTAGGAAAAAGCGGACAAGAAATTGGACGCTCAACAGATGGCCATTCTCCAAAGTCACTGATGAACTGATGAGTGTGCTAGCTGACTCTGCTTTGAGGGTTGTTGAGGCAACTGTGGTGGCCCACATGCTTCCCTTGTGGCCCAGGTGGGAAGTCAGTCCACAGCAATGACTTTGACACTGTTTGCCAAGGCTGATCGCCATGTTTGGCCTCTTAGGCTCTTGCATGTTGTCTCCACTGAGTATCTGTGAAGGATCCAACCATGATCAGCCATGATGACCCTAACAGGCATGTTTCTACTCCAGATCAGTGGGTTATGAAGCAAAAAACCAACACTTGGATAACAGACACATCTGCAGTTATGTAGGCCATGTCTGAAGTAAGGACTGGGCTGAAAATATTGACCACTTCCTTTCCATGCCCCCCATACAAGCCTAGGAGCAATGATTTTTATTTTTATTTTTTTGTGGCACTGGGGACTGAACCTAAGACCATTCTACTTCTAAGATACATCCCCAGTTCTATTTTATTTTATTTTATTTTATTTTATTTAAAAAAATGTCTCACTAGATTGATGAGAGTCCCACTATTTGCTGAGGCTGTCCTGGAACCTGTGATCCTCCTGGCTCAGCCTACCAAGTACTGGGATTACTTGCATGTGCAACCATGCCCAGCTGAGTGGTGACTTTCCTACAACACCATGTTTCATGAGCATGGTTTGAAGTGATGTGCCGAAATCAGAGGTGATGCCAATTAGTGTGATGCCGATGACCTTTTGGGAAGCAAAGTCTAGAAGCAGGATTAAAAGAAATCAAAATATTCCACAGGAGCACAGTATGTTTTTGGAATTCTCTCAGGGAGTCTAGACAGCCACAGCATCTTTTTAGTCCTTCCTGGAAAGTGGAAGTATCTCTATCCATCATTTAGGTGTCAAATAGTGGTCATGCCAGCCCTTACTGTGACTTTTACTGCCTCTAGAATATGGATCAACAGCCTTTCCACTGCTCAGAAATGTAAATGGCCCTGAGAAGGCCTTATGCTTAGCAAACAGAAGAGGACAGTGAATAGACAGCAGACGTGTATTGGATCGGGCCTGAGCTGGGTGGTCTCTAATTTTTCTTTCATGGGAGTCTTTGTACTTCATTGATTCTCTAGGTAGTTGAGTCATAGGCAAGAAAGATAAATATGAAAGTGCTGTCTATGATGAGATATGGAGTGAGTCAGTACCAGTTTCCCAGGACCACCTGGCCTCTTCTCCCCTGGCATGGATGGAGTGACCTGGTTTGTAACTACCTACCTGCTCTTCACAAGATTGACTTTTACTCGATTGAGGCTGATTTTAAAGGCCCTCTTATAGCTGAACCAGAGTTTCCTATTTCACATTTATTCCGTAATCTGTCTTGTTCTGAGTATTCTTATCTCACTTCCATGGCTCAGTGTTTGGAGAAAATTACTTGCCAAGTAGGCTTTGCCAGCCTGTTGAGTTTGAAGTTTCCTGTCTCCCATTGCATCCTTTCTTTGCTGGGCACTTATGGTGCAGAAGGTTTTCACATGACCTCATGCTGGGCTCAGGCCCCTTCCCATGAGAAAGTCAGGCTGTCTCCTTCCTCTTTCTGGCTCTGAGATGAGGACTTATACAAACAGGTGAGACTGGAGAATCTGGCCAATTTGAAGGCAACTCCTTTGCAAGAGTCTCAGAACGAATCCCACCTGTGCCCTTCACACTTGATAACCTGATGGCAGAGGAAAGTCACTGTCCCTCCTCAGAAAGGCAGAGGGTAGCACCAGTTTTGGGGGCAGGGTGGCCAGGGAGACTGTTTGCTGTGGAGCATAGGCTGAGATGAGCCTGATATACCACACATGAGGGCATGGCCTTCTGAGCACTGCCTTGCTTCAGCCAAGTCCTTATGTCAAAGATCTGAAGCCTGGAAGACCCAGGGAAGCCAGGATTCCTGTGCGCCTTCTGGTGTGTGCACTGAATCAGAGCTTTGCCAGCCTTCAGCAGTTTCTCTGTAGCCATTGACTGGCCTTTGGGTGGAGTGGAAGTGATGAACAGCTGTTACCCAATGACTATCCCTAAAGTATTAAGACCTTCTCAGGCTGTGTCTTGAACACCACATACGAATGGGCTGTTCTAGTGAAACAGATTGAAGGGAGCTCTCAATTCATAATTTCCTGCTCTCCTACTGGTTTGCATCTTATAGATGGGACACATTTTTCTGTGTTTCTCTTTTTTCTTATACAAAATGGAGAAATCCATCTCTGAAGAATCATTTTGACAATGGTAATACTATTAATGCTGCCTTCAGCCATCATTTTAGAGTACCTGCTATATGTCGGGGGCAGTTTCACAGATCTGCAATACAGATGAACAAAACGCAACTCATCTTCTCATGGAGCTTATATTCTAAGAGTGGCAAGAGGTGATAAGAACACAAAAATAATATTTAACATATCAAGCGTGGTAAATTTTAGGAAGAAAAATTAAGCAGGAATGGCAGTAGGGAGTATGGAGGAGGGAGGTGCTATAGGGTATAATCAGGGAAGGCCTGACAGTCTGAAGTAAACCAGAAAGCAAGCCATGTAGTTATTTTAGGGGCAAACTTATAAGCATAGAAAATACCAAATGCAAAGGCTTTCAGGTAAGAGGCTGTTCAAGCAACAGCAAGGCTACTAGTGTGGCCAGATAATGGAAATCATTGAACAGTAGTTACACTATCAGTGAGGTAAGTATTTTCATCTACCTTTTGCAACTGACTAGCCCAAGGTTATACAGCTACTACTATGTGGCACAGTTTAGCCCAGGCAGCTCGACTGCAGGGCTTGCTCTCTTAGTCAGCAAATGGCAGGGTTTTGGAAGGAGTTTACAGTATTTGTCAAATGCAATCAGCTTCTTTGAGAGGGAGAGCTATGAACACACATAACAGAGAGAGTGCTTTCCTTTCTCTTCTTCCCTAATCAGTGAATATGTTATGGCAACACCATCAGTCTTTATGGACACCCAGACACAGTGGTCCTGAGTGGACCCAGAGAAGAGAAGCATCAGAAAAAATGAGAAAGAAGCAGGGGCCCTGTGGCTGAGGATGGAGAGAAGGATTATGTTTTCCTGGAAGGCCCTTCTGGGCCTCCTGCTCTCCTGCTGCCTCAGGCGCTGGCCGTGGTGCTGAATGCTGATGCGCTGAACGCAAGGTGAAGGTCTGTGGTGGGTGCTTTTTGCTAGTGCAGCAGTCAGCAGAGGGGGTGCTCGTGTGCTTGATACAGCATATGGGTATGGGCGCTTGGTGAGCATAGAGAGGAGGAAGGTGGGATCCTAGATTAGTCACATTCCTACCTTCAAGCTTTGGTTGTTTTGTTTCCTCATCCAGGAATGTTTAAAACTCGCCTTTAATCACCTTTGACTTTGTAGCTATCTAGCCTGTTTTCATAAGCTAATTGCTATCTTTTCCCATGCTATCATCTAACAAATATTTTCCTGAGGTCTCAGAAGCTTTTCTCCATTTCTTTTGTACTTCCCGTTACATAGTTCTGTGTATGCGATAGAATTGCAAAAACCTCAGGTCCTTCCAAGTCCTGGTGCTTTTAAAAAGCTTCTTGTACTC